>NC_136522.1:75280584-75338084 GCF_053919585.1 Euprymna scolopes
TTGGGATACATCTTATGAGATAACTGACCAATTTTTTTATTTCTTTTTATTTATTTCAGCTTAAAATGATCAGCTATAACAGGAACTGGAATACACTCTACTAAAACCTTATTGTCACAACTGTTGAATTTTAAAAATGCAATTTAGACATGAGGGCATTTTGAAGAACGATATGCAATAAAATTCTGTTTTAAACTTGGGAAATATGACACAGGAACGTATGGAATGCTTCAGACTACTTTTGAACCATCTTGCATGAATCGAGCATAGGTTTTTGTGGCATAAAAGAATCAAGAAAGGCAGGGGGTTCTGAGGGATGATGAGAGATGTAGGAGGAGTAAGAAAGTAAGAACACTGGCGTTAAATGAACAAATAAAGAATTTTATGGATAAGAACTGTCGTGAGTGTATAGAGACAACAAGTTCAGCGTTTAGTGTCAATATGGGAACTGTACACACAATTATTCGCGAGGAAGTAAAGATGCGGAAGATTTGCGCGAACTTTATCACAATGGTGCTCCATCCTTATCACATATTATTTGACCAAGATGGCGACCAAGACATTCCTGACCCTCCCTAAAGTCCAGACCTTGCTCCCTGTGACTTTTGGCTATCCCCTAAGTTTAAGGAAAACCTTAGATACTTTCGTAGAGAGACAACTGAGGAGATGAAAGAGGCTGTGACGAGGGTCATTGACACACTCACACAAGAGAACTTCCATGGGGCCTTCCAGAAGTTTTGGAATGATTAAACAAGTGCATTGCAGCCGGAGGATATTACTTAGAAGGGGACTAAAATTTCATGTGTGTACTATCCATAAAAGGGTCCATACGAAAAAAGCCTAAAAGCTTATTGAAGGTTCCTCGTATAAGATGCTATAGTCTTTCAGTAATTTTCTTGTGTAGTGGGGGCGACATTTTTGCAGCAGCCTTCTCAATGTCCTCAACGTATCTGTTTTATCTTTCTCTAACTATTATGCTTGAAATAGTATTTTACCGAGTGAACCATAGATTGGGGCTCAGCCGAACACTTCTCATGAGAATAATGACATATGAGAGATAGAGAGAGAGAGAGGGAGAAAGAGAGAGAGAAAGAGAGAGAGTACCAGTATCTCCTGTGAGTAATGAGCTGTAATAGAGAGATATGAGAGGTTCTTACACTGAAGTTTAAAAATATCATTTTTTTTATCATATTCATTCTTTAATGGACGTATCTCGTGAATTTTCTTTCTTGCTCAAAAATATCTTTGATTCTGACTCTAAACACAGACACACACGCACGTTTGAATGATAGATGGAAACGAAGTCTGTTTTTCATCTCCCTTAACCGTGTTCAGAATCCGAAAGCGTTTCCCCATCCCAATACATCGCTGCTTTGCCCCTGCCTCTAACGAAGAGATCGTGAATGTTTACCGATCGTTAAGGAGCCGCAGCCAGTAGACCCCGTATCTAAACATGACTAATTAAGACGAATCCACTTCGCCCCCAGGGGACGCAACTGCGTTGCAAACGAGTAGACTACAGCGGTAATGGTCGTCAAAGTGGCAGAGAGAAATTTTTCGAGGCGTTTTCCGCTTGCCAAACACAAGCGACACCGGTCCATTGCAGATACCGTCATCTTCCGTCTCGTATCGTTTGATGGATGAGGGTGGTTGCTGGACGCGTCCGAGGAGCCAGGATCGACTGCGTTCTCTTCCTCGATTTTCTTTGTATGTTTGTCTAATGAGACGCTTGGGCTCGATTGTCAGTTCCGGATCAAGTAGCAACGCCATCTTGCTGTGTTGTTGAGGGCGGCAGCTGGTTCAATGTGGCCGGATTGGAAATAAAAATACGTCGTTAGCAATGGAGAAACGTTCTGCGAATAACACTTAAGATGATTGACTGTAATCCTAATAATCTAAATGATACGAGTTTCTTTTCTGTTTGCTTATATTTTTTATAAACGTCACTATTTATGAGCGCCAAAAGCATCTAAAGGGTAAGTGTTAATGCCACGAGAATGATTGTCAGCCGAAAGATGAGGATCATGATGGGAGTACTAAAATGTAGCAAGGTGTAAACTACGTTTCATTCCGTATGGATCAGCTGTTTCAATGTGGCCAGGTTGGAAATATGTCGTAAGCAACGGAGGTTGAGAAAATGGAGGCGGAATATTTAATAGAAAATTGTGATTCTAATTTTGACTGAGTAGCACAAAAAGGTGGCCGAACGGAAGATGTGCGTTGTGGTCACAGTCAGTTCAGATCAATAGCGTTTCTTTAATTATGTGTCTGGATTTATGGGTCGAGAACTTAGAATTCGAGTTATTTGGATCATATGGATTATTGCTCTCATCTTGAGTGTTATTCGCACGTTTCGGTCGATGTAACTTCCGGCCTTTTTAGACCAGATTGTACTTCTAAAAACAAAAATCAGTCTAAGGATTGCCAAACTCATACCAAAATTGTCTGCAGTGACTCGTGGCGTAGTGAATAAAGTATTTGGCAAAATTCATTTATAGATTACACGCTTCTGGAAGTTGAAGGTTCAATCGTTAGTGCAGGCAACACTCAAAATACTATTGAGAATTTCTTAGGACTTCTACGAGAACATGCTACCCTCTTGGATAAAACGTTTTCGTTCGAAAATCCATGAAGATGCCCGAGTACGAGAGAAAGATTCCCGAGTTCGATAAAAATGTTCCCGAGTTCGATAAAATACACCTGAAGAAGGTCGTTGTTCGAATAACACTCGAGATGAGAACAGTAGTTCGAATAATTCAAATAATATGAGTTTCTTTTTATTTGTTTGGTTTTACTATGTGGTCATCACTTACCAAGGCCAAAGCCCACTAGAGGGTAAGTGTTAATGTTACCTGAAGGGCGTAGTTGATCGAATGCTTGGTAAAATTCACTTGTAAGTTACACTCTGTTGGAGGTTGAAGGTTCAATACTTACTGCGGTCGACACTAAAAAATAAAGTTGCGAATTACTTAGAACTTCTCCTAAGTGTAGTGGCTGACGGAATGAGAGCATGCTAACCCCGTGGATTAAATAAACAATTCGTTTCAAAATTCCGTGCAGTTTTTCTGAATTTGACAGAAAAAAATCCCAGTTCGGCAGAAAGATTTCTCAGTTCGACAAGATACTCCAGAAGGTCGGAGGTTACATCGATCGAAACATTGTGAAAGTAACACTCAAGATGAGAACAGTAATCCAAATAATCCCTATAATACGCTCCTTCATATTATGTCAATAAAATGTTTTGATTTCCAGATGAGTCCAAATTCGAGGAAGCTTAGATATGATTGTAGTTCTTAGTTCAAATCAATTAACAAAATTACCGAATACGCCTGACTCATTTCCTCTAACAATCCCTGTCAGAGACTATTATCTGCAAGTTGTGAACATCTGCAATATTGTTAAATAGCTGTATTTGAATAAAAATGCTGGCATGACACCTTAAAAGTCAGATGTGGCCTTTAAGAGGAATTCGAATAGACCGCACGACTTCAAGATTCTGTCTTTTTTTTTTCGGCTGACAATTTAAGCAGGCGAATTAATCGTAGATCTTCGAGATACTCAATAATAGATATAAAAGTCGCATAAAATGTAGTTAGGTGTAACTAGAGTACTATTTTGCCTGTTCATTCCTCTATCTATATATTTGTCGATGAATCTGTGTGTCTGTGTCTCTCCCTCTAACACACATGCGTACGTAGGAAGAAAGTCACTCTAACATATATTGTGACTACTTCTTTTTTTTAAGAAAACCTTTGTCCTGTGGTGCGGTAAAGAGTCTGGGAGATAAACACTCATCTAGCTAAAACTACTATCAATAATTTCCCCACTCTTTTTTCTGTACCTAAGCCTAAACGTAGATTCCATGAACAAAGCTTCTTTGTTAGAACTGCATGCCTGTGGAACTCGCTCCTGCCCAGATGTAGCAACAGTGCACTATCCTTGGACGTATCTGGATCTTATATAGGTAGAGATTTGCATCAGCAGTTTGTCTCAGAGATCGATATGTTCATAAGGTTTTAGCTAAGGCCAGAAGCGCAGATTCTGATTTTTTATGTGCCCACTCAAGTAACAGTGAGTTTCGTCACTAAAGAAAATCAAATTCAAAAAAACAAGTTTACTTCCAATTCTTTTACTGATGTCTTCACAAACTATTTTTAGTTTTGCTTTATTGCGATCGATTTGCCTCTGTAAGATCTGAAGATGTAATTTTATAGCAAAGTACAATTCCGTGATTTTTATCTACTGCTGGGTAGTATAGACGTTATATATAAGCCTCCCGGAAGACGCCTATGTGGCCTTGCTAATAGGCGATTGTAAGATCGACCGTTATTATTAAAAGTTATATGTTTATTTAAAGAAGTTATTATTATGAAGAAACATTATTATGATTATCGGTATGAAACTTAGATTGTGTTATAAGGACAAATAATGTTTATAAGTTTTGAAAAGTACTGAAGATCTATGGAATAATAAACAAATGAAGAGAATTTTAAAAGCATAAAGAAAATAGGTTTGGCGAACCTAGGTATAAACAATAAACTTGACAAGAGAAAACGTGACTGAGAAGTCACCTGTTAGGTCTTTGTGCAGTCGAATGACGTAAGCACAAAGGATCAGTTTTAATAATATATTGGCAAGTGAGTTAGTTGGAAGAGGGGAGTTAAAGAGACGTCAGATAGTTCAGATGGGACTTAGAAGTCGGAAGAAGAGTTAGTTTCTTTTATGGCGCTAGGAAATGGCATATTCCAAGATAGCCAAAATGTAAACAGAACATTGTAATCTCTAAAGATGTGCGGTCGGAAACAGAGAATAAATGTTGTTCTATTATATAGACCGCTATGATATACACTCTCTTCATCATTCATCAAAGAACTCATCTCCCTCTTGTCTTCATGTACAAGGATTTGTTTGTACAAGTAATTGTCCACGTCATCGTTTCGTGTCGGCATCACAACACAAGTTATACGTCTATAAGATTTGGACTTCCACCGACATTGACCATTCCCCATTATTATTCTATACCAGATATTAAATAGAGGATATGTTGATTTATTTAAATAAAAATTTTCTTTATATAATCTTTGTTGATTAATTCAGCTCGTTATTATAATGAAAAGATTTTCTTTGGGGGAAGAGAGATTGTTTAGTTTTGGCGACTCATGAATCATCATGTTTCTAATGGAAAAAATAAGTCCACTGGGCATTTCTATTACTGGACACTTGAAACGCGCGCTTTGTGGTAAGCGCGTATAATTTGCTCTTGCATGCAAGAAAATGCACGGCTGTTAAAAGGCAAACATTTAATTAATTCGTGTATGCCTTCATGAACAACTCCGCCAAAACACTACGCAGGCAATACAAATACTCCTTACAGATTTTCGGTAAAGAGATAACAAACAAAACATAGTATTATAACAAACTAGAATAATACTTGTGCAAGTACGAGTCAAATTCCCTAAACAGAACAGTTTTGCACCAATTTTATGCCACCGTACTAAGTTTAAGTTAGAGGAAGGAACTCAAACAAACAAAGTGAATTTTGCATAATAGTAACGTTAGAGATAGAGACAAGGAGAGGTACTATCAATATGTCTTCCCTGATGCTAGCAGAGAAGGCAATGCCAACATATGAATTAAAT
Source organism: Euprymna scolopes (assembly GCF_053919585.1). Lineage (NCBI taxonomy): Eukaryota > Metazoa > Mollusca > Cephalopoda > Sepiida > Sepiolidae > Euprymna > Euprymna scolopes. The sequence goes on from NC_136522.1 coordinate 75,286,224, forward strand.
GGTGCTTCTCCAAAGACCTTAGTTTGTTTTTTTTGTTTTTTTGTGATATTGTGCCAAATACTCTCCAATATCTCTTACGCCAATGACATCCCCCTTGTTAATGAATGCACACATAAACTTCAAGTTTTTGTCAATGTATCAGCAAAGAATGCAAAGGAGAAAGGATTAGAAAAATACAAGAGAAAACAGAATCTATGTCTAAAGCTAAATCACGGTTTAACCTAAACATGATTATTCACAGTAAACCCATCAAACGGGTCACCCAATTCATTTATTTAGGGCATGAACTGATTTCATTTAGTGGTCACGAGACGGCATTGAAACACAGAATCGGGCTAGGTTGAGGTATATGATGCTCTCAAGCTCAAATAACTTACTGGCACGGTGGAGAGAGGGCATACTTACTTTGCAGCAGCCTTGGCAATGTCCTCAATATGTATATATATATATATATATATATATGTGTGTGTGTGTGTGTGTATGTATATAACCATAACCATATAATGTTTATATATATATATATATATATATATATATATATATATATTTATAGTAATTTATAAAATATATATGGCGATTAAGCTACACTGAATATTCTGCGTTTCATCCAACTATAGGATTCGTCAGGCTTATGCGCGAATTCTGTGGTTGCTTCTTGTTTTTATATATGTTGAGGATTTCTAGTTGGCCAATCAGCTTTCCAGTATCCACCGCGCCCCTTCCTATCAGCCAATGGGCGTGCATTTTATCAAACAAAGGATCTATTTTAGAACTAGGTTAGTAGTTTTAGGTAGACGTTCTCCTTTTTTTATACATATAAATATACCTATGTGTACACACATACATGCACATATACATATATGTATATATACATATATGTGTGTGATCGTTTATGTATATTCATGTTTATTTAATTTATCTATTTGTTTGTTTTCTATTGTTATTGTTAGTTTTAAAGCTATTTTGTATCGCTATTCTAGAGTAAGTTTTATTTTGTGAACACAGTTGTTTGCTATTTCCCGCCTACAGTTATATAGATTTTGAGGTTCTTTAAAGTACAGGATAGAAAATTTTTCATGGAGGCATAATTTACATGGGTCGTCTAAATGTCTGCATGTGGTAGCTTGTCTCATTATTTTCCATTCGACTACCGGCGAATGTCCGCTTTCTTTGAGTTCCCAGTATTTATTCGCTAGTGTTGTTTTTATACGGTGTTTTTTTATTTTTGAATGTGCTTTTGTGGTCATAGTATCGGGTTTTGAAATCTAAGGAAGTCATGCCTATGTAATATTTCTTGTTATTCGGGTTTTCTTTCGCAAATATTGTTGCTTGATAAACTACGCTTTTTGTTAGACATTTATTTTGGACTGGGCACACTTTGATAAATAATCAAGTTATGTGAATAAATGAAGTAGTTATATATATTTATATATATATATTATATTTATTTTTTATTTATATATATATATTTATATATTTTTATATATATATTATATATATTTTATATATATATATACTTACATACATATATATATATATATATATATATATTTGGTAATGGTGGTGGTGGTGGTGGAGTGTAGGTATGGTAGCAGTTTTAGCATTTGTGATAATTTGTATACATGTATATAATCATCCATATATGTGTCTATGTATGTGTATCTATATATATTTATATACATATATATATATATAGATATATATATGAAGGTTTTTATTTTATTTTTAATATTATGTCTATTTAGATGTGTTTTGTGCGTTGTATATATATATATGTATATATATATATATGTATATATATATGTATATATATGTATATATGTGTGTATGGATATGTGTGTGTATATATATTTATTTGTATGTTTAGTCAGGTCATGTCATATGCTACTGGTACCATGTAACCGAGTACTACCTGTTTCATAGTCGGGTCACCGGCGACTAAAATGGTTCCCCCACCAGACTTGTTTATTGAGGAGGATGGCTAGTCTCCCTGAAGGATTAAAAACAAGACCTTCCAAAGGGCGAATGAACCCTTTTTCGGGGTCAATGACCAACTAGCACCGTGTGTGTATGTATGTGTGTGTTGGGGTGGAGAGGGCTCCCGTAAGCCGTGATGAAGGCAACCTTTCTAGGAGAAGCAAATCTCTGATTTTAAAAAAAAAACATAAAGCGGGAGACCAGTACCCGCATTAAGCTGGTCTGCGGTTTAACTTGTGGCTGGCTATCTTGCTCTTGCTTATTGCTGGATCTCAACATTTTGAACCGATGGAGAGACTTAGCTGTCGTACAAAGCTAAGACTCTGTAACATCATCTGTGTATAGATACTCTCTCAGACATGTGTCTATAAAAATGGTCCTGTGGAAGTCATTTTTGGGCTCATGAACTTTAAGTGTCTGAGGAAGTGGCACTCGTCTGACAAGACGTTGCAATCATCATTTGTATATTTATGGGTATACTTATGTATGTATAAATGTGGGTAAGAACGTGTATGTATGTTATGTGCATACGTATATGTATGTATGTGTGTATGATTGTGTGTATGTGTATGTATATACGTGTATATATGTATGCATATTTGTATGTTTGTGTATATTTACTTTTATCAATATCGCTATATGATTGACAGAATCATTTGTGTCACTAGCCTTGTTGCTGCTATTATAAATATTATTATCGACATCTTTATTAGGTTTTTTATACTTATTACTAAATTTTGTTACTATAATTACTAAATTATTATTATTATTATTATTATTATTATTATTATTATTATTATTATGTTACCTTTATCATCATCAGACATTTTGACAGCCTTAATAAACTCTGATTTTGCAACACTTAAAAAATTATAATCATTAATCCTACTCTTTTGCTTTTAATAATGACATCGAATTTCTTAATAGAAAGATCTGTTTCATTCTGTCTAGACAATTTCCGGTCTCAGTAATTACGAGCTTTTATGCCCCCCCCCCAGCATTTTAAGCCGAGGATGAAGGTTCTCATTTCGAATTTCTCTCTTCTTACTATTAGATCCTATTTGACTAGACTTCTCTTTGGACTACTGCACTGCCCGGAAAAAAAAAACAATTTGCATTATTTCAGCTGTTTTGCAAACTTTCCAATCGGATTTTTGAAAACTTTCCAATCGGGTTATATGCATCGTCACACTGGATTTATCTTGGAATATATTCTATCTAAAGAACTATTTTGCATTTTGGATCAACTCTAGAGGAGTTTCATTCAAGCTGAAATATTATGCGCGGTTTGTTTTTTAATTAGTTTTTTTACATAACAAATATTTTTTCATTTTTTTATTTGTCAATTTATAACTACAATGAATTTCGGTTTCATTTAATGCTTTAACTAGCAAATTCTAGCATTGCTACAAATATAATTTTCAGATTTCTTTATGTCCTCTGATGATAAGAATAATAAGAATAGCATTCTTTTAAACTCCGCGGAATAAGTACTTTGTAAATTGTTTTTTAGAGTATTCAGTCGAACAATAAATTTTGATTGTAAATTTCAACTTAGAGTTTTAATTTTCTTGTTCTTATATATATATATATATATATATATATATATATATATATATATAGTCAGGGCAGTGTTTTCCGTGATAGAAGCAGTGATTTAATTTTAAAATGAATTACGTATGAAATACGTTTGAAGGCCGATTTACAACGCAATATTGTGAAAATAAACAAGTATTCAATTGTTTAAAATTAATATTTTTTAGTCTAACTCATTATAAATCTTTCAAACGTATTTCATGTGTAATTCATTATATATATATAATGAATTACACATGATATATATATATATAATGAATTACACATGATATATATATATATATATATATATATATATATATATACACGGCGTTGCCAGGTAGAAACAATATACATCACATATGATGTCATCTGCTTTGACGTCATATATGATGTACATTGTGAACAAACAGAATATGACTTTCTTATGATAGATATATTGAAAATTGTTTATATGTTCATAGACGTTTTTCTTTTGCTGTCTAAAGACTTTCTCATGATGGTAGAATAAATAAATAATACAAATATCGATGTGAAACGGTTATAATCTTACAAAAATCTCTAGGTGGAATGTCTGACATCTGCTAGGAAGCCCCATCATTAGCTAGAACAAAATGGTGCGAATATTTTTCAAACAAAAGTAAATTACGTTGTTTTAGCTGAATTGGCATGCAGGGTCGAAATCTATGAGCAACGTGAGTATTTGAGTTCATCATAATATAATCTTCGATTTGCTGTAATACCAGCGACAATAGATTGCAGTGACAGCTGTGGAGATCGCCACAATAACAAATGTGCGAGGAATGACGTCATTTCATAAACGAGCGACGGAGATGTGAGATGAAGAATAGATCTAAGGCCGAGGATTCTGGTGTCGTCATCCCCGTCGTCTCCGTCCCTTGGGTTCAATTCATTCGATCAAAACCACGAATGTTTAAGCCTCTCTCCCTGCAAAATCGCGCAACACGCAAGATCTTCCCTGAGAAAACATTGGAATTGATATAGACTCCACACTGATGCCTCGTTCGTTGTTTATTTCAATCAATTATATAGAGGTAGAATACTCGTCCTAGGAGGGGTAAAAATAATTCCCTGAACAGTTTTGTATCACTGTCATGCTATATTACGAAAAATGATATTAAACAGTGTCTTGAATAATTATTCAAATTTCGATCAATTACATGACTTTAATACAAAAAATATCTCTCAAATTTAAGTCCTAAACTTAACAAGAAATCGGAATTCAGGACATTTTTTTTAATCAGTACCTCATAGACATTGACACAATTCAACGCAAATCTAAAATATTTTAATTTTCAAATCGGTGCCTTATGCTTATACGGTGTGACCCAAAGAAACGGGACCCAACTCTTAATTAGGCCCCGTTTAATAATGTTTTCTCCGAATGAAATGAAACTTTTGTCATAACTCGTTTATTATATTCAAAACATCACATCAAAACACTAGGGTATTTGGCCTTTTTTCTCCGTTGACTGTAAAATGCTCAGAAAAACAATTGAATGTCCTCTGTTTTTTATTGAGGGGGCACCCTGTATTAGACTTTTTAGCTATTTAAAAACAGACAAAAGTTATAGATCGTTGATTTCGCATGCGTGCTTTATGCAAAATAGATGGTTAGATATGGTTAAATGTGTGCTAATTTTTGCATTACATTGTAATACCTATTAATATTTGTTATGGGGTAACCACCCTCCAAATGGACTAATCCATCATCCATATAAACTATAACTCATGGCGATCCCGAGACGGGATCTAATTTCAGAACGACCCTCGCATGATCGATGGATTACAAACACTTTCCGTTTGTAAACTTTCCGTGGTTTTCATGTAATACATGTTTTAAACTGTTATCCGTTGTTATCTTCTTCTTGTGGCTACTTGCGAGCCATAACAATATTTTAACTCTGCATCGAACGGATGCTATAATACTTAGTTTGCGGTACCTATCCATAGCAGAGATCCTTACAAAATTTTAGCCTGATCGACCCAGTAGTTTTCTGAAAATACTTCTAGATTAGATGTGATATTGTGGTGATTAATCAATATAAATCCAAACTGTGCACCGAATGGATACAATACTAGTTCGCTGTAACTTATTATAACAAAGGTCCATACCAAAATTTCATCCAGATTGGCTAAGTAGTTTTCGAGAATAATAACCCACTTTTTATCGCAAGTCACATCCCGTTTAAGAAACGGTTCGTTCTTGTTGTGTAAAAAAGAGGGACATTACATTTCATAGTGGCGTTTCTTTTGGTTGTTGTTCAATTCGTGAATCACTTATTTATCAAGTATTTTTTTTTTCCAATCTCTACCAAGTGGTTCGAAATCGTCGTATACGTTACGTCTAATTCAAAAGCAAGTTCTCGAATAATTGTGCGTGGATTTGCTTTGACTAAGTCATAATTGATCGTTGTCAACATCCGATAGCCGACCATTACGCCCATCAACTTCAAGACTCTCGTCGCCGCCATAAAATTTCTTAAACTACCATTGAGTAGTGCGTTCAGTAGAGGTACTTGAGCCAAACGCTTCGGTGATATCGCGAGCTGTTTCAGCAGCTTTATATCCTAGCTTTAATTGAAATAAGAAAATTGTGCGCATTAGCTTATTTTCCATCTTGTATTCAACATTCTGAAAAGAAGACATGATTGTTTGAAAACGATTGTAATTTAAATGATTAGATAGAGCAAAAACGGTCTCTAAAATGATATATAAAGTAAAATTATTATAACGAAAACTTATTTTTAAATGCATCATTTGAAATCAAAATTAAAAATTCCGCAAGAATTTTCTCCTAAACTTAAAAGAGTTTGGTTTCATTAGCAAATACACCCATCTTTTCTCAAATTCTTCCTTTTCTTTTATTATGTCCCCCTCCATTTTCTTTATATTCCTTCGTTTTCTTTCTTCTTTCTCCTGATTACTAACTGATAATTTCTTTAATCAATATCAACGGGGAGGGGCGTTCTTTTCCCAGGCGTAAAGTACGCTTAAATATGATATTTTAATTTGTCCAGATTTCGTATGTATTATTATAATCATTATTTCAAAATTTAAAAAAAATGTCTTTAGGTGCCATCAGCTAGAATCGAAACATTCAAAGCTGGTGACGTTACCACTGCACCGACGTGGCACGTATGTAAACTGTTTAAAAAATTAAAAAAAAAAACTAATATGAATGTACAAAATATTTAACGATTCTTTCAATTTGGATCCATTCTTTTACCCTCTTAAAACAATTTTAACCGGCAAACGCTAATAAAAGAACGGACTGTAAAAATCCAATCATTTGGGGGCCACTAGTGATGGTCTGCGACTTTTAGTTTCGGAGAAGATAGAATTTTAAAATATGGAGAAAGACCGACAGACAGATCGACACACAGACAGACATATAGCTATTTATATATTAGATTTTATCTTCGGTCGTCATATTCATTCTACCCACAGCGCTTCTATATTTATATTCGTTTTTCGTTTTTTTTTTTTTTTTTTTTTTTTTATTCAATTTTCACCCCAAACAAGGCACAGTGCCACTTTGAAGTAGGGGGCTACTATTAGGGAATTAATTTGCGGGGTCATTATGAAGGGAGAAGAGTAGAAAGATGTTTGTTAACATTACACTTGAACTTCTGCATATCATTGCAGTTGGGAAAGCAGAATCCCGGAAGGGAGTTCCAAAGACCCGCAGTTCTGGGGAAGAAACTATTGGAGTAAAAGGCTTTCTTGCACCTAGGGATCTCTACTGTAAAGGGATGAGACTTAGTAGCTTGTCGGGTTTGCCGAGGGTAGTTACGTCGGGGAGGTACAAGTGTTTGCAGTTCGTCAGAGCATTCACCATTAAAGTATTTGTAGAACAGGCAGAGGGATGCAACATCTCGTCGATGGGACAGAGGTTGAAGCCTAGATGACAGTTCAGGACCTATCATGTTGGCGACTCTTTTTTGAACCCTGTCCAGGAGCGAGAGACAAGCAGCAGATGCACCAGCCCAGATGTGACAACAGTACTCCATACATGGGCGAATTGTTGCCTTATAGAGGTATAGGATACTGGCAGGCGTAAGTAGTTTTCTAGCACGGTAGAGGGAGCCAACCTTCCTTGCAGCAGCCTTGGCAATGCTATCAATGTATCTATTCCAGTTCATATTCCCTGTAAACGTTAGGCCGAGGAGTTTAAAAGAAGTACTTTCAGGCAATGTGTTCTTGGCCATTGCTATTGGTGGTAGAGAAGGTTTCTTGTAGTTATTGAAGGAAACAAGCTTAGTCTTAGCAGCATTGAATGAGACCAACCATTTTTGTCCCCATTCCACTACGGATTGGAGGTCATCCTCTAGTGTTTCTGCCATTTTCTTGGATATGTGTTCATTTGTTTTCCCCTCATATCTGTTATAGAGAGTGGTGTCATCGGCAAATATACCCATCTCCGAAACAATATTATCAGGGAGGTCGTTTATGAATATCAGGAACAATAGAGGTCCAAGGATAGACCCCTGGGGCACTCCCGCATTTATGTCATGTTGTTTGGATGTACGTCCGTCGAGGACAACTTTGATTTTTCTATTACTTAAGAAGGATTTAATTACGTTATGAATTCTTCCAGTGATTCCATATGATCTAATTTTCCTTAGAAGACCATCGTGCCATACCCTGTCAAAAGCCTTAGATATATCAAGGGCCACCGCTCTACCCTCCCCTGTTTTATCCAATGAACGGTATATACGTTCAGAAACTACAGTTTGTCAAAAAAAGTGGTTTCTTATGAAAACAACATTGAAACATTGTTTCTGTTTTTCTTTTCCTTATCAATTTTTATGTATTTCATTTAATAACTATCTTTACTTGTGTCTTCTTATTATTGCTCTTTTGTTTTTGCCTTGTTTTTCTTTATGCCTTTTTGTTATTTTTCTACCATCTTTATTTTATTTTTTCATTTTCTGTTGTTCGTTACTATTGTATTCTATTTTCCTTTTCTTTTTTCTTCATTCAAATTTTATTGTCATTTCATTTATCTTCTACATTATTTTTTTTTTCATTTTCAATCTTTATTCTCGTTTCTTTTTCTTTCGTTTTTCTTCGTCTTTATTTTACTTTCTACGTTTATATATTTCTATCTTGTCCAGCATCTTTCTCATTTTCTTCATCTTTATTACTTTTCCTGTTCAATCATCATCATTTTCTCCTTCTGCTTTATCTTTATTCTTCTCCTCCTCATCCTTTTACGTCCATACATTCCTAACAACTCGTCTTATCCTCCTACCTCTCCTCTTTATCCATTTTATCATCATTCACCTTCATCGCAGTTTTCCTTTTTTCTTCTTCTTCTTTTTCTTCTTCTATTTTCTTCCTTTTCCTCATATTTCCAAGATGAATCTTTGTTCTTTAATCTTTTCCGCCATGCATCCATCTTTTCTTTCATCTTCTTCTTCCCTTTTTCGACACCTCTTTCATTTTCTTCAACTTCTTTATCTCTCTTATCCATTTTTTCGTCTAACTTTTCTTAATCTTTTTTCTCTTCCATTTTCTTCTATTTTCCATCTTCGTTTTCCATCGTCTTCTACTTCTTTTTTAATCTCCTCCTTATCCACATCGTCTTCTTTCTTCCATCTTATCATCTTTTTTTTTTCATCTTATACGCCTTCATCTTTTTCTGCTGGTTCTTTATATTCCATCTCTTCCATCTTCTTTTCCTATTTTTACGTTCATACACTTCCAACCTGTCCTTTTTTCAACTTCTCCTCGTTCTCATTTTCTTCTTTCCGTATCTCCCTTCCTCTCATCTTTTTCAATCTGAATCCTTGGTTCCTTCATCTTATCACGTATCCATCTCCATTAAACCTAATAAACATTCATTCCCTCGACGTTACGGAAGCGTTCCGAACGTTAACCTTCAATCTTCTGACCTCTATCGGTTTCCGAGACGATAAATCTCAACTTTTTCTTAATAAATTCATCTTCAAACATATCATTACCGCCGTATCGCAGTAGGGGATCGCTCCTTCTCTTTCTCCTAAATATTCCTAAAAATTGTTGGCTTGACGATACTTGCCATTGCTCGAATTATTCCGACGTTTTTTTTTGTTTTTTTTGCCTCATTTTCGATTCCATGACAGTTTTTCTCAACCGCCATATTTTTTTGTTTGTTTCTGAATTCAAAACAAACAAATATTCTTCTTATTGATATTCTCCAAATCTTGGCCGAAGAATAATGTTTTGTCTATTTTAAAATATATCTACCCTTTTTGAGAGTGTTTGCTTATTTATTAGACTACATTAAACATATTTAATTTAAAAAGAATACAATTTTAGTTTTTCATGCAAAAATTCACATACACACTCTCTCACACACACATATATATAGTCATCCACATGCAGTACTGTTTCGCAGCTCATCAGCTGTCTCAAGCCAGGATCGAAACCCGACCGCCCAAACGACAGCCAAGGCTTCTCACCAATGCGCTTTACGGCTGCTGCAGCGTGGTTAATGAATAAATGATGTTTTTGACATCGTCCAAATGCCTCCGCTTGATTTGTTTATTCAAAGAGCGTCACTTAATACGCTAATGGCAGTTTGTATATCACTTTCCGAATGCTCAACCCAAGATGGGGAGCATTATCGTCATCCACATACAGTACTGTGTCGCTGTTTCACAGCTCATCAGTGCGGCTAAACAGGTAACTGCCTCAAGCCAGAATCGATTTGTTTACACAAAGAGCTTCGCTTAATACGCTAATGGCAGTTTGTATGTCACTTCCCGAATGCTCAACCCAAGATGGGGAGCATTATATATATATATATATATATATATATATATATATATATATATATATATATATATATATACTTTGTTATGTTTTTGAAAAAAAAAGGATTTCAGCAAAGTGCGCTATTAGAAAAAACAGGGAGGTGATCAAAGTTCCCCGAGAGGATTTCACGCTTTTAACAATTCCTTCTGTCGGAACAAACGTTTACGAATTGCGATAGAACAGATTCTAAAATAAATGATTTTTAGAGTCGCCTCTATTAGGTATATATATATATATATATATATTATGTACAGCAAGTTGTTAGTTGAGACAGATCATTGGTACCGTCGGTTTCAAGCCCGATAATAAGGCCCGTTTAAGGTATCCTTATCAAGCTCTCTTCAGCCAATATTCGTCTATCTTATAACCGGTTATAAGATAGACGAATATTGGCTGAAGAGAGCTTGATAAGGATACCTTAAACGGGCCTTATTATCGGGCTTGAAACCGACGGTACCAATGATCTGTCTCAACTAACAACTTGCTGTACACAAAATATAAATACGCTCTTAAAATTTGGATTTTCCTTTTAATTGAGCACTCTGCTGGAATTCTTTTTCCCCAAAAAACTAATCCTATATATATATATATATATATATATATATATACATTTGTAGTCATCGACATACAATCCTGTCTCGTTGTATCACAACTCATCATTGCGCTAAACTAGCACCTCTCCCAAGCCGAGGATTGAACCTAGAACCATCTCGTTGACAGTCAGCAGTTCTACCAATCGACCCACGAGAGAGGCCCCCGGAAATTATCTCGCCATATGTCTATTTAAAAAAACATTCATCCACCACTTTTACAGTGCTCTAACCGCTTGTTTATTAACAAACAGCGTGTGTCGCATATTTCAGCCAATTAAGCAGCGGGTGAGATTATTTACGACAGTGCTCTATCTAAAGAGGGGGGCTTAAAATATTTGTAGTCATCGAGATACAGTCCTGTTTCGTTATATCTCAACTCATCGATGCCGCTATATATATATATATATATATATATATATATATATATATATATATATATATATATATATATATATATATATATATATATATATATATATATATATATATATATATATATATATATATATATATATATATATAAAATTCCACAGCCAAACAACGTCGTGGGCTGCGACGTTGTTTGGCTGTGGAATTTATTATATACAATCTCTCACATTCTGAAAATCCTATCATAAGTTGCTAGCTTGGTTAGCATTGCTGGATGGCATCGTCCTTTCGAGTTAAAACTCCTACTTGTGAGATATCGGCTTGGGGTTATTAGCTGGTTGGATTGCCGCGCCCCTTGTCGAGACGAGTTAGGTTAATTTTACAGTCGGATTTCGGCGCGGTTTGCTTGATCTTTGTTGGTTAATAGAAACTCTTGTGTGCGGGGTATTTGCTCAGTTGGTAGAGTGCTTGCCTCGCATGCAATAGGCTCGGGTTTCGAATCCTGAGTTCGTATGTGTCTAACTGATGAGCCCAAATGAGGGCGAAACTCGAGTCTTGGACTTCCGGTTCGTTGACTGTTATGGCTCTTGTGGGCTGCGACGTTGTTTGGCTGTGGAATTTATTACATATAATCTCTCACATTCTGAATATATATATATATATATATATATATATATATATATGATGAAATTAGCATATCAGTTCCAACAACAACAAATGCTGGTCCAGGGTCTTTTTTTTATATTTATAGTATATTATTATTTTTATTATTATTATTATTATTATTATTATTATTATTATTATTGGTGCGGGGATTTCTATGCTAACCTCTATGCCACGAAACAACCAGGACATACTCCAGCTCTTCATGTAATGAACATATCTGAGGAAATTCCTCCACCCATCCTCTCATCGGAAGTGAGACCAGGTATTAAGCGACTGAAGTCAGAATAGGCTGCAGGGGGTGATGATGTTACTGCAGATGTACTCCAGAGGTGTGGTGAACCCATTGTTTTCAAGACTGTTTAATAAGTGCATCTTCAGTGGAGAGGTTCCAGATAGATGGATGAATGCATTAGTAGTCATTATTCGTAAGAAGAGAGGCCGCAGATATTAAGAATTCCTGGCCAATCAGTCGTCTACCAGTGACATACAATGTATTCTCTCAGGTCTTGCTAAGACGTGTGCTAGGAACACTAGATAGTCATCAACCACGAGAACAAGCAGGTGTCAGAGCAGGTTATTCCACCACCGACAATATCCAAGCTATTAGTCAACTCCAAGAGAAAGCCAGAGAATAAAGATCCCACTGTATTTTGCCTTTGTGGGTTACGAAAAGGCTGTCGACTCTATAGAGTTTGATCCACTGTTCACTGCCCTTGAGAACCAAGAAGTTGACTCTACATAAATCACTTTGCTGAAAGACCTGCACAGTGGGGCTACCTCTATCTCTTTTTGCAAGATATAATTTGGGACGCTGAAATAATCAGTAGAACAATAAAAGAATGATAAAATGAAAAAAAAAAAAAGATTACACGATTACTGTAGCCGAGTTCCGGAAATTGCTGAAGCAATTTACGAAAAGGAAATAAGTTAGTGAAGTTAATCAACGAACTTAAAAAAGTTAGTGAAGTTAATCAACGAACTTAAAAATATAACCATGTTAAGTAACAAAATAAACTTATTAATTAACGTATTACACAAAACAAAAGTAAACAACCTGTTACAATGAAACTATGCTAATTAATCAACAACAAAAATTAAATAAACTTGTTAATTAACCAAGAAATTGTTGTCCAATTAGCCAAAGAAAAATGCTTTCATTATTTAAGAGACCCCCCCCCAATAAAAAAAAAACCAGAACACTTTATCTTGTGCAGAATCTTTGAACGTTGTTATTTTTTCTTAATCATAGACAGAAATGACTGATTACCTAAAATAAAGAAAAACAAATTTCTTCTTTTTTTTTTTTTTGTGTGTGTGTGTGTGTGTGTGTGTGTGTGTGTAATCATTTTAATTGTTTTTCGGTTAACATTCTTTCATTGTTCTACTGATTATTTCAGCGTCCCAAATTATATCTTGCAAAATATGCTTATTTATGTTATGTTTGTGCTGGTTATCTCCCTTAGATTTCATGATCCGTTGACATAAGCGCCGGGCGATCAAGGTTGGATATTTTGTCTTATAAATCCACGTTTACTTGTTATATGATCTTCCATGGTCGGGTCCGTACCGAATGGTATATATATTATTTTAAAAAATCCAACCTTGATCGCCCTTCGGGGCCCGTGGCATAGTTAATAGAGACGTTGAATCTCTACGGTTCCGGGTGAGAATTATCTGAAGATAGAGGTTTCAATCCTACCCAAAGCCGTCAGAGGCTTACTTGGCCAAAAACGTGGTGAGATGACAATAACTACAGATGGCAGTAATTGCTGAGAATGCAGTTAGGAGATATCGGAGTTTCTTTCCGTCGCGGTTACCACCTGACGAAGGCCAGAGGAATAATTGGTCGAAACGTCGTGAAACAGCAACCAAGAAAGATGAGAATAATAATACGCAATAAATAAATTAATATATAATACTCATCTCAATAATGAATTCCAATTAAAATATTATAAAAACGAAGAAGTTCCGTATTCATCAGCAGACATGTACAATGAAAACCCAGCATATATGGTTATGGTACCCTAGCATAAGTATAAATACAATAAATAGCGAATCAAAGAAATACTGTAAATACGCATGCGCAAGCATACACACGCACCCAAATACGAAATGTACAGAAATCGGAGAGCTGCTAAATTTCAAAAGTAAGTAACGGGTGTAAAATAGGAACCAAATAATGGAAAATGTAAATATTCTAAATGTATAGTTACGTTTATTTACTGTTCTATTAATAGAAATACAAAAATAAATAAATAAATAAATGCAGACGAACGTTCAACCGATGTGTTGTTGCGTGCGTGTGTGGGGGGGTATGTGTTTAGCTTTTTATGATCCTATGAAAGGTCTGGGGTGCATGCTGGATGAGGCAGAGTTTCGTAGCCCAATTCGTTCAACTTCTTCAGGGTCGATTTAGCAATGTGCGGTTCAACATTGTCGTGAAGGAAAATTGTGGACTTTTCTTTTGACTAATACTTGGTGTTGTTGTCGAAGTTTCTGATGCATTTTACCCGTCTATTGACAGTACTTCTCTGCCTTAATAGTTTCGCCTGCATTCAAATACTGTAATGGATGAGATCGATCGCAGACAACCAAACCGTCAGTATGACTTTCTTTTGGTGCAACTCTAGCTTCGGGAAGTGTCGTGGAGCTTCGTCAGCGTCTAACCACTGAGCTGAGCGTCACCGGTTGGCGTAAATATCCTATTTTTAATCGCAAGTTACAACTTGGCCAAGAAACGGATCGTTCTTGTTGCGTAAAAGAAGGGAAGATAGCACTTCATAACGGCGTTTCTTTTGGTTGTCGTTCAATTCGTGAGCCATTCATTTATCAAGTTTTTTTTTGTTTTTCCAATCTCCCTCAAGTGGTTCGAAATCGTCGTATACGTTACGTCTAATCCAGAAGTAAGTTCTCCAACAGTTGTGCGTGGATTGGTTTTGACTAATACTCTTAACTGATCGTTGCCAACATCCGATTGCCAACCACTGCGCTCATCATCTCCTAGATTTTCGTTGCCTCCCCGAAATTCCTTAAACTACCGTTGTGCTCTGCGTTTAGTAGTGATTCCTAGGCCAAAGGCTTCTTTGATATCGCGAGCTGTGTCGGCAGCTTTTCTACCTAGTCTGAATTGAAATAAGAAAAATTATGCGAATTTGCTTTTTCCATCTTGTATTCAACCTTCTGCAAAGAAGACTATGTTTTAAAACGAATGTAATTTAAACGATTAGATGGAACAAAACAGTGTATATTTACGTTTATTTACTGGAGCAAAACAACATTTTTTACAATGATATATAAAGCAAAGGTATTATAACGAAAACTTACTTGAAAATACATCATTTGAAATCAAAATAAAAAATTCCGCAAGAACTTTCTTCTCAAGTTAATAATATGAAGTTTCGTACTTGACGGGGTTATTGTGAAGAAACACCTTGCTATTTGAAATTCCCAATGTGACAAGATGCTTTTTTGTGTGTGACATGAGTTTTTATTACACGCAACTAAATTGGAGACGCCATTCTTTAATTTATAAAACCTTTATCACTAAAAGAATAGAATTAATTAATTTCCACACGTACCCCACATCCACCGTTACAAGACAGACACGCAATCCCGTGCTCTGTTTCTCCAGAAGGGTGGGAAATTTGTTTCCCAGCATGCACCGCAGACAGGCTGCAAAACGGATGCAAATAAATGGACAATAATTTTGGACAGTGTTTCATTCGCATGTCATTTAGCTGCCCGTATGTTCGGCGAGACAACGAAATTCTACTAAATAACTGATTTGGACGGGTTTTATTAGCTTTTTGTTTTAATTTCTACCTTTTATTCGTTTTTCCCCCCTTAACAAGGCATTATTCTCATCGATCCAGTTTTCTTATTAATTTTCTTTTTCTCATCTTCTTCCTTTTTTTGTATAATATGCTCAAATATGTCCACGCTTCCATGTAAAAAGCTTGGCCTGTAGGCTTGCATTTCTATTATAATTAAACGTGCAAACGTAAGTAACAAAATTTACTCACTTGTATAAGTCACTCTCTTTATTCTCCCTTCGTTCAACTTTTTCTTTTCTTTTCACTTCATCGGTTTGTACTGGGTAGAAAGAGGAGGTACACAAATCAATAGTTTACCTTAACGCCCGCATAAATGCAACCAGGATTGATGAAATAAAAACGGAAAATGTTAGAAAATGTTATTTATTCGGTTTTTTTTTTTACCTTTTTAACTAGACATCATAGTCATTCTTCCTATTTTCTTATTAATTTTCTTTTGGCCATCTTCTTTTTTGCTTTGTGTGTTTTGTTTTAGCTTTGTTTTTTTCTTAATTTCCTTATTTTTTGCAAGAAATGGGGCATTCTACCTGATGCCAGACATTAACCCGTTATCTCAGACATTCCAACCTAGAGATCTTTTTTAAGATTATAATCGTCCCTTTAAGTGCAATTGTCTGTATCTCTCTTGCACTTGGTTCACTTGGTATATTCGTCAGATAATTTTTCAATTCTTTTACACGAACCCGGTTGTTTCTATAATTATTGGAACCGTGGAGATCTTCCTAAGATTCCTGTTATTTTGATGCCATATATAAAACCTCGCTATTTCGTTATCTTTTGCCTCTTAGCTCTCTTTGGGTCAGCATCATCTTTATCATTTCTTCTAGAATATGCTCGAATGTGTCCACGCTTCACAGTAAAGAACTTTGTCGGTCAAGGTTAAATTTCTAGTATAATAAGTTACTTTAAGTTTACTGTTGGGTCACGAGAGTGTTTGTAAAGGGGGGGGGCATTGCATATCAAACTTAGGGTTATTGATAGGGTCAAGAGATATTTTTTGAGGAGGACATTTACTACTCGGATTAAATGCGAGTAGTAGACTAAAAGGATGGGTTGTTTTTTTAATAGTAAGGGACTTTTGGTTAACTAAAAACAAACACCAGAATACACCCTCAAGGTAATCTCTATAATAATTGTTTTGTATTTGTTTTGCCTTTTTTTTTTCATTCCGACAAGTTGTTCAGGGTATTCGTACATAATCACCTAAAAAAATAGAATCTCGTTTTCTTTTGCCGGCAGGTGGGTGGGTCAGCAACAAACGTTAATCTGCAATGAACATACAAATCAAAAATTAGAGATACGATACGAACAAAAGTCATAAAAACTATATAAATTTATATACGTTACGCTCTTTCTCCGTTCAATGAGCATGTCTTTCTTCTTTTCTTTTTATTCTGCTTCGGCTTGTACTGGTAGAAAGGGTATGCACTTACCTCAATGGCATAACTTGTTGGTATAAAGTAAGAAAGCAGTTATTGAATTAAAAACATTATTTTACATAAATGTGTGAACTCCACTATTTTAACCACTTACAAGATTACTTGTATGGAACTTATTACAATTTAAACAGTCACTCAATAATTTAAAGAAGAAACCAATATATATATCTATAATATAAAGCTGAACGTCTGTGTGTGTGTGTGTGTGTGTGTGTGTGTGTGTGTGTGTGTGTGTGTGTGTGTGTGGTCACGAATAGGCTCCTATATGGTTGACTATTTTAAAGAACTGATTACATATAATGATAAAAAGAGGTATCGAGGATCAGGAATGTGTATGCTTGATCTGGCAGAACGATGGTTCATAAAAGTTGTGGGGTCTGCGTTCGCGCCTAGCCCCCAAAGTATGGAAATAAAAATCTATAATATAAAGCTGAACGTCTGTGCGTGTGCGTGTGCGTGTGCGTGTGTGTGTGTGTGTGTGTGTGTGTGTGTGTGTGTGTGTGTGTGTGTGTGTGTGTGTGTGGTCACGAATAGGCTTCTGTATGTTTGACTATTTTAAAAAACTGATTACATATAATGAGAGAAGATGTATCGAGAATCAGAAAAGGGTATGTTTGATCTGGCTAACGGTGGTTCATAAAAATTGTGGGGTCTGCGTTCGCGCCTGGCCTCTAAATTATGGAAATAAAACATGAAAATAAAACCGTTTACAAGGGTTTTTGATATAGATGTACATAAGAATATTTTGATAAGTCTGTTTCAACTTAAATAGGGATGGTATAATAAAAATGTGGGGTCTGCATTCGCGCCTGTACTCCATGGAAATATGGCACAAACTTTAAAAAAGACTTTTCATATCTATTTGCGTAAGTATACTTTGATAATTATGTTTCAGTTTGAAGAAATATAGTATAATAAAATTAGTGGTTGTTCGCTCGCGCCTAACCTCCATAGAATGTAAATATGTCAGAAAGTTTAACAAGGTTTTTTAAAAGGGGTGAGGGTCCACAATAACACCTTAAATTTAATCTTAATTCACGTTAGCTTTTATTTATTTTTTTGAGTTGAATCATATTGTGTCGAATAAATTCACCTCATAAATTCACGTTCTTATTAAAGTGAAAGCCCCCCAAAAAGTCGGAACTTTAGACAATTATCGACACAAATTTTGCATAACTCTGATTTTTTTCCTTCTCCGCTTGCACGTGGCACTCTTTTGAAAATATATAAAT
Organism: Euprymna scolopes; assembly: GCF_053919585.1. Classification (NCBI taxonomy): domain Eukaryota; kingdom Metazoa; phylum Mollusca; class Cephalopoda; order Sepiida; family Sepiolidae; genus Euprymna; species Euprymna scolopes. The sequence goes on from NC_136522.1 coordinate 75,304,733, forward strand.
AGATAAATAATAAAAAATAAGAACGTTAATTATTATCCTGTCAAAAGAAGGAAAAAATTCTGCTCACGTGATTAGGTGTCTTTTTAAAAACATTTACATAGCCTTTTTATTTTATTTATATATCTGTTTAAGCTTTTTTGTCAGTGTACTAGAAGAGATTCAGTTGATTACAACCCTTCCTGCATGTTCTTTACATTACAATAGTACAATCCTGAATCCGACGGCGCAATACTACACCGTTCAATACTGTAAAACTGAAACGAAGCTGTTCTGATTGAAAAGGGGGCCATTTTCTTTTTATTCATATTATATCGATTCTTTGCTTTAAAAAACTAAAGTAATTACATGTTTACTTTTTTAATATCCCATTTTGCTGTTTCGGATTATTTTACTAAAGTAAGTAAAGCTTCATTATTTTTCAAAACTGTTTTTGTTTCTTTACTTTTCGATATTTCGTCGATATTATTTTGTAAGAATGTTTAGCAGAAAAGCCAACAAACGACAACCCTAAAAAATAAATATACAAGAAATAAACGTTACCATAATCAATAAAAGTTCAGTTCATGTTTTTTTTGTTTTGAAATAGTTTTTAATGCTCTTTACTTGAAATAATTTCAGCAAACCGAAATTAAAACGAAATTTGAGGCGATAACTACTTAAATGAGTTTTTATATAAACTACAGATGACATAATCGAATATTCATCAAGCGCAAAATAACGGAAAACATTAAAATATGTCTATAAATATTCCTTACGCTGACGGAACTATCTTAAATTGTTAACACAGAATGCGCAGGTGCGCCTCCTTCAAATTGAAAACGGGGCTCTCCATTTCAAAGTCGCTGCTATTTTGATTTTTTTTAAACCGGTTCGTGAATTAAAAAAAAAAATTTACAAACTACTTAAAAATACAAACCAATGAACTTTTCTACCATAAAAGTAACTTTTATTGAATATGGTAACATTTTTTCTTGTGTATTTATATTATTATATATATAACATTTTCTCTTTGTAAGGAAGCATCATTTTGTTGATATAAAAAAATATATTTTCGCGAAAATCATCTTTACTTTCATCATATTTGCTTAGTGTTAAATTTTTGAGTATCAAAACCTATCTCTTTACAACCCCCTCCTTTTCATAACCTATCATACTTTCATCGATCACAGTTCATTTTCTGTAGGCTGTTTTTTGAACCCAGTCAACGACGGGTACTTCGGCTAGTATATATATATATATATATATATATATATATATATATATATATATATATATATATATATATAACCCTTATCCTTGAGTGGTCTCTGGCCCTTTATAATTGGTGATTCCCTTGTATATATATATATATATATATATATATATATATATATATATATATATATATATATATATATAATCGACTCTCCCGTCGATTTCGACGTATGAGGTTCCGCCACAACAATTAAGTTGCTCGGAAATCCACACAGATGCTTTGTGTAGAACTAGCCACTCTTTTTGTCATTACTGTTAACCTTTGTCGGTGTGGATGACTACCACAGAACAGAGTATAAAGTAGATCGTAAGTTCTTCATATGAGTTACCTTCCCCCGACCGGGGAATGCCGACGGGGTTACTCAGGCAATTTTTAAAATTGCAGGAGTACCCCTCCTTTATAATATAATATATAATCGACTCTCCCGTCGATTTCGACGTATGAGGTTCCGCCACAACAATTAAGTTGCTCGGAAATCCACACAGATGCTTTGTGTAGAACTAGCCACTCTTTTTGTCATTACTGTTAACCTTTGTCGGTGTGGATGACTACCACAGAACAGAGTATAAAGTAGATCGTAAGTTCTTCATATGAGTTACCTTCCCCCGACCGGGGAATGCCGACGGGGTTACTCAGGCAATTTTTAAAATTGCAGGAGTGCCCCTCCTTTAGGGGAGCCTGCGGGTATCCCACTTTCCAGGCCTTGTGCCAAATATTGCCGATGTGGGCGGCAATTAAATATATACCTTCTCCTAGATGCATGTCCTAATGTTATATACTGGGTGATATGGTTATTATTATTAGTATTAGACTATACCACTTGTGCGCGTATGTTACGTGAGTTCTTATTAGTAATGATATGAGTCTTAGTGAGAGTTCTTGTCTTATTACATATGATGTTGTATCTTAGAGAGAGAGATGTTGTTGTAATGACATTTTATAACACAGACATATAATAACAATACAATTTACCTTTTTGTAGAAATCACAAACACAAAGATGAGCTTTATCACAAACACATGATGGATTTATTTTCTGACGACCGGTCGACTTCCTCATCAAGAACTCAAAGTTTCACATTTTAGTTTCTGAAGTAACGTCTCGCTTCAGACGTCCGCCTGTCTCTGAGTTTTCTCACTGACTGTCTCTGACTCTCTCCGACTCTCTCCGACTCTCTCTCGACCAACTAACTCCCACCTGCTATATTGAGAACTCCATGCATCCCGGCCACGTGAGCAAAATTCACGTGTCTCAACATGCGCGACTTTGCACGTTTTCGACATTGATTTCCCAATAACCTATTTTCCTTGTGTTGTTTCGACAAAGGAATTTAACCTACATATCTAATTTATTTAACTCATATTTTATTATCCACATTCTTTTAACAATTGAATAGTTTATTTATTATTTATTTCATCCGAATTAACAATTTACTGGACATTCCATTTAAACCTATTGTTCTTTAAAACTTATGTCCAGGGTTCGATTTCTGCTTTCTCTTATTTTCATTTTAACTAATCTCTCTATTTTTATACTTACATGAAAAGGGGACAGCCCTTATCATGTAACATCCCTCCCTTCCATATTTCACAAAAAAAAATGTATGCATTTCTAATTTTAGTACATTTTATATTTTTACATCTACACAACCACACGGCTAGAAAGATCAGGCTAAAAAAACACACAAAAAAAAAAAAATCTCTTTCAGTCAGCCCTTCACGGCCGACTTCACAATTATTTATTTTTTTATAAGATCAGGACCTTTCTGATCTTTGTGGCATTTACTCTTTGGGTGTAGGATATTTACCTATGATACACATCAGCTATTTTCCAGCCACCCATATGCCGCAGACTAGAGGTTTTCACCTTTCTCGAAATAGACGACTTCCTTCGTCTCAAAAGTGTTCTGATCTCTCTTTCCGCATGGTTAGTCTTATCAAGTATGGCTTTGTTTTTTGTTTTTTTATTCTATAACTATCTCATACGGGACATACCAAAGCTCATATACTTAAATCTTTGTGGTTGGCTTCAGAAATTTAAGATATACCTTTTTTTCTCTCATACGGATTCACTCGGATTTCCTTGCTTGGATTCTTGAAACTTCGACGAGGATTTAGAAATATCACCCCTAACTAACTAACACGTTTCCTGCGACCAACAACTTAATTGCGCCTAAATTCTATCTAATTGCCCGTTCTTTTGTGATTTTTCTTTCCTCTCACCAGAGCCTCCAAGATCCAGCAGATATATCCCACATTCATGCGTCTCTAAAAAAAAATACAAGGTTATATCTTTCTTACGTAATCTACGGCATATTTTTGCCTGTCTCTTACTTCATTAAGCTATATGTGATTGCCTCGGGACTACCTCTCATCGGTTTACTGGTCCCCTTAAGAATTTTCGTATTCTTTCCAACGCCTGTTTATTAACTAAGCCAAGACTTACCACTTTGCTTGGAGTCGTTACGTGCAACTAGCTTATTTTAAGCACTTAATTAACCAGGTTCCCAAATTTTTCGTATAGGGGCACTTCTTGTGCTTATCAATCCCTACCAAGTCACTTTTCTTGGAGAAAAAATTTTAGGGTCTCTAAAAAAAAACAACAAAACCAAATGCTAAAACAAAACATCTTTCTTACGGCGTATCACATCTAAAATCTCTCCAAATGCCCGTTTACGTAATTTTAATTCTTGTCCCCCTTCTAAAATTCTAACTGAATCTGTAAGCCAACCATACGTCTTAACTTATTTTCTACAAGATCATTTTAATCTAATGTATATTTACGGATAACTTTGAATTCTTGCTGTGAAAATCATAACATTACATAAGACAATTTACAATATTTGTTCAACATCATAAAAACATTTTCAAAAAAAAAAAAATACCTTAATACATTTAAACATTTTGAAACAGTGATAACTTTTTTTTTTTTAACAACAAAAAAAAATCATCTGTAAGAAACAACAATTCAACAGTCTGTCCAAAACAATTGTCCCTTTTTTTTCAAAAACAAAATAAATGAACACGCAAAAGCCGAAAAGTTCACTATGAACACAAAATGCATTTCAAAACAATTTACACGCTGTTTCATAGAGAGTACATGCGACCTTTGAAATTCCTGTTTTGATTGACAGATTAAATTCAACAATTCGTCCAAACGATTTCATATCAAAACAATAATAATGGGTGACACAATCTCTGCCTTCGCGTGTATGTGTGTGTGTGTGTGTTTTTTAACAGACCAATTCATTTATCAATGAATTACGCATGGTGACTTGTTTACTATTTTTTTCCATTACTACGAATTTCTTTTTACGGCATATCGGCCTTTTCTTCTTTTTCTTTTTAATATTTCTTGTATCTTTTGTTCTCTGTGTGCGTGTATGTTCAAATTTTTTTTTTTTTTCATCATTTTTTTTTCGCATTTCTGTGATCGTGTAATTTTTTTTCTTTTTCCGTGGTATTATTTATTTATTTTTTTAATTATGTTGGACCCTTTTAAAACGTTGTGTTTCTTTTTCTTTTTCGAATTCTGTGATCGTGTGATTTTTTTCTTTTTCCGTGGTATTATTTATTTATTTTTTTAAATTATGTTCGACCCCTTTAAAACGTTGTGTTTCTTTTTCTTTTTCGAATTCTGTGATCGTGTAATTTTTCTTTTTCCGTGGTATTATTTTTTTATTTTTTTAAATTATGTTGGACCCCTTTAAAACGTTGTGTTTCTTTTTTTCTTTTTTTTTTCGTGGTATCGACCCCAGGTTCGGTTTCTGCATCGCTGATGCAAAAGGTTCACGAACACCAAATTGAGAGTTGTTATATACTGGGTGATATGGTTATTATTATTAGTATTAGACTATACCACTTGTGCGCGTATGTTACGTGAGTTCTTATTAGTAATGATATGAGTCTTAGTGAGAGTTCTTGTCTTATTACATATGATGTTGTATCTTAGAGAGAGAGATGTTGTTGTAATGACATTTTATAACACAGACATATAATAACAATACAATTTACCTTTTTGTAGAAATCACAAACACAAAGATGAGCTTTATCACAAACACATGATGGATTTATTTTCTGACGACCGGTCGACTTCCTCATCAAGAACTCAAAGTTTCACATTTTAGTTTCTGAAGTAACGTCTCGCTTCAGACGTCCGCCTGTCTCTGAGTTTTCTCACTGACTGTCTCTGACTCTCTCCGACTCTCTCCGACTCTCTCCGACTCTCTCTCGACCAACTAACTCCCACCTGCTATATTGAGAACTCCATGCATCCCGGCCACGTGAGCAAAATTCACGTGTCTCAACATGCGCGACTTTGCACGTTTTCGACATTGATTTCCCAATAACCTATTTTCCTTGTGTTGTTTCCACAAAGGAATTTAACCTACATATCTAATTTATTTAACTCATATTTTATTATCCACATTCTTTTAACAATTGAATAGTTTATTTATTATTTATTTCATCCGAATTAACAATTTACTGGACATTCCATTTAAACCTATTGTTCTTTAAAACTTATGTCCAGGGTTCGATTTCTGCTTTCTCTTATTTTCATTTTAACTAATCTCTCTATTTTTATACTTACATGAAAAGGGGACAGCCCTTATCATGTAACACTAACGAACACTGCGGGTCATCTCTCACAGTGAATTAATGTGCCCCCTGATACCAACCTGGAAATTTCTACGATATTTATTTTTTCTGGTCTTAAAACTATTTTATGTTAACATAAAACGGTGCTTTTTTAAACAGTGGAATTCCTATATATTGTTACATATAAATAAATTGAAGCAGAATTTTTTTTAAGAATAACTGTATTCGGCATTAAATAACATGAAAAGGGTTGATATGCCGTAAAACAAAAAATTAAATCTGTTAATGTATCCCTCTGATTCCCTTTCTGGCTGTTAATAATGTTGATTATACCCCCTGCGGAAAGTCAAAGGAGGTCACGCTGAACGGTTGTCAATTCGTGCAGCTATCACGATAATTGTCTCAAGTTGTGATTGTCCGCGTGAAGAAGCGTTAATATTACAGAGAGGCGAAAGAATTGAGACTCGACACTGTCTTTAACATCAGAAGTGACATCAACGAAGAAAGATGAAAAAAAAAGAGAAATTGAAATAGAAAAATGAAGGAACAGTCGGTATTTGATAACAGGAGACGAAACGAAAACGGCACGAGAAGACAGTAAAAGGACTGGAATGATGGGGAGAATAGTTGGGGATAAAGATAGAGAGAGAGGGAGAAAGAGTTATGCGTCGTCTGAGCGTCGCTCAGTCATGGATGTGACAACTTGACTGCGATTAATGATAATAGAAAGAATAGCGAAGTGCCCGCGCTACGTATATGGAAAGGAGTGGAGGGAAAAGGGCACATACCTGAAGGAAGAGGAAGAGGGTGGCTAGAGAAATAGAGTGAATCTATTTTCTCAAATGACGCGTTTCAATCTGATGTTCATTTCACCCGAAAGAATGCATCTTTTCCACCAATTTCTTCATTCTTGGCAGAACTGATCCCCCCCCCTTCGCGTCTCCTCACATCTAAATTAGTGATGAGATGATTCCAATATTTTTTCGATGCCAATACAGTTCCCGATTCTGTTCTACATTCTCGATTCCAATAAAATTATCGATTCTTATGGAAATTCGATTCCGGTATAACAATCAATTCTGTTCTAAATTTTCGATTCCGATACAATTATCGATTCTGATTCCAAATTCGATTCTAAAATCACCAAAGTAAAATTTAATTTGAGGTGAAATGATTTAACAGGGAAGGCTTCATCTACTTCTAAATGTTAGATATAATATTCGTTTTTATTTGACAAAAAATTTTGCAAGTAAAGTCACGACTTATAATGTCCTAAAGACCACTCGAGGATAAAGCTTAAAATTTAAAAGTTAATTTTTTAAAAGTCAAATTTGATTTTTTCTCTTAATATTTCGCAAAATTTTGATGAAGTGATTTTTACATTTTTGTTTCGGGTCATATTTTCCTACACATTCACTCGTGTCATTTTCACCTGTACTATTTTTAACTGTGCCATTTTTATCTGCGTCAATTTTTCCAGCACGATTTGTACTTAAATTCGGAATTATAGTATATAAATGTTTGTTTCACTCGTCATCTAAAATCAATAAATATTTATAATTTTGTCGTTTAATCACCAATAAAAAAAAAAGTTTTAAACATAAATATATATATATATATTATTTCAACTGGAATTCATTATTGAGATGAGTATTATATTAATTTTTTTTTATTATTTATTGCGGACTATTATTATCATATTTATTAGTTGTTGTTTCACGACGTTTCGGCCGCAACGGATAGGAACTTCGAATCTCTTAACTGCATTCTCAGCAATCACTGTATTATTTATATTATTTTTTATTATTAACTAGCGGGGTACCCGGCGTTGCCCGCGTGTTTGGGGTGTGTATGTAGGAGAGGGTTACCCTGTTTTAATATTATAAAAAACACGATGTTAAGAAAAATTGAAAAAACCAATACAAAGCAAAACAGCGAACAAACTTTAAAAAAAAAAAAAAGGAAATAAAAGGTGTAAAAGAGGAAAAAAAAGTTTAGGTAGAAAGACAGGCTCGAACCCGAAACATCGAGGCAAAGGCGGAAAAAAATGCCCGACACGTTACCCCTACGCCAAAGAGACATGCATTTGATAACCTTAAATTATTAAACCTTTAAAAACACTTGCAGGTGGTTGAAACTAACGCGAACGTTTTTTAGGTCAAACACGACGTCATTGTCGTAGTAGCAGGAGCAGAGAAAATGAAGGAACGATTTTTTCGGTACCCCTCCCTATACAAAACTGATGATTTTAGGGTGAAGGAATTAATGTTTTTGGTCAATTTTTCGATATTTGTCGGGCGAAGCTTGGAACTTTAAAATGATACCTATCTGGTGAAAATCTGTGACCCGTGTCGAAAGTTTTTGCGAGACATACAAACACACATACATACATACAAACATACATACATACATACACACATTTTAGCTTTTATATATATATAGATTAGTCCTCGCGCGAAAGAGCAGAACATAAATGTTTTCAATAATAATAATAATAGAATAACAATAACAAAGACTTTCGCTGGTTATACAGTCCTTTTGAAATTTCCATGTCTATTTTTCTCGTTATGTACTGAATAATTGTTAATGAAACCTATATGAAATATGTTCCTTATTAAATTTTAAAGGTTTTCTATTCTGAAAGAAGTTTTAAAAATTTAATCTAAAAAAGTTGAAAGTTTTTGTTTAAAAAATTCAGATTTTCTTCATTATTCAGACCTGTATTACAAAGATGAGGTTGCAAAAAATGAGTTGTGGTGTGAGGAGAAATGCAAACTGAAACAGAGAGAACATTCAGACCTGTGATAATACAAAGAGGGGGTTCCAAAAATTAGTTGTGGTGTGAGGAGAAATACAAACTGAAATAGAGAAAAGGAGAGTTTTAAAATATAATCTTAAAAAGATGAGATACAAGTTAGAAAAGCGCTTCATCCAAGGCATGAAAATTGTTAAACAAAATGTTTTTACTATAGGCTTTAAAAATAAAGGTACAAGATTCAATTTGAAATTTATTTCTCTTCAAAGTGCACTTTTATAAATTTTACAAAGTAAGGTATAAAAATTTAATTTAAATTGAATCAAAAAATTACCTTGGATTTATTTCATGTAATGTACATTTTGGTGCACTTTAAAAACATTATCTTTCGTCTAGCAATTAATGATATAGATATAAAATTTTCAATGATTTTTTTTTAAGTGCAACATAATGTACATTGCATAAAATAAATCTAAGGCAATTTTTTGATTCGGCTGCAATGCACTTATTTACCGTTCCAACTTCTGGAAGGTCCCATGAAAGTCCTCTTGTGCGAGCCTGTCAATGGCCCTCGTCGCAGTCTCTTTCATATCATCAATTGTCATCCTGGTAGTATCTCTTTGTATGTTAATTTCTGTTATGTGTTGTCCATTAGATGTCAGTTCCAGTCTCCATGTTCTCATTGCGTTTTCAATCACATTGATGTTCCTGTTTGGTATGTTGTACATTTTTAAGCATTCTATTATCCATGCTTGGGAGATCCTGTCGTACGCTTTTTTGTAGTCGATCCATGCCATGGCTAAATTCTTCCTCCTTCTTTTTACCGCCTTTAGGATCTTTTGATCTATATATAGCAGATCATGTGCTTCTCTTTTTCCTTTTTGGCATCCTTTATGTTCCTCGGGAAGAAGTTCAGGATTATTCAGAGAGTGGTACATTTGTTCCCTTAGGTGTGCTGTTAGTACTTTCCACATAGTGGGTAAGCACGTTATAGGCCTGTAGTTGCTGGGGACGGTTCCTTTCTCTGTGTCATTCTGTATCAGTGTTTATTATTATTATTATTATTATTATTATTATTATTATTAATTATTTATTTATTTATTTATTATTTTCAATTTGATTTTTTCGTTTTTCTTGGGCATGAGCGATCCTACTAGATACCAAACATACATCAGCTATTTTAGAGGTTCTAACTAAGAGATTTCTTTAAGATTCTAATTGAGCCTTCAACCCTAATTGTTTGTGTTTCACTTGCACTTGGTTCACCCGGTATATTCGCAAGGTATTTTTAAATTCATTTTCATAATCCGGTTGCTTTGATAATTACTGGATAATGAGTATCGTCCCAAGGTTCCAGTTTCTTTTGCATGTCCTAAATAATATCATATTATTTTTTTCTCCCGCTCAGCTCTATTTAAGTCTTCATTTTTAAGAATATTGACTTCAACTACAGTTATTACTCGCTCCTTACTGTTGCATATCACTATGTTTAACAGCTCCATTTTCTGAGTAAGAATTGCATGTTTAAAGTGTGTAGTGTATTGTTTATTTGTAATAGTTCTTTCTGCTATATGTTTTCAGGACGTGTTACTACATTCGATTTTCAATGTCTTACAGATCGAGAATAGATATGTTCGCATTCTGTTGCGTCGTACTGTATGGTAACTGAATAACTGTTGTGGTAAGATCTACCCAATTACGGGGAGTGTCAACTACATAAATACGGTAAAGATGGGAGAGACCTAACGAGAGACTCAGCGAGAGACTCAGCAAGAGACTCAGAGAGACATGAGATCGAGAGTCGACGACTACCCAGCCAACACTTTCTCTAGGGACGGTCTCCCCATGACTAGACAAATGGACGCTATGTAAATATTTGTATATACTTTCTTGCTTTCAATATATCTGTTCTACTTTACTTCTGTGCTGTAGTTATTTATTCCATGTATTCAGTCGACCTTCAACAATAACAATAGAGCCTTATAACTTGATCTCGGGAGACTCACACTTTTGTTTTCATTTTCTTATCATCTTGTTCTAACTGGGGTAGGGCATCCTACCGGATGCCAGACATTTACCTACTATCTCATACATTCAAACAGAGAGATCGTATTAATATTCTAACCACCCCTTTACGTGCAGTTGTTTAATCTCTCTTGCACTTGGTCCACCGGGTATATTTACTAGGTATTTTAGAAATTCATTTTCATATGTACGGTCGCTACTATGATTATTGGAATGATGGAGATCTTCTTAAGATTCCAGTTCCTTTTCCTGTCATACATATTTTCCCCCCTCAGCTTTGTTTAACCCAGCATTATTGGGGAAACTAACTTCAACTAAGGTTGCTTCTTTCTTCGTTTTGTCCCATATCACTATGTCAGGTTTAATAGTTCCGTTTTCTAGTCATAGTGGGCGGTGCATGACTTATTTAAAATTGTTCTTTCAAGTATATGTTCCCAAATATTTACATACTGCATTGTGTCGCTTTGTATAGTAGCCGTCCCCTCAGGTATACAAGCGAGAGAGATAGAGAGAGTAGCATAAGTAATACAAAGGGAGTGAGAGATTAGTAGTATGAGGTACGCAGAGCGGGAGAGGGGGATTAGTATAAGGTACGCAGGTGCGCGCTTACGGTAATATATTGCGTATCAGCGTGTGTGAGAAAATTAGCAGCAGGCGTAGAATAGCTTGAAAGTGAAAATATTAGCAGCAGCAAATGTAAAAGAACTTGTGCAAATTGGCATGTGCACACGCGCCAACGTTACTGGAAGAAGGAGAAAAAAAAGAAAAAGGACAGGACGTGGTCGAGCAAAAGAAGAAAAATGCGCGCCGAGGAAAGTGGACATGTGAAGTTGAAGATGAGAAAGCGCTGGCCAAGACCAGGGTCAGGTGGCGGGGACAAAGACTTTTAAAAAGCATATGTAGGTCTGGAAAGACTTTACAAAGATAATGATAAGCGTTGTTTTGGAAAAACCACGAATAAATGTATTTCATTCGCACTTTAAAAACTGCCGAGTCAGATGTTTTTCCTTCCTGTTTTATTTGTTTGTTCCTTTGCGGTGGTGCCAGACAAGGTATGGGTCCAAGAGGGTTAAAAGGTAACAATACATCTTAAAAGTAACAGTCACGTTATAGCAGAACCTTGCAGCTAAGTGTCACGTGATCTACACTCTACTTTTGTGTGGCAGCACCTGCATTTGTCCTGAGTGAAATCATTCAAAAAATACTTGACACACCTTTGATTGGACAGTACTTACAATTTTTGCAATGGAAAATCATGGTAGCGTACTTTGGGGTAATTGCACCAAATCCGGGTGTAATTGTGCCAACTAAAAAAGTGCTATTTATATGCATGGTTGCCAAAAAAGCACTTTAAGCTAGTTGGCGCAATTGCTCCCCAAAGTACGGTATATTTTAACGCCTCTTTATGCCTATTCTTGTGGCCAGCTTGATTTCTAATTCTGTTTAAGCTGTAAAAAATGCTTTGGCTAATTTCGTTATAAATGTTTTTGTTTTGTTTTTTATTCTGTTGGCTCTTGTTTCGTAATGTTGATGAGGTTTAGATTTTGTAAGCTCATCAGATATTTTCCGGTGATCACAATCGATATTGAACGTTTTAAAAATGGTCCAGTGGAGATATTTACACCCTCCATTATGTTGCATGGAATAAAAGCCGTCCACCAACAGAACATTACAACTGGATGTAAGGTAGATCACACTTTCTACTTTCGTGTAGCATAATCTGTATTTTTGCCATTGCTGGGACTATTCATCTTTTTTTTAAGCATTTGTCATCAAGCCTTGATCTATCATCCTATTCATAATAGGGCGATTATCTTTTTAGGCAGTTTATAAAACCTTCCTCATCTATATATTCCTGGGTAAATTGACCCAGAAAATACTTGACGCATTGGTGATTACTAGTTTTTGCCATGGTTTTCATGGTGTATTTTAGCGACTCTTTTGAGCAATTTCTAAGGCGAGCTTGTTTTATAATTCTGGACAAAATTGGATAATTTAAGAAGTTAATTAGTTAATTATTAAATCAGGAATCAAATAAAAACATGGCATGTTTGTTTTAAATAAGATTCACACTGGAAGTCATACCGACGCTGACAAAAGAGAAATTAATTAACACGTAGCTATGTTTTTCGTTTTAACACTCACGGATAAGAGAGACCGTTTGTCTGTATTTACATTTTAACAAAAACAGAGCGAGTAACACGTAATTACTCGTTTATATATACAAACAAAGGGAAGGTAACTAAGTTAATCTTATATCATTGAAAAATAAGTATAAATTCGAAACCGTCAAAGGGAGACAACTTTTACAACTTTTAATCATGATCAGCTAAAATTTCTATCGAGATTGATAATTTCCAATAGTTGACTCAGCAAGTAACATTCTGCTTGAAAATTACCAAATTGTAGCTAGCTAGGAAGGAATCTCGTGATATTGTGTTCCACTCCAAAAAAAATATAGATAGAAACACTGTTCATGGAAATTCCATTTCATTTATGGTTATGACGCATATATTTACTGCGCAGTCACAATCACGAATAAAATTACACCTAATTCAATCTACACAGTCGAGATTATTCCCGCTTAAGCAGACTTCAACTGACGAGATGACAACCATTATTTTTCGAAGCGTTCTTGCCTGGCAAGGGCGTCTAACTTGACTATGGTTTATCCCGCCACTTTCCGACACCCTCAAATTTTATTATCCTAGAAAATAACAACTCCAAACACGGCGTTCGTTGGCGAACAAGATTTGAAAAGTAAATAACAGCGAATTATGAGGACATTTATGATTATAAATTGGCAGGTAATGCTTGATAAAACGACATTTCTGGCCGGGGAAAAAAGTGTTTCTGAAGTAAACGACCGTGGTGGCCATTGTTAATAAGTTGTTTCGCTGTGGCGTTCTTATGAATATCAGATGAGGGGTGGAGAGTGAGAAATAAGCGGAATGAGGGGATGGGGTGATGAAACTGGATGGGGAGGATAGTGAGAGTTATTTAAATGTAGCAAGGAAAGACAGAAATGAGAGAGATACATAGAGAGACAAAATACACACGCACACACACACATATATATACACATACATATACATATATATATATATACGTGTGTATGCGCATAGGTGGTATATTTCCTCTTTTTCTCCCTCTATCTCTTTTCCTCTCTCTTTCTATATACGAGGTTCTTACAATAAGTTTCCAGACTTTTTTCGTATGCGCACTTTTATTGATAGTGCATGAAACTCTAATCCATTTCGAAGTAATTTCCTCCGGCTGCAATGCCCTTGTTGTACAGTTCAACAACTTCTGATAGGGCCCATCGAAGTCCTCTTGTGTGGGCGTGTTAATGACCCCCGTCACAGCCTCTTTCATCTCAATTGTCTCATAACGACAGTCTCTGAGGTTTTCCTTGAGCTTAGGTAATAACCAAGTCACAGATAGTAAGGTCTGAACTATGGGGGAGAAGAACTATCTTGACGTCCATTTTGGTCAAATAGTCTGTGACAAGGATGAAGCGTCCTTAGGATAAACTTTGCGCATATCTTCCGCATCTTCAGTTCCTCGCGTTTAATTGTGTGTAATAATACACTGGCATAAAACTGTAACTTTTTCTTTCTATAGACACACGATGGTTTTTACTGTTATTTGGTCTCTCTCTCTCTCTCTCTCTCTATATATATATATATATATATATATATATATATATATATATATATATATATATATATTTATATATATTTATATATATATATGCACATATATATGCATATATATATATATATATATATATATATATATATATATATATATATATATATATATATATATATATAATGATTTTCTTGGGGGTACAGAACTTTATTAAGGCAGTCATGAAGGGAGGACGTATTCCCTCGGAATTCATTTTATATTTAAAAAAAAGACCGAGGAGAAAAGAAAAATAGATAGCGACTAAAAAATAAAAGTAGGGAAAAAACTCAAAACGAGTCAATTGACATGTTTCGCCCTCACTCATCAAAATTGGAATCGAGGGATTTATTTTTTAGTAATTTGTTTTCCTTAATTATAAAATCTAAAAATAGAGACGAGGGCAAGAGCAATCGTATATATATATATATATATATATATATATATATATATATATATATATATATATATATATATATATATATATATATATGCATTGAGACAAGTGTTATTGAAAAGCACGGATATTTTTTTGTTTTGTTTTGTTTCACTATTTTCTTTGTTATCTTCTCCAATCTCCGAGGTTCTGTATATGACCTTAAATTATATCCAATAGTGAGGCCCCAGCTTGCGGTCTTTGGCGAGTGTGGAGCCACCCTTTAATTGCCCTTGCTCCCAGGTCCTCTTTGACCCGGAGTGGTAGTACCTGTTAGATTCCCAACTATGGGTTAAATTGAGATCGACTTTTAAAAAATATATATTCTATTAAAAAGATTTTCTTCAAAATAACTGGATCCGGCATTAAATAACCTGAAAAGGGTTGACATGTCATAAAGCAAAAACAACCAACCAATATCTGAATATATATATATATTTTTTTTTTTTTGCGTTTTTCTCAAAATTGTTTAAGTTGGATCCATAAGTTTTTTTAGCTCGCCAAAGAAACTTATGGATCTCTTATATATATATATATATATATATATATATATATATATATATATATATATATATATATATATATATATATATATATATATATATATAGTAATTTATAAAATATATATGGCGATTAAGCTACACTGAATATTCGGCGTTTCATCCACTCTAGGACTCCTCAGGCTTATGCGCCTAAGCCTGAGGAGTCCTAGAGTGGATGAAACGCGAATATTCAATGTATCTTAATCGCCATATATATTTTATTAATTACTAACTAGCTCTACCTACGTATTGAGCACTTTTGAAGTAAATACTTAAAGTTTATGCATAAATCTATACTTTCGTATATTAATTTTTTGTGAGTAAATTTAGTTATATATATATATATATATATATAAGTAGTTATATATATATATAAGTAGTTATATATATATATATATACATACATATATATATATATGTGTGTGTGTGTGTGTGTGTGTGTGTGTGTGTGTGTGTGTGTGCACAGGCGCATGTGTGTAAGGGTAGGGAGAGAGTCCTAACACAGTGTTCGATTATTAAGAAAAGTAAAAAACAAAAAGAGTGTAATATGTATGCATTGCAGAAGATTTGAACAACATCTGTACCGTCGGTTTCAAGTCTAAACAAGGGGTTTATAATTGTTCCCATTTGCCCGATTCTCTTCACCCTTTGTTTAGGTTTGCTTCAGTTTAAAATGCACAAATTAATTGTTATCGTTCAAAACAGAAACATTCATTTACAACGCACTCCTGTCTTATCAAAAAAAAAAAAACTACTGTTGATTTTATATGCCGGACCATTTTGTTTGTGCGGTGATAAAACTTCTAAGATACACTTTCGATGCTAGACTGTATAAGGGTGTTAGCTTTAGTCAAAATTGGACTGTTCCTTTATGAATCGGATTTTTTTCGATTATCGATTTTTGATACTTATCGGGGGCATTCCGATACAAAACCTACCTAAGAACACTGTCAGATGCATAAAGTACATTTGTGTGAAATTTAAAAAAAATAAGCCCAGCTGTTTCCAAATCCACAGGGAACAAACTCACACACACATACACACACACATACACACACACATACACGCACACACACAGTGTTTTTATTTTAACATAGAAGCAGATTTATACAGTGTATCACGACTACTGTACACGCAATAACTCTTATCCCCGAGTGGCTTCAGGGCCTTGATAAGTGATGACTCCCATGTAAAAAAAACTCAGATATTTACGTATATCTCTTCATGGGACAACACTGACAAAATGACAGTTTGACAATAGAAAAGTAGTCTGCGTGCAGCTGCAGCTTATATAACAGAGTTCATTTATTTACCTTTCAAAATAACTTTTGTGGTACACTCTGTGTGTGTGTGTGTGTGTGTGTGTGTGTGTGTGTGTGTGTGTGTGTGTGTGTGTGTGTGTGTGTGTGTATAGACAGAGAGAGACAGAGAGAGAGAGACAGAGAGAGAGAGACAGAGAGAGAGACAGAGAGAGAGAAAGATAGAGAATTGGGAGGGAACAAAACGGAAGTAGTAATTATATGGAGACAGGACAAATAAAGGGCGAGGGGGGGATAGTGAGAGTTATATGAACGTAGTATTAAAAGAAATGAAGGACGATGACTTAAGAGAAACGGAGATAGACAGAAAGAAAGAGAGAGTAAGAAGCATCATCAGGGATGAAGATGAGAAACACTTAGAGTTAGTTTTAAATAGTGGTATAAATAAACAGACGATAGAAAGGGGATACTGTAAGGTATACAAGCGAGAAAGAGAGAGAGAGAAAGAGAGAGAGTAGCATAAGGAATACAAAAGGAGTGAGAGATGAGTAGTTAGTATGAGGTACACAGAGCGGGAGAGAGGGTTAGTATAAGGTATACAGAGCTATAGAGAGGGTCTAGTATATATATATATATATATATATATATATATATATATATATATATATATATATATATATATATACTAGCAAAAGTACCCGTCGTTGACTGGGTTCAAAAACAGCCTACAGAAAATGGACTCTGATTTATGAAAGTATGATAGGTTATGAAAAAGAAGGGTTGTAAATTTGGGTTGAATTTGAGGGTATCAAAACCAAAGCAAAATATGATGAAAGTAAAAATAAAATAGATAAACCTCATAATTTAGTATACCATACCTGTTCACACTGAAACACTTATCACAATATTCTGTGGATCTATATTAAAAAACCTTGTTAAACTTTGTGACATATTTCCATTCTATGGAGGTCAGGTGCGAACGAACACCCCATAATTTTATTATACCATATTTCTTCAAATTGAAACATAGTTATCAAAGTATACTTACGTAGATAGATATGAAAAGTCTTTATTAAAGTTTGTGCCTATTTTCATTCTATGGAGACAAGGCGCGAACTCAGACCCCACAATTTTATTATGCCATCCCTATTTAAGTTAAAACATACTTATCAAAGTATTATTATGTACATCTATATCAAAAACACTTGTAAACGTTTTTTTTTTATTTTTATTTTTTTATTTCCATACTTTGTGGACCAAGCGCGAACGCAGACGCCACAATTTTAATGAACCACCGTTCTGCCAGATCAAACATACCCATTCCTGTGTCTCGATACATCTTCTATCTTTATATGTAATCAGTTTTTTAAAATAGTCAACCATATAGGAGCCTATTCGTGACAAGATACACACACACACACGCGCACATACACACACACATTCAGCTTTATATTTTAGAAGATATATATATATATATATATATATATATATATATATATATATATATATATACAGAGCGAGAGAAAGAGTGTAGTAAAAGGTATACAGAGCGATAGACAGAGGGAGTAGTATAAAGTATACAGAGCGTGAGAGAGAGTAGTAGTATTAGGTATACAGGGCGAGAGAGAATAGGATTAGTATAAAAGAGAGAGTGAGGCAGACAGACAGTACTGTAAGGGATACAGAGCGATAGAGAGAGGGGGTATTGTAAAGTATACAAATCGAGAGAGTAGGGGTGTAATATAGTTTACATAGCAAGAGAAAGGGAGATAAATGGAAAAGAAAAGTAAAGGAGGTAGAGGGAAAGGGTGATATAAGGAAGGAAGGGATAGTAGAAGGAAGGGAGATGGAGGAAGGGGCAGAAAAGAAGAAAATGGTGAAGTTTTAATGAAGTAATCTTTAAAAGAATGTGGCGGTAAAAAATTACGTCTCACTCGATTTTAAAATTTAAGAGAAAAAGGATATAATCTAAGAGAAAGACAGATAAAAGTGTTTTTTTCATGAGGAGAAATGATTAAAGAAGTTGTGAAGGAAAATGAAAGCCATTACCGGATTTTAAACTTTTAATAATTTTCTAAAATTTAAAAATAAAAATTGTTGTTTTCCGTTCGAATGTCACACTTTAGATAGGTGCTTTGCTCTTCTTGTTGTTGTTGTTGGTGGTGGTGTTTTTCAGTGTCATTCATTCATTCATCCATTCATTCATTCATTCTTTCATCCATTCTTTCATTAATTCTTGCTTTCATTCAGTTTTTTCATGCATAGACTGTTTCTTTCTTTCATTTGTTCATTCTTTCTTTCATTCATTCATTAATTCATTCTTGCTTTCCTTTATTTTTTTTTTCATTCATACATTCATTCTTTTATTCATGCATTCATTCATTTATTCATTTTTCTTTCACGTATTCATTCTTTCATTCTTTATTCATTTTTATATATGCATTCATTCATTTATTCATTCCTTTTATTATTCATTCATTTATTTATGCATTCATTTACCCATTCATTAATTCTGTCATTCGTCCATTATTCCTTTTTATTCATTCATTCATTTATTCATTCTTTCTTGCATGCATTCATCCATTGTTTTCATCATTCATTATTCTATTAATTTATTCGTTTATTTATGCGTGCATTCATTGATTCTTTCATTGATTTTTCTTTCATTCATTCTTTCTGGCATTTAGGGACCTCAACAGTGAAGGGGTGAGAGCTTGTTGCTAAGCGGGTTTTCCGAGGATATGTACGTCAAGGGACACAAGTGCAACGAGTTCATCAGAGCACATTTCATTAAAATATTTGTAAAACAGGCACAAAGATGCAACATTGCGGTGACGGGGCAGGAGTTGGAGCTTAGTTGACAAAGTGGGACCTATTAGATTGAAAACTCTTTTGGGGACCTTATCCAAGACGGAGAGGCTAGTGGTAGCCTTGTAGAAGTCAAGGATAGTCTCAGGTGAGAGTAGTCTTCTAGCTCGATGGAGGGAACCCACCTTCTTTGCAGCAGCTACTTATTTTTTTAAGGAATATATCGTTATGTTTAATACCGGGCAACGCCGGGTACATCTTCTAGTTTATCTATATTTTGTCTCAATCAAGAGTGGTCTTTTCGGGGAGCTGTCTACGTAGGAATGTAAATAAATGGAGACTAACCTACGATAATAGTTATAGATGGCCATTATTATTTTTTTTATTTTTTTTTTTTTTTACTGTTGCTCCTCTCTCAGCCCATAAACAATGAGGCGCCAGCTTTATAAAGGTGCCTATGTGGGGAATTGTACAGGCAAATGTTTGTTTGCATTATCGCAACGTCGCCGTTACACTCGAACCGTGTTGTTACATTTCACGCACTCGGACCCATACATTATCTGGTACCGTCGCAAAGGAAACAAACAAAGAAAGAAAGAAATATAAATGCGGCTCAGCATTGTTTTTAGTGCAAATGAAAGGAATATATTCGTGGTTCTTCCAACAAAAATGCATGTCATTATCTTGCAAAAGTCTTTTCGCACACACGTCTTTTACAACGCTCCACTATATAACATAAGCTTTTTTACATTACATTTAATTTTCTGCATGTTTGTACTGCTAAAGAAACAGGAAGCAAAAAAGGATTTTTCATGCAATCGGTTCGAGAAAAGAATTTATTAGAGTGGGGAAGCCTTCCGGCATCTGGGGACCTCCACGATAAAAGGGAGGGATTTTGCTGCTTTACCAAAAAGAAAAAGCATAGGAGTTGTACCATTTTAAAATCGGGCAACTGTTATTGCTTTTTGTTTTTTGTTTTTTGTTTTTTTTCTTATAGAAAAAAAACATCTGAATTATTTTAAATATGTTTCTTCCCCTATTTTTGATTTCCGTATATTTGCTCTTTCTTTCGGATTCGAAACTGCAAGTCCTATGGATAATCTGAAGTTTGTTTTTTGTTTTTTTTTGTTGTGTGTGTGTGTGTGTGTGTTTTTTTTTTTTTTACAATTCGAAAAAAAACAAGCACACGGCCGTTTTTTGACATAGCTTAAATCCAAACTGAAATACTTCGGCTAAGGATTTTTTATTCTCGTCCCCCTCAAATCAACTGAGATTAAACCATTCCTGTAATTACCAGGTTGATTGCGGTGTACTGCTGGTTCTGTGCAGTTCTGGGAGATCAACCGTCCAAGGCCTTTCAGAAGTTAGTTTATTGCTAATCGACTGAAACGCCTTTACGAGAGAAAGCCGACGAAGCTACCCAGGTATATTTTGCGAATCATAGTGCCCCTCCTCGGTGGCGCTAACTTCTCAATCCTACTTTCCGACCTTGGTGTCACAGTTCTTGCAGTTGCTGTGTGTGATCAGATTAAAAGAAATCAATACGTCAGTCTAGAAATATTTCTCCGTCTTTGACTGGAGGCAGGAAAAATTAATAGTCGTGTCATTTTTCCTGCTTTAGATTAAGGGCTATTTCAGATGGGGGGGGCATGAAATATCTCTGTTATGTGTAGTGCGGCTTTTTGAAATCTGGCTGTCATGTGTCTTCGAATGTAGCAAGAATTTTAAACAAAAGAAAAACTTTCTTAGAAAGACCCTTTTTTTTCTTAAACCCCTATCACCCGTCATAAACTTTACTTTCTACTTCTATTTGAGGCGATATTTACCCATGATACGTTGAGCCGGCTCCTTCTGTAGAACATATAGCGTCTCAGATGCACACAGATCACGCACGGCGATTCGTAATGGCAAAGATAGTGATAGGCAATCAACGTCATACACTGGACAGGAGCAAGGTTCGACGTCTGCTTTGATGATGTGTAAACACATCTTCAACTGGAATGGTCCTGGAACTATTGCATCGTGGATGAATTGTTATGTGCTTCGGCGCACAGCGCGGTCGAGCCAGCAGTTTCCTCCTTAAAAGACATTGGTTGAGAGGAATGATCCTGCAGTCCGTCCTGACTTTGGTATTTGGAGACAAAATGGTGCCTTCAAACCCACATAATTCGGCGGAAGCAATATTGATTGAACAATTCTAGCCTTCTGGAATAAGTGAAAAGTGGTATATCTTTTACTACATTGTTTCATTGACCATACGAATTCTGGGGAAAAAATGGCGACTCACTGCTTTAAAAAATGTTTATAAAAGTACATTTAAAACAAATGTGAGAATATATTTATTTAATTAATCACGATGCGAGTCAGGAGAAACTTATACCACGCGAAGTCTCCCGTAGTCTGGCAGTGAACCTCCACTTTGTTATAATTCCGGTTTTCGCGACTCCGTTGATCGCTGGTTGCAAACTACAAATTGACTGAAACCAGTTTTTATTATGCCGGCAAATGCATCCCATTTCATCCTTGATGTCTTGCTAGTCATTAGGCATATATAGACATATACATTTATATGTATCTCCGTTCGAAACCAAGCATAGGTTCTAAAGGTGTTTCTTTTACATGGGAAAATCTGAAGGCGGCTTCTCCCTTTTTTCGTTGTGGTTGCTTTCATGTCCGTTGACTTAGACGCATAGCGTTTATATTGTCTACGTCGTGGATTTATATCCTGGTTTGATCAGCAAGACGCTCCTCTGTCGCATCTTTCTCGAACGCTGACCAGGAAGACGAATAATTTTTGTTACCGCTTTCTGCAGCATGTGGCCCTGATTCCCGCCAAATATTTACTTTAATTATTTCAATCGGGAAGAGAGATGGTGTTAGAAGAGACAGAAAGGAATGAGAGAAAAATATACTGTGAATAGGTAGGATTATCTGCATTGGTCATTTTCGTCGAGAATCTAATCCATGGGCGTTCGGAGAAAGGGAGCGGCTGCCTGCCTGTCTGGCAATTATATAAGGAGGGAGCGTCGTCTGGCTTTGCAGCATTATAGCCCAATCATGATTCCTCATCACCAATTCTATATCGAAAAGTCCTGAATTCATGCACATACATCAAATTAATTTATTAATCGGAAGTGTCATCATCCCTCAACAGCATTAGTAACTCATTATCAACATTAATCCCAATATTACTCTGATGCGCCATGTGTATTTGCAAATTACGTTCTCATGCTTGCATGAAATTGCACAGTTATTAATTAGAATAATCTATCTACTGTACTAAACTGTAATTTAATAAATTAATTTATACTCAAAGTATTTCAGTCTGTAGTGGAATAGGGACGATTATGGGTGGTCACATTCAATGCGACTAAGATTAAGCTTCTTTCCTTTAACAATGATAAGAAACCTTCTCAACCACTGATTATCATGACTAATAATACGCTACTTGAAATTTCTTCATTCAAACTCCTTGGCTTAACATTCACAGAGAACATGAATAGGGACAAATACATTGAGGACATTGCCAAGGTTTCCGTAACAAAGTGGGATCGCTAGTGCTAGAAAATTACTCACACATGAGAGTATCCTATATCTTTACAAAACCACTATTCTGTTATGCATGGAATATTGCCAATCTGGGCTGGTGTATCTGTATTTGGTCTCGCTCTTAGATAGGGTCCAAAAAAAGACTCCAACATAATAGGCGCCGCATTATCAACCAAACTCCAACCTCTGTCGCATCACCGAAACGTTGCATCCATATACCTGCTTTTTTGCAAGTATTTTAATGGAATGTACTCTGGCGAACTCGGAGCACTTGTATCTCCTAGACGTAAATACGCCCGACTAACCCTACGAGCAGTCAAATCCCACTCCTACACTGTAGAGATCCCTAGATGTTTGGAAGCATTCTGCGTTAACAGTTTCTTCCCTCGAACTGCTAGACTTTGGAATTCTCTCTCGAGTTTTTGCTTCCGCGACTATACTGACATGTAACAGTTCAAGTAGAATGTGAAGAACTTCACACCAGTGAAACTCTC
Organism: Euprymna scolopes; assembly: GCF_053919585.1. NCBI lineage: Eukaryota > Metazoa > Mollusca > Cephalopoda > Sepiida > Sepiolidae > Euprymna > Euprymna scolopes. Next base: position 75,328,144 of record NC_136522.1, read on the forward strand.
TTCCGTTTACCTGCTTTCCAGCTGACTACAATATGACCGTCTTCAAGTCCAATACAAACAAGTTCTTGATGAGCCGTCCCCCTTATGTAATCCAATACGTCTAATGATTACTATGATATTGTCTTTTTGACCACCGTATACTCTTTAACCCTTATCATCGAGTGGCCTCTTGGCCTTGATAAGTCGTGATTCTTTTGTAAAATTAAAAAAAAAAACCCTCTTTACATACTTTATTTGTATATTCGATCCTAAATACGTCCGAGTAGCACTGTGTCTCGTTCGCGGTGAAATAAGAGTAAAAAAAATTAAATTAGTAAAATATATATATATATATATATATATGTGTGTGTGTGTGTGTGTGTGTGTGTGTGTGTGTGTGTGTGTGTGTGTGTGTGTGTGTGAATGGACAGAGAGAGAGAGAGATAGTAAGAAAAAAACAGAGAGACATAAAAGTTACTTAGTGATATTCTTAAAGTCTAGCCTAAACCACATTTAAACTTACATAAAAAAAAGTGTTGATAATATAGAAACATTTCTTAATTACGACGAAAAAATCAAAATTAGCACGGGTAATAACTCATATTTTAATTGAAGAATATATTAAGAGTTGTCGCATATATAATTAAAATTTTATTTCTTTCCTGTATAAGAGTTTTTTTTTATGTAAACAAATACAATTTTAATAAAACTACAAATAACTTCAGTGTTCCAAGCAATTGTGCACAGGGGCAGCTAGTGAATGTGTCTGTTTGTGGTTGGGATAGAGATTTAAAAAAAAGTATGTGTTTTGCACGCATCCACATTATTGAGAGTCGGCAGGCGAACGAGCAAATAGAATCTGATGTTGTCATCTTTTTGTACTAAGGTCTTTTCTTCATTACGACAACACATTACAAAATGGCGGATGCTGCGAACAAAAGCCCGGGAATTCATTTTTTGCTTTTCTTTTATTATTTAGACCGCTTCTTAATTTATCTATTTCTTTCTTTTTTCTTTTCTTATTATTATAAAAAGTGTCTCAAGTATTACAAAGATTGATTGATAAGTTTTTCAGTTTTTTCGCTTTGCAGTCGAGACTTCTTCACCGACGAAAAAGCAATTAGGTTCCCGGACGTTTGTGCTACTCATTTTCTTGTGTCAACGCACAGGGAAAAGGGAAAGTCGACGGCCATATTGGAAATCTGCTCTCGATTAATGTCGTATGAAAAGTCCGGCGTGAACATCAATAACCCACTGACGGTCGTTAGTGAAATATCAGCCTCATCTCATCTTTATTATCTGGTAGCTTCCTGCGCTAACTAGTTGTTATCATCATCATTAATAATACGAAGAAATAAAGAGAAAAAGAATACAGAAAATTCTTTATTAAAGTAATATATTGAAAACTTGCGTTCTCTAGTCGACCTTTATTATTATTATTATCATTATTATTATTATTATTATTATTATTATTATTATTATTATTATTATTAATAATAATAATAATATTAGGTTGGTTGGTTGGTTGTTTTTGTTTTACAGCAAAGCAACCCTTTTCGGGTTATTTACTGCCGAATCCAAAGATTTTGAAGAAAAAAATTTTTTAATAGAATATATTTGTTGTTTTCACGTAGGTTTCTATTTAACCCATAGTTGGGACCCTAACAGGTACTACCACTCCAGGTCAGAGTGGACCTGGGAGCAATGGTAATTAAAGGGTGGCCCCACACTCCCCAAAGCTTACAAGCTCGGGCCTCATCACTGGATATAGTTTAAGGTCATATCCAGGACCCCCATTGAGGGGCTTTTACCCTCAGCAGGGAGGGGGGCAGTCGGCGTATTCTAATGCCCCACCGACAGGGCCTATTATTATTATTACGTTCGTTAACTTCACAGTGTTGTGATGTTTTACACTGTTTTTATTTTCACTCAACACCAGGCTCTTACACCAAAGCTAATGAGCATAGTCAAAAAGTCAATTAGATGGAAAACACCTGGCATAGGATGTTTACTGTGCCGAACAGAACTGATTTCTAGAGTACGATCATGTTGTATTTGAGTCCCATTGTGTTCAACTGTTTCTCAAAATTATCTGGAGGTGAATTTGCGTTATCGTAACAGCCACTTACTATTGATTTCCAGTTGGCGGCGGCCATTGGTCTTCACCGGAATTTGGGTGGAAAAAAGCCTCCACAAGGTCCCAGTTCTCTTTGCACTCATCCAGTGGAGGTCTAGCCAATGCTTTCTCTCCTCGGTCTTTACATCCACCTTGACCCTCCTCGCTTATTTTGTGTGGCGTCAGTTTTGGGTGACACAAACACAAAAAAGGGAGGTACGTAGGGATACTGGGGGTTAACTTACAATTATACAGTTTCTGTTTTCGTAATTCCATGTGATGCTGCTTTGCGTTTTACATCTAAAGAATTTTCTGTGTCCAGTTTATGCCTGGAGCTCATGTGTGTTAGTCTCCGCATTCAAGAGTTTTCCTTAATATTTCAGCCGTTTTCATGATTGTTATCAGTTGTATCATATCAGCTATCCCTCTTATTTCATCTCTCTCATTCTCTTTACAGAGTTTTTCGGTATTGTTCCTAACTTTCCTACTATTACTAGTATTATTTTGAATTTTTTCATCTTTTCTATCCCTTTGAGCTCTCTGACCAGTTCATTGTATTAGCTCCGCTTTTCCGTCTCCTTGACCTTCACTGTGGTCTGCTGGAACGGCAAAATCTACAATCTGGCAGGTCTTTTCCTTTTTGTTAACTAGTATGACATCCGGTCTCCTTGCTTGGATGGGTTTATCCGTTAGTATATCAATATCCCGTAGGATCTTGTGACTTTTGTTTTCAAGTAATAATGTCGGTTTGTACCATTTGCTGAGTGTTCAAGATTCAACTGTTTGCATAATTGCCAGTGTATTGCCTTGCCTACTTGACCATGTCTATTCTTACATTCCTTCTTGTGTAGTTTGCTGCATTTGCTTATTATTATTATTATTATTATTTGTACTGACTGGGAGTAATGTTTTAAGCTATATTTATAAGAATGTCAAAATAGCTCAGTTTGTAGAAGCGAAGATATAATATTTCAAGATTTTGGTTTCGATTTTCAGTCAATGATATTTATTATATACTGTTAATGCATTATTTTTTCATTTCAGTACAGTCATAATACAATTACCAAGGTAACAATCTACGTGAACATAATCCATAATAAACATGTGTTGCCGAGGTCACCGCAAAAGTTTGTTGGGAAACGTAAAATAAAATATAATTCATTTTGTATAGAAAAGATGACAGGCTGAAATAGCCAGCCATCCGGGTATTTGTCGACCTAAAAATAACTCCATCTAAAAGATGGCGAATCAACACGGACCGGAAGTATAGCTGGACATTTGAAAAATATGGAAATTAAAATAAAAAATGCAAATTGTATTCGAGGATGTTTTACTTATTAAGTCACTTCTTATTGTTGCATCGTTGATTAGAAAACAAGAGAGATATAAAAATGTAGAACATTATTATTTATTTCGTTGGGTACAATAATAGAAGTCCGTGTCGGGCAACAAAAACGGGTACGTGAGTTGACAAGTAAATGACTAAGCGCTCGAATTCCAAGTCGTAGCTTCAACTAACTCCAACCAGTTCTGCTCTTCTTAAATATGTGTGAATCATAATTACATGTTTGAACTACTTTACAACACTTATCAAAGGTACGAACTATTCGAAAATAAGGATTAATAAAACTGAAATGATTTTTAGTCCATTTGTGAAACTCGCTTCAAACTAGGCATGAAGCCACTTGATGTAAGAAACAGACAAGAACAAAAGATGTTTCTCGCAGTTCGGTAATGCCTAGTTGTCTTAGTTTTGAAAAAACTCTAAGTAGGGGGAAAACATTTAGTAGAAAAGAGCTTCATAATCTTGCAGTTCTGTAACATAGTGCATATGAGCACGTAGCAAAATATCAGCAGCAGCAAAGTATGGCTGGCTTGCGAAGAGATTAGCAGCAGTAGTAGCCGAAAAACGCGCATTTATAAATTAGGAAGTGTGCGCGAGAAGAAAAGGAAAAAGGAGGAAAAATGTACCAGGAGATCGGGAAAAGCAAAGTGTACATTGAAGAAAATGAACGTGTGAAATTGAAGACAAGAATGGGCCAGTTGTTGCTGGCATGCGGTCGGAGAAAGGAGAAGCACGAGTCAGGCTATATTAACATGTGGTAGCGAGAGACTTTTAAGTTGTGTCGAAATGGGAAAATAAAGGTAATAAAAAGTTTTGTTAAAAAAGAAAAATGCTGACCCGGATTTTTATTTATTTATTTCCAGTTTTATTTTGACGAATTACTAAAGTAAAGTGTAACGCCACTTAACGTTACAGGGGAAATAATTGCTTCATGAAGCCGTATTAAACCGCTGTCTTGAAACAGCGAATTCATGAGGACCATTAGACTAACGAGTCATACCAGTGGAAAAAGACGAAGCAAGGAATAAACTAGATATTTAAGTACATATTTCATAATATTTTTTTATAGAAAAAAAAACAGAGAATAGCAAGATCATGTTTTTGAGAGAGAGAGAGAGAGAGAGAAAGAGAAAGAGAGAGAGTGAGACAGACACAGGGGGGAGAAGAGAAGAAGAACGGTTAGTTCCAATCAAATTACAGATACGTTTCGGAACCTTATCATACTTCCTCAATTGGAACAGAGATTCCCAACCCAAATATGTCAGCTAAAAGATGAACACTATGGTAGTACAAGCTGGGACGATAAAATTGTCTAAGTCCTGATTAATTACCGAATAATGCATACTAGATTTGTTTTCTTTATATATAAGTCGTGTTAAAACCACTTTTCCACAATATCTGGTGGTGCGTCCATTTTCATATAGATTTTTTACACTTTTTCGAACAAAATAAATCATATTAGCACTTGAAACGTGAGGGGATACTATATCGAAGTGGCTCTTAAATGGGACCGCGGGAGGTAAACATTGAGATGCCTGTTCAAATCCTTTTAAACTTCAGCGGGTTAGCAGCGTCAGGGAAGCAGGAAAAGGGGAAGAAATTCCAAAGTCTAGCAGTCCAAATGATAAAAAAACTATTAGAGTAGAATACTTTCCGGGATCTAGTGCATGGATGAGATTTGCTGCTTGTCGTGTCAGTCGGGAGTAAGTACGCTGAGGCGGCACAAGAACTATAAGTCCATAAGAGCGCATTCCATTAAAGTACTTGCATAAGGACGCAACAGTGCGGCGATGGGACAGAGGTTGGAGTTTGGCCAACAGTGCAGAACTGATTAAGTTTAAGACTCTTTTATATACACTGTCTAAAAGGGAGAGACAAATGGTTGATGTACCAACCCAGGTTTGGTAACAATACTGTATGCATAGGTGAATTGTAGCTTCAAAATGAAAAGGCCAAGCTGAGATTACTTGTAATTTCAAGCCAATAAAAGCACACAACCTTAACCATTCCAATATGTATGCATACGTCGCGCTAACACGACTTTTACATAATGTTTAGTTGTGTGTTAATTCTTCTTATAGCTTTAAGCTATGATTGATTCTAATTTCAAGCCAATAAACGTACACAACCTTAATCATCCCAATGAACAAATCACCTCAAGGCGTTGAGTTTTCATTAACGGTGAAAAAAGTCAATTAATTCATTGAAGGAAAATATCATTGCGCTCTAAAAATCCGCCATTACACTTTTATGATCTCTATCGAATAAACTTCCGGTTTGAAATGTTTCGGTTTTTTCCCCGGAAGTGTTGGAACTCGGTATTGCTTGCTCCGATAGAAACTTCTTCGATTTTGTATTTTTGTTAGCTTTTTTTTCGTGTGTGTGTGATTACTCACATCATTATGTCAAAACATTTATTTTGAAATTTAAAATTATAATGTTTCAAAGATCAAACAATGATTTATTTTTAAATTTAAAATTATAACGTTTCAAAGACCAAACAATCATTTATTTTGAAATTTAAAATCATATCGTTTCAAATACCAAACAATCATTTTTTTAAAATTTAAAATTATGTTTCAAAGACCAAACAATTATTTATTTTGAAATTTAAATCATAACGTCTCAAAGACCAAACAATTATTTATTTTGAAATTTATAACGTTTCAAAGACTAAATAATTATTTATTTTGAAATTTAAAATCATGACGTTTCAAAAATCAAGCAATTATTTATTTTGAAATTAAAATTCATTAAGTTTCAAAGACCAAGCAATTATTTAATTTGAAATTTAAAATCATATCGTTTTAAAGACCAAACAATTATTTAGTTTGAAATTTATAACGTTTTAAGGACCAAACAAGTATTTAGTTTGAAATTTAAAATCATAACGTTTCAAAGACCAAACAGTTATTTAATTTGAAATTTAAAATCATAACGTTTAAAAGATTAAACAATTATTTATTTTGAAATTTATAACGTTTCAAAGACCAAACAATTATTTAGTTTGAAATTTAAATCATAACGTCTCAAAAACAAAACAATTATTTAATTTGAATTTATAACGTTTCAAAAACCAAATTATTATTTATTTTAAAATTTAAAATCATGACGTTTCAAAAATCAAACAATTATTTATTTTGAAATTTAAAATCATTACGTTTCAAAGACCGAACAATTATTTAATTTGAAATTAAAAATCATACCGTTTCAAAGACCAAACAATTATTTATTTTGAAATTCATAACGTTTTAAAGATCAAACAATTATTTAATTTGAAATTTAAAATCATAACGTTTCAAAGACCAAACAATTGTTTAATTTGAAATTTAAAATCATACCGTTTCAAAGACGAAACTATTATTTATTTTGAAATTTATAACGTTTTAAGGACCAAACAATTATTTAATTTGAAATTTAAAATCATAACGTTTCAAATACCAAACAATTATTTAATTTTAAATTTAAAATCATAACGTTTCACACATCAAACAAATATTTATTTTGAAATGCATAACGTTTTAAAGACCAAACAATTATATTATTTTTAAATTGATAACGTTTAAAAGACCAAACAGTTATTTTTTTTAAATGTATAACGTTTTAAAGAACAAACAATTATATTATTTTTAAATTGATAACGTTTGAAAGACCAAACAGTTATTTTTTTAAATGTATAACGTTTTAAAGAACAAACAATTATATTATTTTTAAATTGATAACGTTTGAAAGACCAAACAGTTATTTTTTTTAAATGTATAACGTTTTAAAGAACAAACAATTATATTATTTTTAAATTGATAACGTTTGAAAGACCAAACAGTTATTTTTTTTAAATGTATAACGTTTTAAAGAACAAACAATTATATTATTTTTAAATTGATAACGTTTGAAAGACCAAACAGTTATTTTTTTTAAATGTATAACGTTTTAAGGACCAAACAATTATTTAATTTGAAATTTAAAATCATAACGTTTCAAAGACCAAACAATTATTTAATTTTAAATTTAAAATCATAACGTTTCACACATCAAACAAATATTTATTTTGAAATGCATAACGTTTTAAAGACCAAACAATTATATTATTTTTAAATTGATAACGTTTGAAAGACCAAACAGTTATTTTTTTTAAATGCATAACGTTTTAAAGACCAAACAATTATATTATTTTTAAATTGATAACGTTTGAAAGACCAAACAGTTATTTTTTTTTTAAATGTATAACGTTTAAAAGACCAAACAATTATATATTTTGAAATTTATAATGTTTCAAAGACCAAATAATGATGTGCAGATTTTATATTTTACAAAAACATGCTAATTATATATAATTTAAAGTTTCATCCATATAAGCGTTATCATTAGGAAATGTTTCTTTTTATTATTTATTAAAATAAAATAAAATAAGACCAAACCTATAAACCTATTTGGTTTTATCGTATTTTAGTGAAAGATTACGTGAATCGTGCGTCAAACGAGAGAACTATATACGCCGCGTAAACCAGTAAATGTTGCTTCGTTCTATTGTTTTGTAATTTGAAGCCTACTGTTCCCTCGTAGCAAAATAGTAATTCACCTGTCACGTCTGTTTGCTTCCATCCCTGTCACAGTCAGTATCTCTTATTGTGGTTGATATGGCGTTTCGACTTTAGTCCGTCTTCTCAGGATGCTAGTATTGACAGAGTTTCATTTCGCTAAAGAAGAACAGTGTGGTTTAAATGTCTCCGTTGACTAAGCCGTATCCCAAACGTTGTGCTTATTTGTGATTTAGCAGCAAGATGATACATTACATTTGAACTTCTGCATGTCAGTACAGTCAGGGAAGCAGGAATCTGGAAGGGAATTCCAAAGTTTAGCCGTCCTAGAGAAGAAACTAATAGAGTAAACGGCATTTTGGTATCTGGGGATCTCTACTGTGTAGGGGTGGGATTTTGCTGCTTGTCGAGTTTGTCAAGGGTTTACGTAGGGGATACAAGGGCGTGTAGTTCATCGGAGCACCTATCATTAAAATTCTTGTAAAACAGCCAGAGAATTGCAGAATTTCGTCGATGGGACAGCGGTTGAAGCCTAGCAAACAGTGCAAGACCTATTAGTTTGGCGACATTTTTTACACTGTCCAAGAGAGAGAGATATATATATATAGAGAGAGAGAGACGTAGCAGATGCACCAACCTAAATGTGGAAACAATACTCCATACATGGGCGAATTGTGGCCTTATAGACATACAGCACACTCTCAGGCGTAAGTAATTTTCTAGCACGGTAGAAAGAGCCTAACTTCTTTGCAGCAGCCTTGGCAATACCCTCGATGTGTCTGTTCCAACTCATGTTCCCTTTGAATGTTAAGCCGAGTAGTTTGAACGAAGTACTATATTACATATTTTTTGGAATCCTTTTCAGATAATGTTACCTAATTTGTGTATTCAATCTTTTGCGGACTTTTGTCTTCATTTCCATGGTTGCTGTGATGAGACAACAACTATGGAAGGCAGTAATTAATGGGGATACAGTTACGAGACTAAGTATTTCCATCCCGTCGCGGTTAATCACATGAAGAAATCCATAGGACGAGTTAGCCGAAACATGATGAAGCAACTATGAAAATGAGGAAAACAGTTTGCAAAAGAATGAATGCACAAATTATGAAGCTTCGTCTTAAAATATGTTTTTTTATATAGCATTATTTTTTATATAGCATTATTTTTTTATATAGCATTATTCGGTTTTCCAATGTTTTCATTTTAACAATTTTTTTTGTAATATATATATATATATATATATATATATATATATATATATATATATATATATATACTAGCATTTCAGCCCGGCGTTGCCCGGGTGTTTGGATGTGTAAAAACAAAAGTGGTAGTAGGAAGGCAGGCTCGAACCCATACCGCAAAGGAGGAAAAGAACGGGGTAAAACCTAACGTTTATGCTGTTACGACCACCGCCAAACCGGAAGTAACATTTTTTAAATTAAGGCTAGACAATCTAAAGGAGAGGATAACTTTAAAAAATATCGGCGAAAAAAGTCACCCCCTCCTTGTAGAAAAGTGCCTAGTTGAAGGGAAAAATATTAATGTTTTTAGCCAATTTTTCAATATTTGTCGTATGAAAGATCGAACTTTAAAACGATACTGATCTTGGTAAAATCCGTCGCCTCTATTAAAAGTTTAAGGCAGACATGCAAACAGATATACATACATACATTTATATATTATTAACTAAAAATTTTCGACCCAAACTGATGAAAAAGCTTGCCCTATCTCTGAATACCCTTTATGTAAAATTTCAAATATATAGACCAGACACTGTCTGAGTAATTTGGAAGAGACCGCAGAGGTCAATTCTTTTTAACTTTGACCCTATTATGACCCCTTAAAATTTATTGTTTTGTGCTCAAAGCAAGTTATTAAGTAAGATCCATGTCCAAGGAACCTATATCTAAAATTTCAAGTGCGTAGACCCAAAATTGTCGGAGGAGTTTGGTAGAGT
>NC_136522.1:75343084-75358084 GCF_053919585.1 Euprymna scolopes
AAGAAAATATCTTGCAGTCGCGAATAATTTTTCGCATCTGTGCAAAAGTCCTTGCTGTTTGTTTTGTTCTAATCCCTCCACCCTCCCTCTCTCTCTCTCTCTCTCTCTCTCTCTCTCTATCTCTCTCTCTCACACACACACACACACTTATTACACGTGAAAGACAGTGGTAGTGGGACGACTCAATAACAAATCACTCTGCAGATCATCGATATCGAACCGCGTCCAGTCAAAAACAACAAGTCGTACATTAATAGTTCTTCAATCTTATCGGATGCCACGGGAGACAGCGTCTTCATCGAATCATTCTTTGCCCGACGGTGACGAATTGTTCCATCACATAACCGGTGCTGCATAATAAAAGCGATTCCGATAAACGATTCCGCTTTCTTTATTTAGCAATATCATACACACAAAGAATGGAAAGTGCGTTTTATTTAATAACTGGAACTTCCTCATTCTTTTCTGTCTTCTTCTCCTTCTCCTTCTTCTTCTTCTTCTTCTTCTTCTTTTATTTCTCTTTTTTCTTTTTATTATTATTCCATCAACTTCACAGTGCTGTGATGTCTTGCATGTTTTTTTCCTCAAGACCGGGCTCTTACGTGGATAGTCAAAGAGTCAATTAGATGAAAAGCGCCTGGCATAGGATGATTGCTGAGCCAATCAAAACTGACTTCTGGAGTACGGTGATGTTCTATCTGATTCTCAAGGAGTTCAGCTTTTTCATAAGATCATCAGGAATTGAGCTAAGCGCACCTATGATTGTTGGATGATAGAAGTTTTCTTATTCCACAATCTAGCAATCTCCAACTTCAGTTTTTGATAGTTCCGTAGTTTCTCATTGTTCTTGCTTGTTAAGTTGATGTCATTTGGGCATTTGGCATTCATTGGTGTTTTTGTTTACAACTTAAATATTTGGTTTCTTGTGAGTTATCATTCGGTCACACTGAATCATGAAATCTCAGAGAATCTTAACGTCCTCATTTTCCACTACCTTTTTTTGGGGTGATGTTAGTACCATTTATCCGTCACTTGGATTCCAAACTTTTGGCACAAACTCCAGTGCAAATTTGTACAAACTTTGTCATGACGACGTTTGTATTCTTTTTGCGCAAGTATAAAACACGCACTAAACATGTGTGACACTGTTTCAATAGATATTCCACACAACCTGCACTTATCAGAACGGTCTTTCCCATAGATGCTTTTATTTATTGCATTTGTATTTAGTGCCTGTTCCTGAGCTGAAAATATAAGATTTTCTGTTTCTCTTTTCGAGACACCTTTTGACAGAAAATTCCACGCGTCCTGACATTTTTGTGTCTTAGTATCTCGTTCAAACTGACCATGAAGTTTCATTCTTACCAACTCGGTCAACTTTTCTGCTTTGATTTTTTCCTTGTAATTCTGCTTATCTTCCAGTGAATTTTTATCGAGCTCTTCTATCGCCACTGCCGTAACACTTCATGGCTCTTAGCCAAGTAGTGGTGCACTGGTGAACACTTTTAAGCTCTCCCAATACGCTCTCTTCCTCATTTCCTTCTTGAGATATACAGCCTGAGCCTGTTAGAATTTGGGTGAAGTGCTCCATATGACAATTTATCAAATAGGCGCGAAAAGTTTTTTTTTTTTTTAATCTGTAATATTTAATAGGCAAGTGAACTCCAGAATATTTACTTTGTTTACAATAAAAACTAATAAAAACATTAAATTAGGTTTGGAGAATTTGAAGATTTCCTTGTGTTTAAAAAGGTGCCATAAAACTTTAATTATTTCAGAAGAAGCCAATGACAAACATCCCAACGGACAGCTGGCGCCAATAAAATTTAACCTCTCCTTTCCCAGAGCATTTAAAATTTGTTATTAATTATATGAACTCCCTCGGATGAGGGCACATAGACATTTTACCAAATAGACGCTAAACGATTACAAAGGGAATAGGGAAGTTATAGATGGACCAATAAATAAAATGAATTAAACTCTGCTAATCAATGTTAAATCTGTAAATCAGATTTATAACTGATTATGTTGCGCTTGTCAGTCTCATGTTGTAAAGGAACTTCTAATTAAAAAAAAATGTGTTTCTTTCATTTTTTATTTAAAAATTTTAAAGAATCGGTTTGGAATCGGAAATTAGACTATAAGTTTTTCCGATACCGATTCTGATACCCACAAAGTTCCGAGTTTTCCGATTCCCGATTCCGATTCCGATTAATCGTCCCAACACTAATATATATATATATATATATATATATATATATATATATATATATATATATATATATATAGGAATATGATCTGACTAAGCCATGAGCACAGACTGAGAGAGCAGCTTAGCAGAGTCGTCGAAAAGTTACGCTGAAAGCCTCATGCTTAAGAATATACCAGCTCCGACCACGAACATCTGTTGAGGAAAGCTAGTTATTTAATTATTACTCGAATTTAGTAGCCAAGACCACTCAGCTACTTCGAATAAATACATCCTTACGCGAAACATAAGAATTCGGTAGTAAATGGGGTGTAGTATGAACTCAAAACTAACTTTGATTTTTTTTGTCATATTCTCCATTACTACATGTTTACATAGGTTTAATAGCTGATGTTTGCTGGCATGTCCTTTAAAAAAGTCCAGGATTGTCAAAAACGACTTTTTTACCTCGGCAAACGTAGTTGATAGTTTTTAAGGAAACAAGATGGCGTGTCTGGATTCAGGTCGTGCTGCTGTCTAAAGCGATGTGATGCCAAACCTGAAATCGACAATGAGAGCAGTTTATCATTGAAAATCTCCCTAGGGACATTCTTACACAATTATTATTACACACACACACACACACACACACACACACACACGCGCACGCACACAAACACACAAACACACACACATATCTATATATTATTACACATACATATATATCTATTACACACACGCACATATATATGTGTGTGTGCACGCGCGTGTGTGTGTGTCTGTGTCTGCGTCTGTGTAAATGAATGTGTGTGAATAGACGGATAGATAGATAAGTAGATAGATAATCTAAAAAAAATCGATTTGACGTCAAGCTCACAATCAATGAATCTATTACAATAAGTTTGGTGTTTTAGTATTGATTAACTCATAATAATGTCGATTTGCTGTAAAATGCAATTATTATTACTCATATATATGTATGTGTGTGCGTGCACGTGTGTGTGCGTGTGAATAGATAGATAGATAGATAGATAGATAGATAGATAGATAGATAGATAGATAGATAGATAGATAGATAATCTAAAAAAAAAAGTTTGATTTAACGTCAGGTTCACAATCAATGAATTTATTACAATAAGTTTGGTGTTTTAGTATTAATTAACTCATAATGTCGATTTGCTGTAAAATGCAATTATTAATTCTCATATATATGTATGTGTGTGCGTGCATGTGTGTGTGCGTGTGAATAGATAGATAGATAGATAGATAGATAGATAGATAGATAGATAGATAGATAGATAGATAGATAATCTAAAAAAAAAAAAGTTTGATTTAACGTCAGGTTCACAATCAATGAATCTATTACAATAAGTTTGGTGTTTTAGTATTGATTAACTCATAATAATGTCGATTTGCTGTAAAATGCAATTATTATTACTCATATATATGTATGTGTGTGCGTGCATGTGTGTGTGCGTGTGAATAGATAGATAGATAGATAGATAGATAGATAGATAGATAGATAGATAGATAGATAGATAGATAATCTAAAAAAAAAAGTTTGATTTAACGTCAGGTTCACAATCAATGAATCTATTACAATAAGTTTGGTGTTTTAGTATTAATTAACTCATAATAATGTCGATTTGCTGTAAAATGCAATTATTATTACTCATATATATGTATGTGTGTGCGTGCATGTGTGTGTGCGTGTGAATAGATAGATAGATAGATAGATAGATAGATAGATAGATAGATAGATAGATAGATAGATAATCTAAAAAAAAAAAAGTTTGATTTAACGTCAGGTTCACAATCAATGAATCTATTACAATAAGTTTGGTGTTTTAGTATTAAATAACTCATAATAATGTCGATTTGCTGTAAAACGCACCCAGGCAAAAGAAAGTGCAAATTTGTTTTCGGCCAACCACGTTGGCCAACATTGAATTCGTTTCACAAGCCAATCAGCGCATCTGCAAATATTTGTTTATTTGCACGAGTTCATATTACATTAACCCATCTGAACCCAGGCGGACGCATGCGTACACAAAACACATGAATGGGAAAATTATTAATAAAAAAGAAAGTAAAAACTAGATGTGAGGAAAGGTGTCGAAGCGGCCATTATGGATGTATAGGGTGAAACGACAAAATTGTCGCTCTAAAGAAAACAACACTTTAGTTTTTTTTTTTTAACTTTTATTGAAAAATTCAATTCAAGTAACTTATTTATGCAGTAGAGCTGACGTCTATTCAGTGAAGCCTCCTTCAGCCTCAGTCACTGCTTCGATACGGGTCCGGAACTGGGAGCATGCCTTTTCCACAAGCGCCGGCGGGAGCTCAGCGAATACTCGGCAGATAGCGGCGATCAAGCTAGTTTTGGTGCTATGGGAGATCATGTTGATGCTTTTGAGGTATGACCAAACGAAGTAGTCAAGCGGGTTCAGATCGAGTGAGGAGGGGGCAGTGAAAAAAGGGTATAAAATCGTAGAACTTCTTCTGGGGCCAAGCCTAGATCTCTTTGGACTTGCGGTCCGGCATCGAGTCATGCTGCCACACCCAGAGTCTGCAGCAGGGAATCGCCACACACTTCAGCACATCAAAATGGGCTTTGGTGTTGACTTTACAGCTGACTTTGAAGATATGAGGTGGCATGATTTGGCCCTCACTTGAAATCACGCCAAAGACCATAACCGTCGCCGGAAACTTTGTTTTCGTTACCCTGAAGACGTCCCTGTTATTCGCGGCAATCCAGCGATGCATTTTGATGGCAATAATTCTGTTGTCCTAACTTGGATCGGTTGAGAGCATGATTGTACAGTGGCGCATCTCCGATCTCGCTCGTTGAAAATCGTGTCACTTTCAGACATGATAGAGAGCTTCTATAGCTCTAAGGATTTGTACACACCTGGTCAAATAGTAGATGGTCTGAAACAAAACAAAGAAAATCGGTTTTCATCAAACGGAAAGGGAATCATGTCGTCTTTTCTAGGGCGACAATTTTATCGTTTCACCCTGTACTGTTTTATTGTGTTAATCTTTTGTTTTCGTTTAAATGGAAAAAAATTATTTATATTTGACACACCAGTTGACATTAGTTCATCGAAGTTAAGCATCGTTGAACCTGATCAGTACAAGACGTGTGACCATTTCGAAATATCAGGTACTGTATGTGTAACAGCGTGTATGAGCGCGTGTGAAAAGCAGCAACAACAGCCGTTTAAGCACATATGCAAATTAGTAAGTGTGCGCAAGCTTGCGTCACAAGAAAAAGAAAAAAGGACGGCATGCGATCGGAGAGAAGCAAAGTGCCAGCGGGAAAAATGGACGTGTAAAGTCAAAGGTTAGAAATCGCTGGCGATGATCAGCGAGAGGTTTGGAGAAAGAAAACCGTGAGCTGGGTAAGATTTACGTGTGGCCTCGTGGTGGCGGCAAAAGACTTTTAAGCTGGTGTCGAGACTGCGGGGTTTTGGTAATCTCATGGCAGACGAAATGAACAGTAAAAAACAAGAAGCCGACATTGTTTGGAAAGTAACAGTATTAAGTGCTTTTTTCTAAAACAGAAAAAATAGCCGAGTTGGATTTTTGTTTCGTTCCCTTTTTATTTGTTTGTTCCTTTGCGTCGGTGCCAGACAGTGTGTGGGTCCGAGAGAGGTTTGAAGTGTAACAAACACGGTTCGGACGTAACGCCCACGTTACACAATGAAATTGTTAACTTTAAACGTTAAAAACCAATGAAAATCTGCTTGCAAACTTAAGCATAACTAGACAAAAATATTGCAGTATTGCTTGACTCGTCATAGCCATAGATTCACGTTTGGCTTTTAAAATGAAAATATATGTGACAGATGAAAGAAGATCTTATTTATAAAATTTAGCGTGTGGATCCGAGACAAGTTTGAACTGTAACGAACACTGTTCAAACGTAACAGTCACGTTACATATGTAGGAGGGTGTCGGCATCTCCTGACAAGAACTGCAATAAATAAACGTCGGGATATACATGCGACTGGGGACCGCTTGTGACTTTGATATTTCCACGAAACTCTCTCCTTCGTAGGAAGCTAGTTCAAGTCGCCAAGGGTGGATGACCCCGCAATACGATACATTACGATACTAATTATTTAACACTTATCAAGGCTGAAAAGGATAAACGTCAATGAGTTTGTCAAGTGGACGGTGAGATAAACAGCTTAAGGGTTCGAGATGCTGGTTGAAACTGGGTAGAATATGATTATTTGAGAAAACGACTCAACAATAATTTATTAGGTTGAGACGAAAGTTCTTGCGGATTTTTTTAATTTTGATTTCAAATGATGTATTTATAATACGTTTTTGTTAAAATACCTTGATTTTATAATTCATTTTAAAGAGCGTTTTTCATTCTGTCTAATCGTTTTAAAACAATAATGTCTTCTTTTCAGAACGTTGAATACCAGATGGGAAAAAAGCGAATTCACACAATTTTCTTATTTCAATTAAAGCTAGGCCGAAAAGCTGCTGAAACAGCTCGCGATATCAACGAAACGTTTTGCCCAGGAAACATTACTGGACGCACCACATTCTGATTATCGCTCGTACTGAAGACTGAACTTAAATTCCAGAAGCGTGTCACTTACAACTGATTTACCAAGTATTTATCCGTTACGCCACGGGCCTATGCGGTTTTATCGGCTTACACATTTCTTTATGCGAGGTGCTTTAAATAATTTATGTTGTCTGAATTTTTTAGAGATGGGGTGATAATTAGTATTATTTGGATTATTCGGACTACTGTCCTCATCTTTTGGTCAATGTGGCCTACGATCTTCTTCAGATACATTTTGTCGAACTCGGAAATCTTTCTGTTGAACTCGGAAATCTGCACAGAATTTTGAACAGAACTCTTTATTTAAGCCACGCGAGTATCATGCACTCATTCTGCCAGCCATAATCTGGTAGGAGTCCTAATTAATTCTTTTTTTTACACAGTGATCACCACTTATCAAGGCCCGGAAGCCACTCAGGGATAAGGGTTATTGCAAGCACATTACGTTAGTGTGGAGATTTGATGAAGTGTTTACTTAAGGGGGCGGTTCATTAGGAATTTGTTAACATTGGACTTGAAGACATCCAATTTGTAGTCCGGTGGGAAGCAGGCAGACGGAACAGAGTTCCACAGGCGTGCAGTTCTAAGAAAGAAGCTTTGTTCATGGGGTCCGCGTTTTGATTTAGGCACAGATATAGAGTGGGGGAAATTTTCACAGTGGATTCAGCTAGACGGGTGTTTTTCGTGAAAGATTGGCGAGGGGGAACCAGAGATTGGAGTTCAGACGAGCACCTGCCATTGAAATAACCATAAAACAAGGATAGGCTCTGGAAGGTGTCCTAAGTAATTCGCAGTTCGTATTTTGATTATCGCTCGTATTGTGGCTTGAACCTTCACGCTCCAGAAGCGTATCACTTACAAATGACTTTATCAAGTATTTATCTGTGACGCTACGTGTCTTTGCGATTACATCGTTTGAAACATTGTGAAAATAACTCTAAAGATGAAAACAACAGTACGAATAATCCAAATAATATGTAGAATAACAATAATTTGTAAACATTAGACTGAAAAACGATCATGTTGTATAGTCAACTGGGAAACAGATCCGCACTACTGTGTTTTATAAACTGACAGTTCTTGAAAAGACAATTTATCTATGGAGGTTCCTTTTAGCATAAGGTACACATAGAAAGAAAGGGAGCGTATTAATGTAGTAGAGCGCGTATGAGCGCGTGGGAAAATACCAGCAGGTGCTATAAGATAGTTGCCTTGCGAAGATATTAGCAGCAGTAGCAACCGCTGTTTTGAGCGCATATGCTAATTGGCAAGTGTGCGCGGGTTTACTTCGGAAGGAAAAGAAAAAAGGATTTTAAATAATGCACGTGTTGTGGTGAGGAGAAAAAAAAAACGAGTGAGATGGACGTGAAGCCCCGTGACGGTAGCAAGAGACTTTTAAGCCAGTGTCGAGACGACAGGGTGTTGTTAATTTCATGGCAGACGAAATGAACAGTTAGAAAAAAAAAAAAAACAATAAGAAAGCATTGTTTTGGAATAAGGCATAATAACGTTGACAAACCGGTTCCCATCAGATCACCGAAGTTAAGCAACGTTGGGCCTGGTCATTAATAAAATGGATGACCAATGTATGTAGGAGGACGTCGACACCTCCCTGCAAGAGTTGCAAAAGCCTAACGTCTTCATCTTATGGGGGTATACATGTGAATGGAGACCGCTTGTGAATTTCATGCTCCTATGGAACATACTCCTTTGGATGAACCCGGTTAAACCCGAATATGGTTAGTGCCTTTTCACACACACATACACACACATACACACACACACACATACACACATATATACATACACACATACACACACATTGTTTGGGAAGTAATGGTAAGGTATGCCTTTTTCTAAAACAGAAAAAAAGTCGATTAGGATATATTTCATTTTGCTTGTTTGTTTCTTTTCGACGGTACTAGACGGCGTGGTGGTCCGAGAGAGGTTTGAACTGTAATGAACACGGTTTGAGCGTAACCGTCACGTTACATTTATAGTGGCTGTAGCTAAACGAGTTTCTATTATTGTTGATGTTTTAAGAGAGGAACCAAATATAAACGTAAGATGTTAAGGAAAATGTTATTCCAAACTTAGTTGTGACAAACTAGAAAGATATTAATTCAAAATTAATTTCGCAAACCACGAAAAATTCAATCTCTCCATTGAACAACTAACCTAGAAGAAAATGACTCACATAAACAGCCATGGGACGCCAACTATACATGCACAAAATTATTCTCTTTTTTCGTGGAGATAGAAAAAATAACTTAGTAATCTGTTCGATATAAGGCAGTCGTTGTAATAGAAATAGTAAAAGACCCAAAGAATTCAAAATGGCCGACAGAAGAAAAGGCGAAGCCGTTAGCCCAGACAGAAAATGCTGACTGCGCATGCGTTCGAGAAGAAGCTCCGATGATTAATGTCGTTGCAACAAATCGTGCGCACGGTTGTACAAAAATGGCTCCGTCCGGCGTAGAGATGATATTCTTTTTCGAAAAGACAAAATCTTTTTTAATTTCCTTCTTTATGTTGTTTCGGTGAATGTTCAGCCGGTTCAGATAGGAAGTACGGATGCAGGGGTTGGTGAAAAGAGGGGCAGAAAAAGCAAAATGCTTGAAAAAATATTGGTGAAGGCCGTCTTGTGCGAGGCGGATTGAGAAATGCCCGAATTGTGGACCGTTGAACAGGAACTAAACGATTCGCATTTTATTTTTCGACTTACTTTTGTCTTTTCTTTGTTCTATTAATTTTCAAATGCAAAATTGTTTGGTTTTCTTAAAGAATTTTTCACAATTTTGTTTTTCATTATTTTAGTTTTTTTTTTTTTTCGATTTTCATGTTTTTTTTTAATTTCCGACTTGATGTCTTTGTTTTTTATTTGCTTCCTATTTCTTTTCATTTTGCTTTTTTATTTATTTATTTATTCATTTTTTTTTTTTTTGCTTTTTATCTTAATGTTGTATCTTTTAGTTTCGTCCTTTTTTTGTTTTCCTTCCTTTTATTTTGCTACCTTTCTTTTATATCTCTTTCTTTTTCCCCATTCATTTCTTTCTGTGTGTGTATATATATATATATATATATATATAGAGAGAGAGAGAGAGAGAGAGAGAGAAATAAGTATATATATATATATATATATATATATATATATACACACACACACTAGCAGGTATCTAAATGTTGCCCGGTCATAAAATACGCGTAAATATATTTTAATTAATGCAGAACTTTTATTCATTATA
Organism: Euprymna scolopes; assembly: GCF_053919585.1. NCBI lineage: Eukaryota > Metazoa > Mollusca > Cephalopoda > Sepiida > Sepiolidae > Euprymna > Euprymna scolopes. The sequence goes on from NC_136522.1 coordinate 75,353,109, forward strand.
AGCAGAAATGCCGTAGGAATTGAATTTAAGGTAACGTTGTATTCCTTTTTAAAAATAAATTTAAAACACGGAAAGAAACTGACACATGCGTATGCGAGTATTATGTTTTTTTTTTTTCTAAACAGCTAACTTCTTGTAAGTAAACAAAATACTCGAAATGAGATCGAAACCAAAACCTAAAGACATTGAGTCGAGTACGATAAGTATTAGTCAAGCTTGACACGGTCCTTAAAAAGTGTTTTCAAACCTACTTATTCTTAACATAAGCAATCTGTCATGTAAACGATTCATGCGCAGTCGTGAAACAGTTGACTAACAAATCAAAATCCGAACCAATTTTTCAATTTTGCACCATTGGCAGTCCTTTTTCTTGATGAAAACCAATTAAAATTTTTGTCCATGTGTCTGAATGCATGATATACTAAATTTCAAGTCTATAGATCAAAAATTGAAAAAGTCCTCTCTCTCTCTCTCTCTCTCTCTCTCTCTCTCTCTCTCTCTTTCTCTTTCTCTCTCTCACGCACACACACACATTCTCACATGTATAGATATATAGACTACTAGATGTACCCGGCGTTGTATCAATCGTAACATTAAATTCCTTTTAAAAATGAAGTAAAAAAAGAGGGACAGTAACTGATACATGTGCATGCCAGTATTATATTTTATTTCTAAACAGTTCACTTCTTGTAAGTAAAAAAAAAAAAAAAAATACGCGAGCTGAGATCGAAACCAAAACCTGACGACCGTGATTCAAGTACGATAGCCATTAGACCAGCTTGCCAAGTTCTGTAAAAATGTTTTCAAAATTCACAATTTGATTAATACATAAAAAGGTACACTGTTTCACAAATTCATATAAATTCTGAAAAGTGACTTCATACACTTTTATTCTATCCGCCATATTTATATTTTGTCTTTATTCAAAAGAAATCTACATTAAATAATAAGCTAATTTACATATTACATTAAAAAAAACATCTATTTTAATAATTAGCTTTACTTTATTTACGGTTTATATCATACAGAATTGTTTTAATTGTTTTATTTAGGTATATTATTTAATTGTTTTATTTAGGTATATTATTTAATTGTTTTATTTAGGTATATTATTTAATTATTTTATTTAGGTATATTATTTAATTGTTTTATTTAGGTATATTATTTAATTGTTTTATTTAGGTATATTATTTAATTGTTTTATTTAGGTATATTATTTAATTGTTTTATTTAGGTATATTATTTAATTATTTTATTTAGGTATATTATTTAATTGTTTTATTTAGGTATATTATTTAATTGTTTTATTTAGGTATATTATTTAATTGTTTTATTTAGGTATATTATTTAATTGTTTTATTTGGGTATATTATTTAATTGTTTTATTTAGGTATATTATTTAATTGTTTTATTTAGGTATATTATTTAATTGTTTTATTTAGGTATATTATTTAATTGTTTTATTTAGGTATATTATTTAATTGTTTTATTTAGGTATATTATTTAATTGTTTTATTTAGGTATATTATTTAATTGTTTTATTTAGGTATATTATTTAATTGTTTTATTTAGGTATATTATTTAATTATTTTATTTAGGTATATTATTTAATTGTTTTATTTAGGTATATTATTTAATTATTTTATTTAGGTATATTATTTAATTGTTTTATTTAGGTATATTATTTAATTATTTTATTTAGGTATATTATTTAATTGTTTTATTTAGGTATATTATTTAATTGTTTTATTTAGGTATATTATTTAATTATTTTATTTAGGTATATTATTTAATTGTTTTATTTAGGTATATTATTTAATTGTTTTATTTAGGTATATTATTTAATTGTTTTATTTAGGTATATTATTTAATTGTTTTATTTAGGTATATTATTTTATTGTTTTATTTAGGTATATTATTTAATTGTTTTATTTAGGTATATTATTTTATTGTTTTATTTAGGTATATTATTTAATTATTTTATTTAGGTATATTATTTAATTGTTTTATTTAGGTATATTATTTAATTATTTTATTTAGGTATATTATTTAATTGTTTTATTTAGGTATATTATTTAATTGTTTTATTTAGGTATATTATTTAATTATTTTATTTAGGTATATTATTTAATTGTTTTATTTAGGTATATTATTTAATTGTTTTATTTAGGTATATTATTTTATTGTTTTATTTAGGTATATTATTTAATTGTTTTATTTAGGTATATTATTTTATTGTTTTATTTAGGTATATTATTTAATTGTTTTATTTAGGTATATTATTTAATTGTTTTATTTAGGTATATTATTTAATTGTTTTATTTAGGTATATTATTTAATTGTTTTATTTAGGTATATTATTTAATTGTTTTATTTAGGTATATTATTTAATTGTTTTATTTAGGTATATTATTTAATTGTTTTATTTAGGTATATTATTTAATTGTTTTATTTAGGTATATTATTTAATTGTTTTATTTAGGTATATTATTTAATTGTTTTATTTAGGTATATTATTTAATTGTTTTATTTAGGTATATTATTTAATTGTTTTATTTAGGTATATTATTTAATTGTTTTATTTAGGTATATTATTTAATTGTTTTATTTAGGTATATTATTTAATTGTTTTATTTAGGTATATTATTTAATTGTTTTATTTAGGTATATTATTTTATTGTTTTATTTAGGTATATTATTTAATTGTTTTATTTAGGTATATTATTTAATTGTTTTATTTAGGTATATTATTTAATTGTTTTATTTAGGTATATTATTTAATTGTTTTATTTAGGTATATTATTTAATTGTTTTATTTAGGTATATTATTTAATTGTTTTATTTAGGTATATTATTTAATTGTTTTATTTAGGTATATTATTTAATTGTTTTATTTAGGTATATTATTTAATTGTTTTATTTAGGTATATTATTTAACGTTGATTTGATTTTTTTCGTTTTTGCTTTTTATTATTATTATTCATTACATTCTACCCCAAACAAGGCACAATGCCATTTTGATGTGGAGGCTACTATCAAGGACATAAGTTGCAGAGAGACTATGTAGGGAGTTGGGCAGCAAGATGTCTGATCAAGTTACACTTGAACTTCTGCATGTCAGTACAGTTGGGGAAGCAATAACCCGAAAGGGAATTCCAAAGTCTAGCAGTTCTGGGGAAGAGACGATTAGAGTAGAAGGCTTTCTAACATCAAAGCATCTTTACTGTGTAGGGATGGGACTTTGCTGCTTCTCGGGTTTGTCGGGGGTATTTACGTCGAGGGAATACAAGGGCTTTTTTTTGCACAGTGGTCACCACTTATCAAGGCCCGGAAGCCACTCAGGGATAAGGGTTATTGTAAGTACATTACGTTAGTGTGGAGACTTGATGAAGTGTTTAATTAAGGGGGCGGTTCATTAGGAATTTGTTAACATTGGACTTGAAGACATCCAAGTTGTATTCAGGTGGGAAGCAGGCAGACGGAACAGAGTTCCACAGGCGTGTAGTTCTAAGAAAGAAGCCTTGCTCATGGAATCCGCGTTTTGATTTAGGCACAGATATAGAGTGGGGGAAAATTTTCACAGTGGATTCAGCTAGACGGGTGTTTTTCGTGAAAGATTGGCGAGGGGGGACCAGAAATTGGAGTTCAGACGAGCACCTGCCATGGAAATAACGATAAAACAAGGATAGGCTCGAAACGTCTCTTCTATGGGAGAGAGGTTGCAGGGTAGAGAAAAGGGCATCCCCCACTAAGCCACGAAGTCTATTTTGTACTCTGTCAAGGCAGGATAGGCTGTTTTTAGCAGCGCCTGCCCAGATATGGCAAGAGTATTCCATCCTTGGACGTACTTGCGAACCCACCCGTGGCTTGTAGTTTGTTGGAGCATCCACCAATAAAATACTTGTAAAACAGGAAGAGGGATGCAACATTTCGTCGATGAGACAGAGGTTGAAGCTTAGATGACAGTTCAGGGCCTATCAGGTTGGCGACTCTCTTTTGAACCCTGTCCAGGAGCGAGAGACTAGTAGCAGATGCACCAGCCCAAATGTGAGAACATTACTCCATACATGGGAGAATGGTGGCCTTGAAAAGATACAGGATACTTCCAGACGTAAATAACTTTCCAGAACGATAGAGAGAGCCCACCTATACCGCAACAGCCTTGACAATGCTCTCGATGCATCTGTTCCAACTCATGTTCCCTGTGAACGTAAAGCTGAGGAGTTTGAAAGAAGTACTTTCAGGTAATGCATCTTTAGCCATAGCTATTTGTGGTTGAGAAGGTTTCTTGAAATTTGTTGTTTAATTAATTTTTAATTTAATTTATTTATTAATTATTTGCTAAAGCCAACACAACTTAGGTTTAAAAATCGGAATTAGCTTTTTTTTTACAGAAAAACCGCTTTCGAAAGCAGAAAACAAAACAAAAAATAATAATTTTCAGAAATGTCTACGTGGTTTTGATATATATATATATATATATATATATATATATATATATATATATATATATATATATATATATATATATAGTAATTTATAAAATATATATGGTGATTAAGCTACACTGAATATTTCGCGTTTTATCCACTCTAGGACTCCTTAGGCTTATGCGCGAATTCTGTGGTTGTTTATCGTTTTTATATAAATAGATAAACAACCACAGAATTCGCGCATAAGCCTGAGGAGCCCTAGAGTGGATGAAACGCCGAATATTCAGTGTAGCTTAATCACCATATATATTCTATAAATTACTAACTAGCTCTACCTACGTATTGAGCACTTTTGAAGTAAATACTTAATGTTTACGCATAAATCTATACTTTCGTATATTAATTTTATGTGAGTAAATTAAGTAGTTATATATATATATATATATATATATATATATATATATGTATATATATATGTATATATATAATCTATGCATTCGTTGTCATCCCTTTTATTTAGCAAATCATGTGTATTTTCCATCA
>NC_136522.1:75363084-75475584 GCF_053919585.1 Euprymna scolopes
GTTCTTCTAAAGATTGCATTTTTGAAATTCACCATCTGTGATGATCAGGCTTTAGTAGGATGTATTCCAATTCCTGCCGTAGCTGTTCATTTGAACCTGAAATGTTAAAAACTAATCAGTCATCTCATAAGCTGTATAGCAATAACATACTGAATTTTCAAGTGTCTAAGACAATTTTAGATGTATGCACACAAAAATCTAGAATTTTTTTTTTTACTCATGTTCGCCCCTTACAAAGCATATCGCTACTTGGACATAAGGGGCTACTATTTGGAGCCATGTCTAGGAAAGATTAACAAGATATATGTTTATGTTACATTTAAACTTCTGCATATGAGTACAGCCGGAGAAGCAGGCAGCAGGAAGGGAATTCCAAAGTCTAGCTGTTCGAGGGAAGAAACTATGAGAATAGAAATCTTTCTGGCATTTAGGCACAATAACAGTGAAGGGGCGAGATCTTATTGGTGAGCGGGTTTATCGGGGATATGTACGTCGAGGGGATACAAGTGAAACGAGTTCATCAGAACACATTCCATTAAAATATGTGTAAAACAGGCACAGTGATGCAACATTGCGGCGATGAGACAGGGGCTGGAGCTTAGTTGATAAAGTGGGACCGATTGGATTGACAACTCTTTTTTGGACTTTATCTAAGAGGGAGAGACTAGTGGTAGATACACCATCCCAGATGTGTCAACAATACTCCATGCATGAGCGAATGGTGACCTTGTAAAGGTACAGGATACTCTCAGGCGCGAGTAGTCTTCTAGCTCGATAGAGGGAGCCCACCTTCTTTGCAGCAGCCTTTGCAGTGTCCCCTATGTAAAAGCACCTTGTATTAGCCATTGCAGTCCATGGTTGAAGAGGTTCCTCATAATTGTAACAAGAAAGGAGTTTTGTCTTAGTCGCATAAAGTGTTCCCATCCATTTTTGTTCCCATGTTTTTTTTTTGGGGGGGGGGGGTTTACACAGTGGTCACCACTTATCAAGGCCCGGAAGCCACTCAGGGATAAGGGTTATTGCAAGTACATTACGTTAGTGTGGAGATTTGATGAAGTGTTTACTTAAGGGGGCGGTTCATTAGGAATTTGTTAACGTTGGACTTGAACACATCCAAGTTGTAGTCAGGTGGGAAGCAGGCAGACGGAACAGAGTTCCACAGGCGTGCAGTTCTAAGAAAGACGCTTTGTTCGTGGAATCCACGTTTTGATTTAGGCACAGATAAGGAGTGGGGGAAATTTTTCACAGTGGATTCAGCTAGACGGGTGTTTTTCGTGAAAGATTGGCGAGGGGGGACCAGAGATTGGAGTTCAGACGAGCACCTGCCATGGAAATAACGATAAAACAAGGATAGTCTCGCAACGTCTCTTCTGTGGGAGAGAGATTGCAGGATAGAAAAAAGGGCATCCCCCACTAAGCCACGAAGTCTATTTTGTACTCTGTCAAGGCAGGATAGGCTATTTTTAGCAGTTCCTGCCCAGATGTGGCAACAGTATTCAATCCTTTGTTACTACAAACTGAACGTCATTTTTTTAAGCATTCAGACATTGCCTTGGAGTTGGGTGTGTTCAATTTTCCACTTGTAAAAGATAGTGTTATGACGTCAGCTACACTTGTCTCAAAAAAAATGTTTCTGTTTGTACTTTTCGTGGAATGTTTAAGAATCAACAGGAAAATGTAAAGGGAGGGTCAGTTTCTTCAAATAAAAATTTTAAATGAGCTTTTTCCGGGGTGGTGGAGGAATATAAAAAAAAGTTAAAAAAGACGTTCACGCAAATCACGAAAATAACAAATATACAAAATTAGCAAATCGCCCGGTGGTAAAATGTACATAAATATTATATTTTTATTAATGCAGAATTCTTTTTTATTGTAAACAGAAATATCGTAGGTATTAAATGTAACGTTAAATTCCTTTAAAAAAGGAGTAAAGAAACTGAGACATGCGCATGCAAATGTTGTTTTTGTTTTCTAAAAAGTTCACTTCTTGTAAGTAAAAAAATTACTCAAGCTGAGATCGAAATCAACACCTAAAGACAGTGAGTCAAGTACAATAACGATTAGGCCAGCTTGACACATTCTTTAAAAAGTGTTTTAAAACTTACTTATTCTTAACATTTGTCGTGTGAATGATTCAGGCGTGCGCATTTGTGAAATAGTTGATAAACAGATAATAGTCTGATGACCCAATGTACCAATTTTTAAATTTTTGCCCCTTAGAAGCCTTTTTTTCCGGATGAGAACCGATTAAAAAGGTTTCCACATGTCTGAATACTCTATATATTTAATTTCATATCTGTAGATCAAAAGTTTGTTGAGTATATAGGTTGAGAAGTGTCCTCACACACACATTCTCACATTTATAGATTAAACATTTACAAGACAAAAAATTCGATTTGTTTCAACTGAAAATAGGAACATGAAAAAAAAATTATGAAGAAAACCATAATTATAATTAAATAATAATTATTCTTCATAACTAAAGATATTAGTGGTGCATGCTTATGTAATCACTGGTGTAGGGGTGACAGGTCTTTAGATTCAAACACAGCTGCAAAGTCACGCTTTGCTCCATTTGCTAAGCCTCTACCTCAAAGTCACCAAACAATTGCTACAGGAATGGAGCGGATTAAGAACTAATAAACGCCGAATTCGGGCGAATACATTTGACAATATATATTAGTGTTTGTCAACCGGGGTTCCGTAGAACCCTAGGGTTCCGCCACTACAGTCCAGCGATCTATAAATTAGAACAAAGAACAAATAAACGGAAAGTTAAATTCAATTTTGAGAATTTATATTTTCCTATTACAGTCAATGTCAGTCTTGTGCCTGTTATTAGCGAGGCCGTTTCATACAGGAGAGAAAGAGAGGGTAACATGATACTAAGAGAGGAAGGAAAGGGAAGATGGACCAGTGGGAAAAAAGAAACTGAAACGCCTAAATAAAATGAACATCGTGTTCTCGCCCTCGAGGCAGAAGTGAACGTGTACATCCTTGAAGAAGTCCCCCTCAGCTTCCCTGATTCAAGACATAAGCAAGGGGTAAGCCGGAAGGAGGGTATTCTGTTAATCGTTCATTAGTGCTTTATGCTTATGCAATCACCAGTGTAGGGATGACGATTTCTGCAGGTCTTGAGATTCAAATACAGCTACAAGGTCATCCTTTGCTCCATTCGCTAAGCCTCTACCTCAGGGTCACAGGAATGAAGGGATTAAGAACTAATAAACGCCGAATTCGGGTGAATACATTTGATAACCTAAAGTGCTTGTATGAGCGGAAGTTTTAAACAGTACATAGACAGTAAGTCGACAGATATCGCATTCTTTAATTGACCACCAGCCGTTTTTCATGAGTTCGAGAGATAAGCTTAAGAGAGTTTGGGTCTCTTTGGGTTTCAGGCGTAAGCAGATCAGTTCTGTCAAAGATACACAGATGAAAGCATCTTCAAGATATTTGGAGATTCTGGAAACCTCTCTGAAAAATATGAACTCAGAAAACCAGGATAAGAACCGTCGTACTAGCTTGAAGCAGAAAAGATATTCCTGCGATGACACCAAAGAAGTTCAGAATGGGGGACACGGAATTCCCGGGGATTTGGCATCAGCCGGGACTGACCGATATTTCAGACAATAAACAAAAAAAAAAAAAAAACGTAGAGAAATGTTCCGACGTCATCTGTTCCAATCAAAAGAAAGACAACCAGACAACCGCAAAGAAGTGACTGCAGCAAGAGAGCAGACACATTATATTACGGCCATTTTGCACACACACCACCGCCACCCTGTGACCCTTCCTTGCTGTCAGTGTTGTCACTAGAGAATAAACATTGTTCTAATCATTCTCGTTACTTGTTACTAAATGTACAAGAGGCATTTTTTTTTGTTTACGTCTGATTGTGGAGGCGCTCATAATTCTACGGATTCAAACAAACCATGACTAGTGGTTCAGTCTTATGAATAACACAACACTAATATGCGAAAGGTGTGATGACGGGTGCAGTGTTTGGATTCGATATGCCTGGTTCGAATCCTGCCGGGTCTCTACACCATTTTCACTAATACCTTTGGTAAAAGTATTATCGCCTCTCCAGCTATGGGTTAATTACTCACACTGGAGAGTATCCTGTATTTCTACGAAACTATCATTCATTCACACATGGAGTTTTGTTGCCACATCTGGGTTCGTATATCTGCCACTAGTCTCTCTCTCTCTCTCTCTCTCTCTCTCTCTCTCTCTCTCTCTCTCTCTCTCTCTCTCTCTCTTTTAGACACAGTCCAAAAATTAATCCACCAAATAGGTCGCTCACTGCCAACCAAGCTCCAACCTCTGCCCCATCACCGCAATGCCGCATGCCTGTGCATGTTTAACAAATAATTTTATGGAATGTGCTTTGACGATCTCATAGTACTTGTAACCCACTCAGATAAATACTCCCGTTTAACCCGGCAGGCAGCAAAATCCCACCCTTCACTGTCGAGGTCCATAGGTGCTGGAAAGCTTTCTATTCTAATATTTTCTTCTCTTGGATTGCAAGATTTTTTAATTCTCTACTGTTCTCCTGCTTTCCTCAAGAAATTAGAATGTAATGTGGACAGATATCTTGCAGCTCAACTCCCTACATAGTGTCCCTTATATAGTAGCCGCTTACATCCAAGTACAATACACCTTGTTTGGGATCAATTAGACCAAAAAAATACTAGGGTAAACTCGACACCCAGGCGTTGTTTGAGCAACTAATCTAGGAGAAGGAAAACTTAGAAATACTACCAGTCTTTCTCTGCTTATCCTGGCATAGTTTACAATCGTCCAGGAATATTCCTAGTCACTAGACTTAATATCGGTTCAAGGTAGATGCGGTTAGTGATTGCTAAACCTTTGCTTCATTATACACACCTAAAACAGGCACCGCCACACAAGATTTCTATTCACTATAGAATAGATTTTTCTATCAGTACAAAAGCCAGCAGGATCTAGGCCATTATTGAGATGATGTGTTGCTTGTTAACTGAGTTATATTTTTGGTCTGGTGTAGTTCTAAGAGATCCACACTCCCAGGCTTTATCTTCTCACCCTTTGAGAAGAAGTTAGTTAATTGCTAATCATCTGAGGCACATTAATCGGAAAATGTCAACAAGGCTACCCAGGCATTTTTTGCAGGTCAGAGTGCTCTTTCACTTGGATTCCTTTTTCCAACACTTCGTCACATCATCTTGCAGTGACAGAGAGAAAATAGTTTTCCGTGACACCAATACAGTTTAGGTCATTGCTGAGATGTTCCTTGTCAACTGAGATACGTTTCTGTTCTTGTGCAGTTCTAGAAGGTCTACCCACCCAGGCTTTACCTTCAACCTTTGAGAAGTGGTTAGTTTATTGATAATTATCAGCAGCGCCTCCACCAAGGAATGCTGACGAGCTGTCTAGGCATATTTTGCAGGCAAGGGTATTCTTGTTTCTTGGGCGCTGGCTCATCAATCTCATTTTCCGACCCTTGTATCACATCACCCTCCCTCATATTGGATAAGAGATAGATATCCTGAATGGAGACCTTTTTTTAATACATACACTAGCGGAACTAGGAGGAGGTTTGCCGGATCGTAAAATATGCTTAAATATATTTTAATTCATGCAAATTTCATATTTATCATTTCAAAGACAAACGTCTGTTGAATATTATATTGTACCTAATATATAGCAGTGTTTCAAAAGTTAAAAAAATGAGTTGGGGGCTATCAGCTAGAATCGAAATCAAAAGATTTAGTGCTCCAATCATGTTTCCTGCCAATGTAGCTATTGAGAGATAGGTAAGACAGTTTTAGTATTAAACGAAAGAAATTACATGAATTTGGGAATGCGCAGAAAGAAGTAAAAATATGTTGGCAAATTGAAAAGAACAGTTCGCATTAGTACGTGTTAATCATCCATCCAAACAACGATTTTACTCGTTATAAACCATCCTTGGTGTATGATTACTATTTCCTACTCAGTGTTATCCACACACACACACACACACACACACACACACACACACACACACACACACACACACACACACACACACACATCTACTGTTTTATTTATAAAAATTTACAAGAAATACAGTTCAGGGGAAATAACTCATATTAAAATTTGACGGTTGTTTCCCTTGTAAAATATTTGAAATGCGGGTGTTTGATTTGATGGCACATGATTCGTTAGTCTAATAGTGTATAGTGATAGATAGATAGATAGATAGATAGATAGATAGATAGATAGATAGATAGATAAAGGCAAAGTAAATGCTTAGAAAAGTTTAGTGATTTGAGAAATTGTAACAGGAACAGTAAACGACGTGCCCAACCAAAAGCCTTTCTAACATGCATTTATTCTTTATTTACGTCATTTATTTATTTACATCAATAACCCTCCTCTCATTACCACCACCTCGTCTTATTTATCTTTACTCGAATCGGCTGAGAGAACGAATTTAAAAAACAGTTTTAATGAATCGGGTACATTAAAATTTTCCTGCGTGAATGAATGAGTATCGTTTTATATAAAGACTGCATAATTAATAACGGATGCATTATATATATATATATATATATATGTATATATATATATATATATATATATATATATGTGTGTGTGTGTGTGTGTGTGTGTATATATATATATGTGTGTGTGTGTGTGTGTGTATATATATATATATAAGTGTGTGTGTGTGTGTGTGTGTGTGTGTGTGTGTGTGTGTGTGTGTGTGTGTGTGTGTGTGTGTGTGTCGGTAAAAAGATCAGAGAGAAACGTTAAATCTCTTTGGAGACTTTGAAACCACCCCCGTCCTCATTTTTTATTACTATTTTTCCCCCACGCGGTGCCATTTTAATCGTCTTGTTAAAACATATATTTAATTAAATTTTTTACTTTAGTCGACTCTTTGGCCTTTTGCCTGGGAGAAAAGTGTAGTATCTGTTCTGAAACTACACTTCACCTTTTCAGGCTGTGATCAGTGGAGGAGAAATCATTCTAGATTTAAGCATTTTTTATTTTTGTTCCTCTTTAGAGCGCCCCTTTTTGGAAAGCTGGATTATCTCCACATTAAAAACCGGTTTTTGGGGGGAGCTGGATTTTTCCCACGATAAAATCTACCTATGCCCTCGTTGGGAGGCAAGTAAATAGACATATATATATATATATATATATATATATATATATATATATATATATATATATATATAGAAAGAGAGGGAGGGAGATACAGACAGACAGACACACACACACACACATACAGGGAGATAAAGTTAACTTGAAAAAGTTAATTTTTCAGCATAAATATCAACCTATCTGGATAGATAAAGCTCTATACGATTAAGAGGAGCAAGTTATAAGAAAAGATAAGAACATTAGAGTTAAAGTTACGTAAGAACTTTATTACATTATCATGTCAATAAGATTAAGTACGATTACAATAAGTGAAGAAGAAATACGGGAGCAACCCTCTTTAGGTCATGTCATTTCCAAGCTAAATGCTTCTCTTCAGAAGAGGAAAAAAATCAGTGTTATACAAAAGTATGCGCAAAATGGATACAACCGATTAAAAATATTTTAGAATGGTGTTGAATTTCTTTTTGTACCTACAAGTATTTATCCCTTTATACATATTTGTTCTATTTGTATTCTGCTTCACGAATTTTATTTGCTGTATTTTGTACCCTTATTTAATTTAGTTTTGTATATTTTGAGTTTGGTCGAAACTATCTTAAGTTTGAATAAAAAGGTAATACTAGCTCCCTATGAATAACATCACTGGTTCCAGCACGAAAATGTGCCTCTTTGAATCCAGTCTCCAAGGAGAGTAGACGCGTATCTGCCGAGGACGAGGATTCCTGGGCTGTTCCTTCTAGATGCACAACCCGGCAATAAGAAAAGACCGGTCGCGACGAGGCGAACATTTCTTTAAACTTTTATATACATGGCAACAGTATGCACATATTTTGAGGGAAAGAAATTTGGAGTGTTTAACCTAACAAAAAAGTCAAATGTACTGTTTATCTTCAACCGTGTGATTACATTCCTTTAAATTTAAATTTATTGTGGGCATGATTTAGGAAGTACTCGTACTTAATTTTCTTATCAATTGTAGTCGCTCATGTATGGCATTTTCATGTAAGTAATAGCCCAAGTCACAACACAATTCGAGACATTCTGTGTCAATTTGAAGATCAAGGAACAGTACTTGATCTTCTATGAACTGGCAAACATCGAAACGTCATCACAAATGAAAATAGATGAAGAGTGCAAGAGAGTGTGGGGCAGCATCCTGGAACATCGATTCGACGACGTTTCACACAACTTGGGATATGTCGAAGCTCACTACACAATATTTTGCACTGTTTAAAACTCTATCCTTATAAAGTGTAACTTGTTCAACACTTGAAGCCTGAAGATTTTCAAAGAAGGTTTCAATATGCAGTTCAAATGCAAGAACTTGTCCGAAATGACTCCAATTTTCTGTAAAAGTTGATTATGTCAGAGGAAGTCCATTTTCATTTGAATGGATTCGTTAACAAAGAAAAAATTACAGAATTTGGGGCTCTGAAAATTCAAGGGCAATTTATCAAAAGCAGTCGCATCTCATAAAGTGTACTGTATGGAGTGCGGTAAAGGAGGGGAAGATTATTGGACCTTATTGTTTTGAAGATCAAGATGAAAATGCTGTCACTGTTACGGGAGAGAGATACCGAACTATGATTACAGACTCTCTTGCGTACACAAATTCAAAACAGACCCGAATTATGGCTTCAACAAGATAGAGCAATGGCACATATGGCGAGGGACCCCCATGAAGCTTCTCCGGCGACAACATTATCTCTCGCTATAGCAATGTCAAATGACCACTGACTAGCTCCGATTTTTTCATGTGGGGATATCTTAAAGAAAGAGTCTATGTTAACAAACCTCAAACCCTGCAAGAATTGAAGTAAAACTTCAGAAACAAAAATAAGGGAGTTAAATCGCAATCCAGATATTTTTCAATCTGTCATGAATAATTTTTTGGAAAGAAGATATCTCACTACGGATGCCATTCTCTATCTATATAAAAGCCAAGTACGTCCAAGGATGGAATACTGTTGCCATATCTGGGCAGGAGCTGCTAAAAACAGCCTATCCTGCCTTGACAGAGTACAAAATAGACTTCGTGGCTTAGTGGGGGATGCCCGTTTCTCTACCCTGCAACCTCTCTCCCACAGAAGAGACGTTGCGAGCCTGTCCTTGTTTTATCGTTATTTCCATGGCAGATGCTCGTCTGAACTCCAATCTCTGGTCCCCCCTCGCCAATCTTTCACGAAAAACACCCGTCTAGCTGAATCCACTGTGAAAAATTTCCCCCACTCTATATCTGTGCCTAAATCAAAACGCAGATTCCATGAACAAAGCTTCTTTCTTAGAACTGCACGCCTGTGGAACTCTGTTCCGTCTGCCTGCTTCCCTCCGGACTACAACTTGGATGTCTTCAAGTCCAATGTTAACAAATTCCTAATGAACCGCCCCCTTAAGTAAACATTTCAGCAAATCTCCTCACTAACGTAATGTACTTGCAATAACCCTTATCCCTGAGTGGCTTCCGGGCCTTGATAAGTGGTGATCACTGTGTAAAAAAAAAAAAAAAGAGCACAACTATGCGAAGCTGAAAGTAGGTAACATTTAAAAAACATTATTTTTCATAAATAAAGATTGTTTGAATTTTGCATTTAATAGAAAACAAAACAAAAATAAACTTCGCAGTGTCTTAGTCAGATTATGTAAAAATTACAGAAACATATCAAAAATAAAGAATATGTTTAAGTTCAAAACTCTTCGCTGCCTTTTTGGACACGCTGTGTACTTGCGATTATAATTTTCTTCTTCTTCTTCTTCTTCTTCTTCTTCTTCTTCTTTTCCAATTGGCACTATTAATTAAGCGTGATGAAAACGTATTTACACTTTCAACGCAAATATATCCGTAGTGAACATCCCAAAGTCAAATATATATTTATTTTTTACTTTGACCGCTTTTTCGAATCTTTGGGGATTGTAAGACAAACCCGAAATTTCAATTCCTCTGCAACCATAAATTATAATATTTTCCTCGTTTTAGTAAGGTTAAAGACTACATATTTGATTCATTAAAAACTTTGTCACATTAAAAAAAAAAAAATGTCGTTGCAGCTTCTTTTTTTTTTTAAATAAACTGTCTTGTTTTAAATTATAATTCCTCTCCAACTATCGTTGCATTTTGCTTTCTTTTTTTAAAACTTTACATTTATTCTTTAATTAAAAAAAAAAAAAAAACTCGAACAAAATGTAGTTGCACTTTTCATTTTTTTTTTTTTTCTTCTTTTTTTAATCTGTTATTAATGTTATCAAGAATTCGTGCAAACCGGGTGAACAAATCTATACGTTGAAACTTTTGTCAAGGGAAGTAACCGTTAAATTATAAATCATGGATGATTTCCCTTTGACCGTGCAATTTACTTGATAAATAAATATTAACGTACTTGTCTCTCCGTTTCTTAATGCCACCTACGTAGTTAAACAACTTCCGTGTAATACCGTGAACTAGCAGGAATACTCGAAGTTGCCCGGAATTAAATGAAATGATCATCAACGAATGTTTCACACTGCCATATTTTTATTTATGTCATTGAAATCGGTGAAATCGTCCATTTTTCAATCAGATCGATTGTGCCTGCTCTAGTTGGAGACCCATCAGTGCAGTAGTGCAGTGCACCGAGAGAAAGCTTTACATCCCGCAGTAACTTATTTCAAGATACATTGTAGCCTACATTGCACTGTAGAGAACCTACTATTGATTTTATAACATTTTTTATATATATATAATGCTTTGAATTAGTTTAAATGCAAAAGTCTAGTATTATGCTTCAGTTTTGCTCTAAACAGAAACATTCATTTCGAATGCACCCTGTCATATCAAAGAACTTACTGTTGATTTTATATGCCCGTCCTTACTGCTTTTACAGTAATAATGACTTGAATTTAACTTTAAAATGAAAAAGTCAAGTATCATGCTTCAGTTGTGCTTTAAACAGAAACATTCATTTCGAATGCATCCCTGTCATATCATAGAACTTACTGTTGATTTTATATGTTAGGCCTTTCGGCTTGTGTGGTAATAAAACATCTCAAATGCACTTGTGATGTTGGGCTGTGTAAGATAATAACTTTGGCAAAATCGCCTGTTCCTTCTTTCACCAGATTATTTCGATTATTGATTATCGATACTTATCGAAGACATTCTGATACAAAATTTATCTAAGAACACTGCCAGGGAAGAAATCCTTCTAGACTGGGGTAATTTTTATTTTTGTGTAATCTAGAATATTCCTTTGTGAAATACTGAAGATTCGTTTGCATTCACCTTGGTAGGTGGAACCAGCTTTCTCTGAAGGAGGAAAAGTCATAGATAAAAAAAATTCACAAATGGTTCCCAAGTCGCATGTATATTTTGGTCATGAGAAATTATAATGTTAGATTTTTGTGGGTGAGGTGTCGAGGTCCTCTTATATTCAGTCTCTGGTATTCCTAAATTGGTTACCTATTTGGTATTAACTAAGCTCAACGTTGCTTAACTTCGGTCATCTAACAAAAACTGGCAGATGTGTTGGCAGTCAACTGATGTCCCCTTTAAATCTCTCGGCTTCCGGGATCCTTAATCAATACTTCATCCTCCCCTCTCTAACTAATCCATTAAGCAGTGAAAATCTTACTTCTTCACTTAAGTAACCTAGATGTTGTAAAACCTTCTGTTCTAATATTCTGTTCTCTCAAACTACTAGTCTTTGGAATTCACTCCCTGTTTTCTGCTTCTCTGATTGTACTAACATGCAGAAATTTAAATGTAATGCAAACAGACATCTTGCTGCACTTAGTGTTGCTGCAGACATGGTCCCAAATAGTAGCTGTTGATTTATTCCTTTCACAGACAACAGGTCTTACTTAAGCCGCCATCTTTGTTTTCCAGTCAAATGAAACACCATAACAAGCAAGGGAGCTCACTCAAAGAAATTAACACAAGCACAGAACTTCTTTTATCTAGTGACAGTATTCCCTTACGTTCGATTGGCTATTTGCCTTTTATGGCGAGAATAAAGAACAAAAAATAAATTAGCAAAATATATGCATACTACTTAGATGTTCTTATCTTGAGTGTGATTTTCACAAGTTTCTGGTCGCCGAAACCTCCGACCTTCTTCATGTGTATCTGGTTGAACTCAGTAATCTTATATATATATATATATATATATATATATATATATATATATATATATATATATATATATATATATTATATATTAAAAACATATTTTAAAAACATTTTTTTTTAAACACTATATATACCGCTCCCCATGTGGGGGTACCAAATTGGTTAAAGGGAAAATTATTCCCAACTCGCGAAAAAATATTAAATACTAAAGTAGAATTGGTTATAATCTGCAAACATTTTAGAGGTTATGCATTAAATAAGATGTAAAAAAACAAATGACTATTCGCAACATTGTAATAACATTACAATACATAACCCCTCATTCCCACACCTTAATTAACAAATAAACCAATGAGAAAGTCAAAGGGATATAAAGTGTTTTCCAGTACATCGCTAATTAATAACTATACTAACTAAAAGCCAGTGTACCTCTAATTAATAACTATACTAACTAAAAGCCAGTGTACCTCTAATTAATAACTATACTAACCAAAAGCCAGTGTACCTCTAATTAATAACTATACTAACTAAAAGCCAGTGTACCTCTAATTAATAACTATACTAACCAAAAGCCAGTGTACCTCTAATTAATAACTATACTAACTAAAAGCCAGTGTACCTCTAATTAATAACTATACTAACCAAAAGCCAGTGTACCTCTAATTAATAACTATACTAACTAAAAGCCAGTGTACCTCTAATTAATAACTACACTAACCAAAAGCCAGTGTACCTCTAATTAATAACTATACTAACCAAAAGCCAGTGTACCTCTAATTAATAACTACACTAACCAAAAGCCAGTGTACCTCTAATTAATAACTATACTAACCAAAAGCCAGTGTACCTCTAATTAATAACTATACTAACCAAAAGCCAGTGTACCTCTAATTAATAACTATACTAACTAAAAGCCAGTGTACCTCTAATTAATAACTACACTAACCAAAAGCCAGTGTACCTCTAATTAATAACTATACTAACCAAAAGCCAGTGTACCTCTAATTAATAACTATACTAACCAAAAGCCAGTGTACCTCTAATTAATAACTATACTAACCAAAAGCCAGTGTACCTCTAATTAATAACTATACTAACTAAAAGCCAGTGTACCTCTAATTAATAACTATACTAACTAAAAGGCAGTGTACCTCTAATTAATAACTATACTAACTAAAAGCCAGTGTACCTCTAATTAATAACTACACTAACCAAAAAACTTCTCATGGTGCTATCTATATTTAAATTATATAAAAGCATGAATATATTTTTACAGGTTGTTACTTTGATCACCGAGACGGATATTATTTTGAGATAAATAAACAAAAAATTAAATAAATTAAAATGAGAAATAAATAAATATATGAATAAAGAATGAGAAATAAAAATTGAATAAATAAATAAATAAATAAAACTTATCAGTAAAATAAGGAGATAAGGAATGCGCCAAATGCAAATGCAAAATCAGGAAAAAAGAAATGGTACTTTTGAAAACATAATATTACTTAGTCCAAAAAATAGAATACAACCGGAACTTCCCTGCTATGACAGCTTGACCAGACTGGAATGTATCTCCCTTCTCTTCTCCTTTTCCAATCATGATTCCCTTTCACAAACTATACATACTCCTTTCTTTCAGAATTTAAATCACACCCGGATATATCTTTTATATACAAAATGAATGAACATTTGGTTTTGATGTCGTTTCTTTTTTCAGTCTGATGAGGCGGGTGAGATTCCACTGAAACATGTATGCACATATGTAAGCAAAAATGTTTGCATAATAAACATAATATATATATATATATATATATATATATATATATATATATATATATATATATATATATATATATATATATATATATATATATATACTTCCGGCCCTTCATCCAGCATATTCAAATATAATCTTT
This sequence comes from Euprymna scolopes, assembly GCF_053919585.1. NCBI lineage: Eukaryota > Metazoa > Mollusca > Cephalopoda > Sepiida > Sepiolidae > Euprymna > Euprymna scolopes. The sequence continues at coordinate 75,377,245 of NC_136522.1, forward strand.
ACATGTCACATGACATATATATATACATATGTATGTATATGTATATATATATGTATATATATATATATATATGTATATATACATATACATATATATATACATATATATATATATATATATATATATATATATATATATATATATATATATATATATATATATATATATATATATGTACTTCCGGCCCTTCATCCAGCATGCTTTGAATCGACCTGTTACACACACCATTTTAAAAGGGAAAATTTTTCCGAAATTAATAATGGAATACGTCGCATGAATATATATATATAATAGCATATATATATATATATATATATATATATATATATATATATATATATATATACTATTATATAAAAGTAACTTTGTGCGTGTGTATGTGTGAGTGTCTTCCTCATATGTTCCGAAACGGCTGAGCCTATCTTTTCCAAATTTTACACAAAAGTAATTTATATGTCTGGCAGTGTTCTTAGATAAATATTGTACATAAATTAATCCGATAAGTATCGAAAATCGAATATGTTTAATCTTAAAAGTAGTTTTTCTCTCTTATAGATAAAAATGAATAATTTCTACAGAGAAATATTTTACGTTACACCAGCTAAGGAAGATAATATAATTTCAACAAATCATTTCTTCTTAAAAAACAGATCTATTATAATCTGGAGATATAGTTTAGTGGTACATAATTCAACTACAGATCGAATGATCACCTGTTCAAGCTCGACCGTACCTCACCATTTTCTTTTCTAATTAATGAGTTCAATTTACAATTAAAAAAAAGAGGTAGTATTTAAAATCGCCTCAAATCAGTAGTTCGTTTGCATATTTTAAAACTAAACATTAATCAGAAGTGACTTTTCCAGGGCATTCATCGTCAAGCCCAAATATCAGCTGACGTGATATTGTAAACAAACACAGACGAAATTTGATAGAAGAATATTATCATTACTACACCATCTTTGTTGACACTGCTCCGGAAAATCATTCCATATAACTATACCCTTTATTTCCACACAGTTACTCTGCATACTTCAAATAATTTTCTATCCCTCTCAATTCATCCACTGAAATTTTAGCACTTAACATGTGTGTTATATCACATATCAAGTATCCTTCAACTCTTTAATGTTTACTCTCACTAGAAATATTCGACAAAATCAAGATTATCTGTATGTGTTGTGTTGTTGTCTTTGACTCAACTCTTATACTATAGAAATCTTATCACCTTTTTTTCATCTTTTCTTTTTACATAGGATTCACCACATCAAGGCCCAGAGGCCACTCGAAGATTAGGGTTAATGGGTATACATTAGTTAATGTGATTATAGCGTAGTAAACATAAGTAGTGGAAATTTTGTAAAATTGGATTACTTAGGAGGACGGTTCATCAAGAACTTGTTTACGTTGGACTTGAAGACAATCATATTGTAGTCAGCTGGAAAGCAGGCAAATGAAAAAGAGTTCCACTGGCGTGCAGTTCTAAGAAAGAAGCTTTGTTCATGGAATCTACATTTAGGTTTAGGCACAGATAAAGAGTGTGGGAAATTATTGATAGTGGTTTTGGCTAGGCGAGTGTTTCTCCTGAAAGTTTGGCAAAGGGGGGACCATAGATTGAAGCTCAGACGAGCACTTGCCATGAAAATAATGATAAAGCAGAGAGAGACTCGCAACGTCTCTTCTGTGAGAAAGAAGTTGCAGGGAAGAGAAAAGGGCATCCTCCACTAAGCTACAAAGTATATAAAGTATACAAAGTATATTTTGAACTCTATCAAGGCAGGATAAGCTGCTTCTAGCAACTCCTTCCCAGATGTGGCAACAGTACTCCATCATTGGCCGGACCTGGCTTTTATATAGGGAGATAATTGCATCAGGAGTGATATATCTACTGGTGTGGTAGAAGAATCCTACCTTTTTTCTTGTGACCTTGGCAATGAATTTGATATATGTGTTCCATTTCCCTTTAGTACGACTTGACCCAAACAAATAAAATGGAATAAATAATCGGCCTAAACTTTAACTTTTATTGTAACTTTTTGTTCTAATTGAAATTAATAGTTTTTTTTTCTACTGTATTGAAGCATTATCAAGCATAACTTTTAAATCGCCAACTCTAAACTCTTGTTTCAACCTCTCGCAACCATCAAGTACGTAATAAATTTAAACAATAATGAATATGAACTTAAAGACTATCTCTAAAATATTTTTATTTGAATATACTCCAAAAGCAATAAAAAATACATATGTGCATACATGTGTGTATATTTACACACACACACACACACACACACACACACATAAATATATATATTTGTGTGTGTGTGTATATGTGTATTGGGGTGGAGAGGGCTCCCGTAAGCCGTGGTCAAGGCAACCTTTCTAGGAGAAGCAAATCTCTGATTTAAAAAACCATAAATCGGGAGACCAGTACCCGCATTAAGCTGGTCTGCAGTTTAATTTGTTGCTGGCTATCTTGCTCTTGCTTGTTGCTGGATCTCAACATTTTGAACCGAGAGAGAGAGAGACTTCGCTGTCGTACAAAGTTAAGACTCTGTAACATCATCTTTGTATAGATACTCCCTCAGGCATTTGGGCTCATGGATTTTAAATGTCTGAGGGAGTGGCACTCGTCTGACAAGACGTTGCAATCATCATATATATATATATATATATATATATATATATATATATATATATACGTGGATACCTTCAGATCAATTATCTAAACTTATTCTATATTTTATCATTTGCTGTTTACATTTCATCTTCTATTATTTTAAATCCATTATTCTTTACATGATGATTTTTTAATCTTACCTTAAACACTTCCTTTCCACTAGTGTTACTAATCAATATCATTATTAAAAATTATCATTATCAATTATCATAAATATCACAGTCATCAACTTATTTACTCCCATTACCTCCTATTTTTAATTATCATTATCACAATTGAAGTAGATGATTATACCTAAGCATGGAGATAAATTAATTATATACATTTTAAGATTTTATTATTATAATTTTTGCTATATAACTTTCAAAGCCTCGCATAGTAAATAAGTAAAAAAGAAAAGCTATGATGAGAAATGGGAGTGAGGGATGGGGATTGTATGGGGATGAGAGACGAGTAGGAAGAAGCAAGACATGCCTTAAAACCACTACCAATAAAATATTTATGGTTTCCTCTCTTCATTCTTCGCATTTTCCTTCCTTCTTTCTTTCTTTCTTTCTGTCTTTCTTTTTTTTTTCCTCCCTTGAAACTTTTCCTTTTCTTCCTTATCTCCAAACCTCTGCATTGTTGTGGGTAGGGATAATGTATTGGGGTGGGGATATACAAGAGGACAACGTATGTTGTACGTTTTCTGACCACATAAAGATTCTAGTCAAATACAAGCATTTTTATAAAGGAATGACCGGATCAAATCTGAAACCCGTTTAAACATAGATATATCAAATTCTCATTCCCCACTAACTAAATCTATACACACTAGTATGTTTAAGATTTGGAGCAGCCATCACACAGGAATACAAATGCCATTCTTTAACCTCTTCCCTCCTTCCGCATATCTCAACACAGACCCAAATCCACACCTTTATTGGAACTTATTTACATACAACAAAACCTTATTTTTCACAACATCTGAGGGATCACCTGATTTTATCTCCATGTGAAAAAGAAGATATGATATATATATATATATATATATATATATATATATATATATATATATATATATACATATATATATATATATATATATATTCAAAAGTGCAGAAACATAAAAAAGTACAAAATATATATTCACATAAAAATTTTGGATTCGCTTCATGTGACATTGAATCGAAGCGTGTAGACGTGGGATGGAAGCGTTATGCTGCTAAACGCCAACTATTTACATTGACATATTTTCTCATGAGTCACGGCTAAGAATGAACTTATGAATTTAATCAGCATTTTATAACTTAGACAAATAAATAAATAAGCATAAATGTCTTCAATAAGTTTCCAGACTTTATGTACAGGAATTTAAATGTGTCGTAGATTCTTGAAAATTCAGTATGTTATTGCTATACATTTTATAACATCGCTGAGATTAAAACTCAAATTACATTTGAATATTATTACGTTATCATGTCGATAATGATGAGAGTGATTGCAATAAGTGAAAAATATATTCAAATATAATCTTTACATGTCACATGACATATATATATACATATGTATGTATATGTATATATATATGTATATACATATATGTATATACATATATGTATATACATATATGTATATATACATATACATATATATACATATATATATATATATATATATATATATATATATATATATATATATATATATATATATATATATATATATATTGTAAAGAGGAACGTCCCAAAGACAGAATTTTACATACCTCATTTGCTTAACTGTTTTTTTTTTTATATATAGTTCATAATAAAATAATGTTTCGTGTTATTTATTTGTAATTTTGTCGTCCAACATTTATATATATATATATGTATTATTCTTCATGACATTAACAGTTATTTATCAAAATGATTTAATGAATAAAAAGGTTAATTTTCTTTTTTGGGTGTGGGGGATTTCCAACGACTTTTTTTGTTCTGAAATAGTAAAAGTCATACTTTTCATTACAACAAATATATTTTCAAATATTTTCATTTAAGTATTTTATTTTTCTTCAATTCATTCATTCAGAAGATGTCTTACAATAAGGACGAAACGTTGATGGACGTGTGACTTGGTTTATTCCTTTTTTATTTCTCTCTCTCCCTCTCTCTCTCTCTCTCTCTCTCTCTCTCTCTCTATATATATATATATATATATATATATATATATATATATATATATTTCTGTAGGAACATATTTTCTTATAATGTATACCAATCCTTATTTAAGAAGCTCAATGTAATTACAGAGCAATATAGAGAATAAATGACAAAAAACTATATTCCAAATTTCATCATGTTGAACATCTTATAATTTATTCCTTTAATTCAGATTCACTGATTTATATAATAAAGTGATTGATTTTGCGCTATGAAACAGATACTGTCAAGAATTGTAAATATCAACTGAATTAAAGGAATAAATTATAAGATGATCAACATCATGAATGTTGAAATATAGATTTTGTCATTTAGTCACTATATATATATATATATATATATATATATATATATATATATATATATATCATTCACTGGACAAAGCAGGGGAGGGCAGAGTGGTAGCTCTAGATATATCTAAGGCTTTTGACAGGGTATGGCATGAGGGTCTCCTCATGAAAATTAGATCATACGGTATCACTCGTAGAATACTTAACATAATTAAATCCTTCTTAGATAAGAGAAAAATCCAGGTTGTCCTCGACGGTCGTACATCTAAACAATAGTATATAAATGCAGGGGTGCCCCAGGGTTCTATCCTTGGACCTTTATTGTTCCTGATATTCATAAATGACCTCCCCGATAAAATTGCCTCTGAGATGGGTATATATGCTGATGACACTACACTCTATAGCAGGCACGACAGGAAGACGAATGAACACATTTCTAAAGAAATGGCAGAAACACTAGAGGAAGACCTCCAATCTGTGGTGAAATGGGGACAAAAGTGGTTGGTCGCGTTCAATGCCACCAAGACTAAACTAGTTTCATTCAATAATTATAAGAAACCCTCTCTACCACCTATAGCAATGGCCAACGACTCTTTATCTGAGAGTACATCTTTCAAACTCCTTGGCCTAACGTTCACAGGAAACATGAGTTGGAACAATTACATTGAAGGCATTGCCAGGACCACTGCAAGAAAGGTGGGCTCTCTCTACCGTGCTAGAAAACTACTAACACCCGAAAGTATCCTGTACCTCTATAAGGCCATTATTCGCCCATGTATGGAGTATTGCTGTCACATCTGGGCTGGTGCATCTGCTACTAGTCTCTCGCTCCTTGACAAGGTTCAAAAGAGAGTCGCAAACCTGATAGACTCCAAAATGGTATCTAAGCTTAAGCCTCTGTCCCATCGACGAAATGTTGTATCCCTCTGCCTTTTCTACAAGTATTTTAGTGGTGAATGCTCTGACGAACTGCAATCACTTGTGCCCTCACGACGTAAGCACCCTCGACAAACCCGACAGGCTGCTAAATCCCACCCCCACACTGTAGAGATCCCTAGATGTAAAAGATCTTTTTACTCCAATAGTTTCTTCCCCAAAACCGCTAGACTCTGGAATTCCATTCCAGGTCCCTGCTTCCCTAACAGTACTGATGTGCAGAAGTTCAAGTGTAACGTGAACCGACGTCTTGCTGCCCAAATACCTACATAGTACCCCAGTGGTTGTTGCCCCTGATAGTAGCCCCCTACACCAAAGTGGTAATTTGCCTTGTTTGGGGTGAAAATGTAATAAAAATATATCTCTATATAAATAAAATGCCCTCATTTTTTCCCGTCGGATTTTGACCTTAATAGGATTAAAAATCAAGATATTTCATGCAAATATAATATGCACAAACGGCAGAACAATATCTGAGGTGTGTTATAGGCTTATTATTTCTCAAATCCTCGATAATCTTAGATTTCTATACTTTTTCTTCTGAGAAGTCACGGCCAAAATCGGTTAAGATCAATGGAAGTGGTAAAATATTTTCTCTCTAATAAATTCCTCCTCCTCCTGCCACCACTTAACACCGTTTGGGGATCGTTCACAAGGAACAATTGAGAAGAGAACACCGGTTTGGCTTCGTAGTTCTTTCATGTGAAGTTATTTAAAATCACTAAACTAAGCTGCAGTGCTCTGTGGCGTAGTGGTTAGCGTGCTGGACAATTCACATTATATTTTCACGTTCGCGCCGACCTACCGTAGTCGTTTTTTTTTTTTTTTTTTTTTTTCCTAAACAACTGGAATGGACTTTTCTTGGTGGCCGAACTGTTAACGTTGCAGATGTTTTTTTTTTTTGTTTTTTTTCACACTTTATTTTCATACTTTTACTCATGACTCCGGGTTTGATCCTTCCTACTTACCTACCATCACATTTTTTTAACCCCCCCCCCGTCCGGGAAACAAACACTCGGGCAACGCCGGGTACTCCCGCTAGTATATATATATATATATTTACATATCATGGCAACAACAAAAAACATTAAAAAATAAGCATAATTTTGATGTGCTTGATGAGTCAAACATTAAATTGAAGAGTGTATAAAAGTATTTACACTTCCACACCCACCTTTTCAATTTTATTTATTAATGCGTCACCATTTATCAAAACCAAAGCTGAACTTATCAATTTAATCAACATTTTATGGTTTACGTAAACAAATTTTATACTTTAGATATATATCGCTGAAAATCTTTTTGAAAAAGTTTCAAGTAAAACATTTCATTACATGGTTTTATTATTGTTATTATTTTTAATGATTCGAATGTCTAGATATCAACAATGCTTATTAAGAGTAAGATTCCCAGATGTCTATTTCGTTCCCCATTGCTGCACGACTGGGACATTTCATCCAGATACCGGGTCCTGAATATGACCTTAAACTATATCCAATGGTGAGGCCCCAGATTGTGGGCTTTGGGGAGTGTGGAGTCACCCCTTAATTGCCATTGCTCCCAGGTCCACTCTGACCCGGAATGGTTGTACCTGTTAGGGTCCCAACTATGGGCTGAATAGAAACTGACTTGAAAAAAAAAAAACAAAGCAAATGTATTCTATTAAAAACATTTTCTTCAAAATCACTGGATTCGCCATTAAATAACCTGAAAGGGGTTGATATGCCGTAAAACAAAAACAACCAACCATCCAGATACCGACTTAACATCGCACATATCAATTCACCAAAAAAATAAGTGACTAAAAATATGTATAGAAAAATGTCGTTTAGCTTGGATGAAAACGTATATCGTGGAAAAATTTTAGTTCAAAATGAAAAAAAAAAAAATAACTGCATTGTATAATTACTAGGGCTATGACAACAGAATATTCTTTTCATTGTTTTGATTCTCGAGTATATATCCGACACACTGAGACACAATTAATCAATCGAGAACCACATCACTCTATATAAAAGCAGATAAGATACCAACAGATACACACTCGAGAGTCAAAACAATGAAAAGAATATGCTGTTGGCATAACCCTAATAATTATTAATAGATCTTATTATACAGCATATAAAGATTAATTGTATGTGTTTATGATTGTATGTTTAACTTAAACTCTTAAACTACAAAATAAACGGCAACAAAGTTGGTATTTTCTTGATCGGTGTTACCTAAGATGAATAATATCAAAAACTAGCGAGGAAACCCGACATTTTCTGAGATTGAATAAGGATCAACGATTTTTCTACACTTTCAATACTTTTATTATCATCGAATTCGGTGAAATCGCTCATTTACAATCAAATCGATTGATTAGCTGCTCTAGTTAGAGGTCCACCATGGTGCACAGGAAGGAGGCTTTACATGCCTTCACACAATGACTTAGTACATGGTACATTGCAGTCTACATTGTACTGTAGAGAATCTACTGTTGACAGTATGAATTATTTTTTGTATAACAGCTTGAATTAAACTTTAAAATGCAAAAGTCAAATACAATGGCCCAATTGTGCTCTAAATAGAAACATTCATTTTGAACACGCCCCTGTTTTATCAAAGAATCTGCTGTTGCTTTTCTGTTTGTGCTGTGATAAAATTTATCAAAAACACATGTGATGTTAAACTGTATAAGGGTGTTAACTTTGGTCAAAATCGGACTGTTCCTGCTTTCATTGAATTTTTTCGATTATCGATTGTCTATACTTATTGGAGGCATTCTGATACACAACTTATCTATGGACATTCCCAGACATATAAAGTACATTTGTGTAAAAGTTTTAAAATATCGGTCCAGTCGTTTCACAGTCCATAGTGAATGAACGTATACATACAGAGATACACATATGCATACATAAACAGACAAGTGTCTTTTATATATAAATAGAGATTAAAAAAAAAAAATTATTTTTTAATCCTAAGCTTGCAAATATTTAGACAGGAGTGGTCTGTCTTCCAGCCATTTGATGTACTAATTAAAGGAAGGTAACTCTGCTATTTTTAAAAGAGTTAATTTCCTCAGCCGACTCATTCATCGAAAAAAAAGTGTGTATATGTATGTATGTCCAAAGAGAGGAATGGGCTGGGTGCAAAAGAAAAAGAAAGTGTGGAAAAAGAGTGGAACCAGGGAAGAGAGACATAGAACTTGTAATAGAAATATGCTATTCTTATGTTCCGGACAACATTGGGTAGTCCTGCTAGTTTTTAATAATTAAAAATTTAAATAAATTTTTTACTTTGTTCTTAAGCAAAACGTGTGTTTGAATTTTTTTTTATTAGGGAGTCACTCCTAATCAAGGCCTGAAAGTCACTTGAGGATAAGGGTTAATGGGTGTAGGATAGTCATCAGGACAACAATGTAGTAATCGTTAGTAGTGGGGATTTGGTATGGTTTCATTATTAAAGGGGATGGCTCAGTAAGAACTTGTTTACATTGGACTTGAAGGTTAACATATTGTAGTCAGCTAAAAAGCAAGTGAGTGGAACAAAGTTCCACAGGTGCGCAGTTCTAGGAGATAAACTTAGTTCATGGAATCCACATTTAAATTTAGGCACAGATAGAGAGTGGGGGAAAATTGTTCATAGTGGTTGTAGCTAAACGAGTGTTTTTTTGTGAAAGTTTGGCAAAAATGTGGGCCTATATGATTTAACCATGGTGATATTTATATAAGGCCTGGCATATATGCGATAGGCGTTCACAACTTGAGGTGAACATGTTAAGACCAAAATTGTTAATAAATAAAAATTACTGAGAAATGTTGAATAAGAAGTTCTAAATGATGTTTAATAATTAGTCATTTGGAAAGTATGCATGGAAACCGCTTACTAATTATTGACTTACTAAACTTAAAAAGAGTTAAAGTCTGTTGACTTAGAATGAGTATTTATGCTAAACCGATGGTTGAATATGGTTCAATTTGTGCTCATTTTTACATTATATACTAATCCATATTAATTCTTATTAATCCTTAACTGTGTATCGAACGGATATCATAACACTTAGTTCACTGCACATTATTGTAATAATAATAAAGGGTTAACTTTTCACACCTGAAAGGTCTCAAATTTCTGGATTCTGTGTACTGAAGAGTATGTGTATTTACGAATCTAATCGACTGGACAAACGAGTTTAACAGGTGCGATATGAATCCATTTCACAATTGACTAAATCATAGACTTTTAATTTGAAATAGGTGTCAACGTAGGTAAACCTGCGTCCTCTGAAGATTAAAAGAACTTACATTAACCTTGTTTTATTTTGTTATTAAAATATTTATGGATATTAATTTCTCTCTTTTTTAGAGTCATTTCAGATTCAAATGAACAGCTACAGCAGGAACTGGAATACACCCTAGTAAAGCCTGATTGTCACAGCTGGTGAATTTTAAAAATACAATCCGGGGGTGAGAACACTTTAGAAGAACGATAAGCAATAAAATTCTGTTTTAAACTTGGAAAAAATGCCACAGAAACGTATGGAATGTTTCAAACTAATAACCTTTTTTTATTTTATTGTTAAGGATTTATGAATGCTAGCGAGACCTGTGTGAATTCCACAGCGGCATCTTTCAGATGTAATATGTTGCTGCTGGGCATTCTGTGAATGTTTAGCGTGAATGGAGATCCCACGATATTATTGTAGCCCTTTTGTTAAAACTATAAAAGTATTTATCTAAGTAATCTGGTCAATGTAGCGTCACAATATGTCTGGTTATTGCGGTTTATCTCCAATATCCTTATAGGAGTCTGCAACATATTTTCATTGTATGAATGCCCAACGCAAACGTAAGCCCCACGATATCATTATAGCATCTTTAGGAAATACTAGCCTTGGATTCTAGCCAGAAGATCAAGAAGGTATATTTTAGTTTCACGTACGGCCCAAAAGCAACATTTTTTAATTTTTATTTTTACATTGCGTTTTCAGCAATTAGGAGATGCTATTTCTTAAAAAGGTGGATAGAGGGTGATAACATAATACAAACATTAAATCACTATATAGATGCCCTATATATATCAATTTAGAGCTGATATTGTATTTTTTTGTTGTTGTATTCAATTTAATCGTAGTCATTGTTATTTTTAGGGATTGGGAGCTTTTACAAATAATGAAATCTTTATCTATATAAAATTAAGTATATGCCATATTCAGAAATTGGCTGTCTACTCAGTTTCGATTGTGATCATCGTTCTGAGATTTTTCAGATTTTGTGCTCTCGTGTATCAAGGACAGAATGCACAGAACAAAATGAAAAATTTGAAACATAATAGTGTATGATTTTCTTTGTATAGGGTGGGCCAAAATAAGGGTCCTATTTTTAGAAATTCATAAATTCATGTAAGTTTTAAGAAGCGTTTTTGGGCCAAAATTTGTTTTGTTTATTTCAAAAAAATTTCGGAAGGGTCAGTCTACACACACATAAAGTTTGGTGAGTTTAACTTTTATTTTGTGGAAGTTATTCAAATTTAAAAATAGGACCCTTATTTTGGCCCACCCTGTATAACACGCAGTCAATTTTAGAGTGAATTAAGCAAAGTCATGGCAGTACTGAGACGAGTGGTCCACAGCAGACTTTCATGTTTTATCTTCTTTTAGATAGACTGTCTTCACACAGACCAGAAGCCCTATTTGCCCTGTTCGCTCTGAATTGATGACTGTAACAATCCAGTTATGAGGACCATCATCAGAGAGAGCTTGTCTTTTTTTGTCAGAGTTTTCTTTCTCTTACAGGGTGGAACGATAAAAGTGTCACTACAGCGTTATTGTAAAACTTTTATTGAAAAAGACCAATTCAGGTAACTTGATTTTTTTGGTAGAGCTGACATCTATTCAATGTAGCCACCTCCAGCCTCAATCACCGCCTCGATATGGGTCTTGAACCAAACAGAATACACCGAACAAAATGGAAACTTTGAAACATAATGATGCATGAATTTCTTTTGTATCAGACGCAGTCAATTTTGGGGTGAGATAAGGAATGTAATGACAGTAATGAGACATGATTGGTTCATACCAGCCCCTTTGGTTTTTAATCAAAGTTTACCACCAATGAAATGTTATTGCTGTAAATAATTCAATAAAACTTTTCCAAATTTTGGTGTATATTAAGTAGGACAGCCCTGGAGTGAATATGGTATTGTGGTGATTAAGAAATTTCTAGTTAATAGTAGGATAGACAATTTTAAGTATTTGGGACCAAGGATGACCAACGACACCCATTATCCCCACACTTTTGAATGGCCTTGTGCCTAATTTGTTAATTGTGTATTTTTATATTTTTTGCAAATAAATATTACAAGGTTTACCTTCTTTTAGAAGCCATATCTATCTCGTTAGCTCTGAACTGATGAAAGTAGCAGTCCAGTGACGTCACCTCGCACACAGCTCAGTCATTTGCATACATTGACTATTGCTACTGCTGCTGCCATATGCACGTCTGTGCTCTGTTACACTAGTGAATCACTGCTTATGAAGACTAAAGGCCACTTGAGGATAAGGGTTAATGAGCTGATCAGATAAATTGATTGTTAATGATGGTGAAAACTTGATAGAATTTGATTATTTAAAACCACAAATTAAATATAATTTTTAGTACTTATGCAGTATACAACCGTGTGAACAATAACGTTTTTATTTAGAAAGCCATTTTTAACACGGGAAGGAGAGCTTGGTTAACTACTTTGTACTTTTATCTAGCAATTTAATAAACAACGTAAATTTCATGAACAAGGCTTCTTTTTTAGAACCGTACGCCTTTGGAAGTCTTTCCCGTTTGCCTGCTTTCCAACTGACTACAATATTGTTGTCTCCAAGTCCAATGTAAACAAGACTTTGATGAGCCGTCCCATTAAGTAATCCAATTTACCAAATTTTCACTACTAACGATTACTACGATATTGTTCCATTGACTAGCATTTACTCATTAACCCTTATCCTCGAGTGGCCTCAGGGTTTTGATAAGAGGTGACTCTATTTATAAAAAAACAAAAACTACCGTAAAAATTGAAGTTAACTTTAAAATTCTATCTAAAATGTAGCACGGTCTATAAACTGCATAATTACCTAACGTTTTAACATTAGACTTTAAAAACGACTATATTGTAGTCAGTTAATAAGCATCCCTGTGATATCGTGTTTCACAGACGGATATTTTTTTTTTTAACTCCGCTTATGGAAGATCTGTTTGCAGCGTATTTAAGTTTGCTTGCTCTTCTACAAAGGAACCCGAAATATTTTGTTTGTAAGCGATCCATTACTTTTCAGACACACCTGGCACTTTTTTAACAATGTGTCTTTTTAGAATAAGCTATCTTATTTGTTTACTTGGAAAACATTAAATTTGAATAAAATCCGAATATAGATTTTCTCTTTGAAGTAATCAAAGGCAATATCTCATATTCCTTTATCAAATAGCGGCCACTGCACAACAGGCGAACACCATTTGCAACAAACAATTCTACTGCGCAGTATTCATTTTATTCGTTGCTTTTTGGTCTGCTCAAAAACAAGTTTTATTATGATAGGTTTTATAAAATATATTCTGTTCAAGAAGATGGCAGGTATCAGTAATGACAACAAATGCAGCCTCTGTCATATAGAATTGGAAAGTGTGAGTCATCTGATATTGAGTTGCAAGGTTCTTTTGGGAGACGGCTACTATACAGCGAGACATGATGGAGTATCTAAGTACCTCCACTGGACCATCTGTAAAAAAATAAACATCCAGTGTAGCAGCAAGTCCTGGGAACATCAACCTGAAAGAACAGTTGAAAATGACTTATATACCATACATTACGACCATGTAATCCCTACAGCCACCTACGTTAAAAATGGAATAAGTTAGAAAGAGTGGCAACGTTGGTTGAAGTGAGTGTCCCTAATGATGGAGGTCTTAACAGAGCTGAAAGAGAGAAACAGACCAAATATCAAGGTCTCATGTATGATATGAAAAGAAACTGGAATCTTATGAGGATATCAATCATACCAGATATTATAGTTGCCACAAGGCTTATAAAGAATGCAGTCAACTGTGGTTTTGTGGCTAGGTTCGAATTTCCCGACTGGTAGGAATTATCACTTTCTACATTGATGATTGTGAAAGCGTGAAACACTAGTGTCTGTACGTATTGAATACATATATATATATATATATATATATATATATATATATATATATATATATATATATACTAGCAAGAGTGCGCTTTGCCCGGTCATAAAATACGCTTAAATATGATATTTTAATTTGTCCAGATTTTGTATATATTATCATAGAGTCGTGATTTCAAAAGTAAAAAAAAATGTATTTGGGTGCCATCAGCTAGAATCGAAACTGAAAGCAAACGTGTAGCGTTCCCAGCTGGTGATCACTGTACCAACGTGATACACATATGAACTGATTAAAAAGTAAAAATTAAAAATGTACTAAGATAAATGTACAAAATGTTTAACGATTTTTCAATTTTGACCCATTTTTCACCCATTAAAAAACTATTTTAATCGGCTCAAAACCCATAAAAGAACAGTCCATAAAAATCCAATCATTGTAAGCCTCTAGCACCGATCTACGACTTTTAGTTTTGGAAGAGATAGACTTTGAAAATATGGAAATAGACAGACAGACAGACAGACATATATATATTATTTTTTACATGGAGTTCACCACTTATTAAGGCCCAATGGCCACTCAGGGATAAGGGTTATTGTGTGTACAGTAATCAAAGGGATAGTGTAGCAATAGTATTGGAGAAATTGTGAGGTGTCATTACTTGGGGGGGGCGGTTCATCAGGAATGTGTTTGTGTTGGACTTGAAGACATCCAGGTTGAAGTCGGGAGGGAAACAGGCAAGCGGAAGAGAGTTCCACAGGCGTGCAGTTCTAAGAAAGAAGCTTTGTTCATGGTATCTATGTATTGATTTAGGCACAGATAGGGAGTGGGGAAAATTATTGACGGTGGTTTCAGCTAGTCGGGTGTTTTTTGAAAAAGATTGGCGAGAGGAGACCAGAGAATGGAGCTCAGACGAGCACCTGCCATGGAATTAACGATAGAACAATGACAGGCTCGCTACGTCTCTTCTGTGGGAAAGAGGTTGCAGGGTAGAGAAAAGGGCATCCCCCATCAAGCCACGGAGTCTATTATATATATATATATATATATATATATATATATATATATATAAACTTTTTAAGACTAAGGCACTTAAACATTATTTTTGTCTAATTCAGTGTCCACCTTTGGAATGTTGCATTTTCCTGGCATAAAAATATGCAGTTGGGGGCAAATAAATAGGAAGATACAGAAATATTCCCACCAATAATCGTATCCGCAAAATTAATGCATTTCTTTAAGGCTTTAAAATACTACTGTAGCAAGATAATATGTGAAGACCAGCTTCGGAATCTAGTGGGCGGTGTTCTTTTCACCTTCCTACAACCTCTTTTTCACAGAAGAGATGTTGCGAGCTTACCTCTGCTTTGTTGTTATTTTCATGGCAATTGCTCGACTGAGCTTCAATCTATGGTTCTCTCTACCAAAACATCTACAACAAATACTCGCCTAGCAACAATTTCTCATAGGCATGTAGTATTCAGACCGTGTGAACAATAACGTTTTTATTTAGAAAGCTATTCTTAACACGGGGAGGAGGGCTTAGTTAACTACTTTGTACTTTTATCTAGCAATTTAAGAAACAACGTAGATTCCATGAACAAAACTACTTTCTTAGAACTGCACGCCTGGGGAAGTCTCTCCCGCTTGTCTGCTTTCCAACTGACTACAATATTGTCGTCTTCAAGTCCAATGTAAACAAGTCTTTGATGAGCCGTCCCCTTAAGTAATCCAATTCACCAAATTTCCACTCCTAACGATTACTACAATACTGTCCCACTGACTACCGTATACTCATTAAACCTTATCCTCGAGTCGTTTCAGGGTTTTGATAAAAGGTGATCCCATTTGTAAAAGACAAAAGGCACCGTAAAAATTGAAGTTAACTTTAAAATTCTATCTTAAATGTCGCACGGTCTGTAAACTGCATAATATCAGAACTTTTTAACATTGGACTTTAAAACGACCATATTGTAGTCAGAAAGCATCACTGTGGCATCATGTTTCACAGACGGGTATTTACTTGCTTTCAAACTGACTACAATATTGTCATCTTCAAGTCCAATGTAAACAAGTCTTTGATGAACCTTCCCCTTAAGTAGTCCAAGTTACCAAATTTCCACTGCTAATGATTACTTAGCGCAAATTCCATTAACAAAGTTTCTTTCTTAGAACTGCTGACCGACGGAACTTTATACCAATCGTGTGAAAATGTAAGGTTCACCCAATATTTTGTTTAATTTTCTATATTTCTATTATCGACACTCCTTAAATGATCGTCTAATGACGGCCATTTCTTATTGTTTTAATTTGCATTAGTGTTTCGAATGAAATAAATTCTTTAAAATAAGTTAAAAGACACAAAAATTGTCCAACTAGGTAGAAGACTAACTTATATTGCAGTTTATCAGTTGATGTTATATGTTTGATATTTAAACACGTTTTTATTTTGTTCTCTATACGTCAAAATGCCTTCTTCTCCATCAGTTCAGTGAATGATATATATATATATATATATATATATATATATATATATATATATAGTTTAAGAAATTCCAACAAGAGAAAATGTATATTTAAATAAGTGGGGTAACCGACAATTATTACGTTTTTTATATTTAATTTATTATTTCATATTTTCATGTGTTTTTATCATTATAATAATGTAACGGGGTTTTTTAAAGCGTCCTTATCAAAAGGTTTATAAAATATCCAAAATATTCAAAATGTAAAATATCTAAAATATAGAATAACGTTTTCGACGATCATTTAGCGTAAAAATATTCAGCGAAAACGCTATTTTATATTTTAAATGTTTTACATCTTGAATATTTTACAAATTTCTGAAGAAGACGCTTTAAAAACATGAGAACATCCGAAACGCGTTAAATGATTACAATGATTTAAAAAGTGAAAATCTATTATATAAAAGGGAAAATCTGTGTTAGTTTGTATCTGTGTATGTGTCTGTATGTGTTTGTATGTCTGCCAAAACATTTTACAGACGCATCGGCCCGTGAAAAATTGGTATCGTTAGAAAGATCAATCTCTCGGATGAAAAATATGTAAGAATTGGCCAAAAAGACTGATTCTGTACTGATCAGCCGAGCTGTTTTTTGCAAGGTGGGGTCACTTTTTCCGTCGCGATGTACGTTTTCAAAACTTTATTTCAACCCGTCGTGACGTCATAAGTCGTCGTGGCCGTGACGGCTAGCACATTAGCTTTTTTTCACACCCCCCCTTTTCCTCTTTCGCGTTACAGGTTCCAGCCTGTCTGCTTACTGCGGCTATTTTATTTTTGCGCTCAAGCAGGTACTAGTTGCTATTTTGATTGAAACAAAGGTTGTATTTGATTTATTTTTTTTCTTGAGATTGCTCAATATCCTTAGTATATCAGCTCTCTACACCCGGACAATGCCGGGTATTTATGCTAGTGTGAAATAAAATAAGTGTAAAAAAGCATAACAATTGTTGGTGTCCTCACTCATTTATTTATACACACACACACATATACATGTGTGTATATATATATATATATATATATATATATATATATATATATATATATATATATATATATACCATTATCTATCATTCAAAAAACAAAACAGAATTAATTCAGACTTGTAATTTCTAAAACGGAAACACGTGTAGGTTGTAACATAATGAAAATTCTGGCGTCATAAAAACTTATGTGTGAAATTTTGGTTTTCCGCACTAATCGTATAATGTCCTGAAATTGGAAATTAACGGTCATTAAGCTTAATATTTATTACAATTCGAAACATTTCTTAATAGTATATACTTTCTTAAAATGTTAAGAATATATATATATATATATATATATATATATATATATATATATATATATTTAAAGCTCTAGTATTGCATTATCACTATTGAGCTATCTAAATGAGAAATTTATGTTATATATTCATATGTAAACACTGCCTCAAGTAGTTAAATTACATATAAACATATTACATATTACACACACACACAAACACACACACACACACATATATATATATATATATATATATATATATATATATATATATATATATATATATATATACTTTATTAATTGTTTCGTCCCGTACATAAAGTTCAGCTTATAAGGTTTTTAATTCCTTAAGCACGAGCTGTCATCGGTTCTAATGTATCTAGAAAATAAAACAAAAACATAAACTAAAAATGCCCACTTTCCCTGGAGATAGTTTACATGCAGTCTATCACTTCGGTTAGAATTAGAAGGTTTATTTTTTCTATGATAACATCTTATTAAAATCTGAACAATAAAAATAAAATAACTTTTTGATGAACATAATGAGTTTTGTTGTTTATAATAAAAAATGATTGATGCAAAGTCTTTTCTCATTATAAAAAGCTTCAAGCACAGGCATTACTTGATATGCAATAGAATACACATTTTACCATTAGTGTGTATCTCGATAACAAAAAGGCTGGCTGTAGCCTAAAACGGCAAACAAACATTCAGTGATATAAGCGTCAATAAAACAATCCTATGTTGGCAGAACTTGCTTGTGCCAACTGCGGGCAGACGTGCAAGACGTAGGCGGTTTAGAAGTGACCGTCCAGCACGTGCTGTTAGTGGCGCTCATATTTGCTGTGCCAAAGAACGCCTGAGTTTGGTCGGGCTTAAAAGCCACTTTCGTGCAGCTCACCGCTGAGCTGTCTTCCTATATTAAATAATGACAATATTCGAGAATGAATTTGCTGCCATTACACACACACACACACACACACACACACACACACACACACACACACACACACACACACACACACACACACACACACTCATATATATATATATATATATATATATATATATATATATATATACATAGTTATTTAATAGAAATGGTAATTAATAAAAACAAGAAGAAAGTGCTCAATACTGTTGTAGAGCAAATATGCGTTTTATTTTTTATTACCGTATCTTTCTGTGAAGTTACATTATTGTTTTAGCTACCCGACCGTTTTTTTTTTGTCCGTCTGTAGCTTCCTCAGACTTTTACAGAAACCTTTTATGTAAAAGTCTGAGGAAGCTGCAGACGACCAAAAAAAAAACGGCTGGGTAGCTGAAACAATAATGTAACTTAACAGAAAGATACGGTAATAAAAAATAAAACGCATATATATATATATATATATATATATATATATATATATATATATATATATATATATATATACTAGCCTGGCTAATACAGGATGAGTGACCATTTGGAAATTCTAGGTGCTGTATGTGCTCTCCGCTTATCTCGGCATTATCTCCAGTCGTCCTGAATCTCCACTTGCCACTGGTATTTAACAACACCGACTCAGGAGAGGTCTGGTTTGAGATTGTGCAACTCTTGTCACAAAAATTCCACGCACAGACACTCTTACAGTGGGTATCCATAGTCTATCAAGAGTGAAGGAACCTAACACACACACACACACACACACACACACACACACACACATACACACACACACACACACACATATATATATATATATATATAAGAATTAGCCTGACGAATTCTCACGAAAATGACACGCAAATTATTCTGTGTAGCTTAATTGCCATATCTATTTTCATGTCTTACTATATATATATATATATATATATATGCATATATATATATATATATATATATATATATATATATATATATATATATATATATATATATATATATATGGTTAGAGCTGTCGACTGTCAACGCGACGGTTGTAGGTTCGATCCATGGCAGGGAAAAGGTGTATGTCTAGCCGCAGTAATGAGTTGTGATACAAGGAAACAGTACTCTATGTGGATGACAAATATATATGTGACTTTTTTTTAATGCAAATATGATAAACTTCATATTAATTGTTTACTTTGATGCATTAACCTGCAAAAAATTATTGTATATTTTGCAAACTTCTTCCCTCTGATGAGAAGAATTGCATTCTTCGAAACTCCATGGAATAAGGTTTATCTTCTTTTACTTGTACTCCTTGTCGAATAATTAAAATTTTGTACACCTTCCTTACAGGTTTATAAGTTTGTGTTTTTTTAATTTGAACTAATTTTCAATATCAAGTCCTTATCTTATGTATATATATATATATATATATATATATATATATATATATATATATAGTAAGTTATAAAATATATATGGCATAACTTACTATCTAGCTCTACCTACGTATTGAGCACTATTGAAGTAAATACTTAAAGTTTACGTATAAATTTATACTTTCGTATATTAATTTATGTGATTAAATGAAGTAGTCCTATACACGCACCTACACACACACGCACGCACGCACACACACACACATATATATATATATATATATACATATATATATATATATATATATATATATATATATATATATATATATATATATATATTCCAGTTTCATTATCAATGTACACTTATTATCAAATCCCAGAGAATGCTTTTTGTGATATCATGCAGTATTTACGATTATAGCGACCCCGTGTTTTGGATTTTTAATGATATCACAGAACAATGGCGTATTTCATGGTGTATAGATATAATATGCGAAATATTCATGAACTTTGACACATTCCTTTCTTGGCACTGCTCTGATTTGTTCTGTAATAGCCATCTTTAATTCAGTATTTATCTGGTGATTGTTTTGATGGGCATTATCTTTAAAATAAAACGATAAATAAAAGCTTGAGAGGTTATGGTCCAACAGCAGTGAGGCCAACTCAAGATCACATCTTCTACTAATGAAACGATCACCAAAGTTTGCCTTATATTTCATTGAACGGGGATGAAACAAAATCTGTTGAGCATTTATTAGGGGAACTTGGTGGGCAAGTGAAATTTCTATTCGCCTACTGGTCTCTCGCTTTTGACATTTAATTTCACTACAAAACGTTCAGATTGGCTAAGTATTTATTGATGTGTATATCTACGCTTATTGAGGCCATATTCAATATAGACTGATATTAGTTGACGATACGTACTCGACAAAAAGTCCGACAGAGGGTGAACGCTTTTTTGTTTGTTTTTTTGTTTTTTGCCATAAGAGGTCAATCATCCCAGGTTTCTCTCATTGAGAAGTGGTTGGTTTATGGCCAATCGCTTGGGGCGCCCTCTTCTGGGAAAATTTGACAGGGCTGCTTAGGCATTTCATGCGAACTAGAGTGCACCATCTTTTATGCGCTGGTCTACCATCACCATCCCCGGCTTCTCTTCTTGTGCTACAGCTTACGGTGGGAGAAAGGTAAACAGAGTACGTGAGCTCTCTAATTCATGGTCATGCATGGTCTCACTTCTCACTCTCTCTGTCTCTCTCTGTCTCTCTCTGTCTCTTGCAAATAAAATGTATTTTTGATAGTTAAACCAAAACAGTAATAAGATGATCGCCACAACATAGAAGAAGAAGAAGAAGAAGAAGAAGAAGGAGAAGAAGAAGAAGAAGAAGAAGACGGAGGAGGAGGATGAGAAGAAGAAGAAGTAGAAGAAGAAGACGGAGGAGGAGGAGGAGGAGGAGGAGGAGGAGGAGAAAGAAGCAGAATGAAAACAAGAAACAGAAAAAAGAAGAGTCAGAAAACAAGAGGAATAATAATAATAATAATAATAATAATAATAATAATAATAATAATAATAATAGCAACAACAACAACAGCCTTTAGAAACTTGCAATTCTGGTTCAACAAGTAGAGCGTCGTTTTAAGGTGTGTATGTTTGTGGGGGTTTCTGCTTCTTTACGAAAACGCCGACTTCTTGTCAATAACCGCCAAATGCAAATAGCTGAAAAATTAGTGCATACAAACAATGGTCGATTTACACATTAGTGGAGGGGGGGGGCGTCCGGCTTTGCCCGGGCGTAAAATACGCTTAAATATGATATTTTAATTCATTCATATTTCGTATACATTATTAAAGTCGATATTTCAGAAGTAAAAAAAAGAAAAAGTAGTTAGCTGCCATCAGCTAGGATCGAAACAGTAGGTGGTTACTTATCACTGTACCAACATGACAAGCATATAAAACGATTAAAAATTAAAAATAAAGTAATATGCATGTACAACATGTTGAACGATTTTTTTCAATTTTGACCCCTAAAGAAGCATCAAAGAACGCTCCGTAAAAAAAAATCCAATCATTTGAGGCCCCTAACGCCGCTCTGCGACTTTTGGTTTCGGGGGAGATAGAATTTAAAAATATGGAGACAGACAGACATATATATATATATATATATATATATATATATATATATATAAACGTTGGTTTAAATTTAATAAATATAAACCACCTTAAATCATTAAAAATTACTCATTAGTAAAAATAGATTACAATTTTTTTTTTTAATAAATTAAGTTAGACCAATTACCTCCCTTAGACCCATGAATCAAATAATAAATAAAGTCAATAATACATGACAATTATCTCCCCTTAAAAACTTGCAAAATAAATATTCTCTCTATATATATTAACTGTAGCGTCTTTAAATCAAAATACGCTAACGGAAACAATTTACTGCACGAGCGTCACCCTTTTAAAATTCATCATTCAATAAAATAAAAAGCTATAGCAAACATCTAAATGACTACTTTAAACACAGTTCCTGATTTCAAAAAAAAGAAAAACTAAAAGGTAACTATCTCTATATATTTTTAAATCAGATTTATTATGTAAATTCAAAAAATATATATTTTTTCTACTCATTTCTATCTATAACCTATATTAATTTTCTTATAAATTTTAAATCCAAACCTTTTATTTCAATTTTTTCAGATTCATCTGCCTTACTTTTAATGCTAGGTTTATTTATGGTGTCTTTTAAATTCAATAAAAATCCTCCTAAATTTGCTGATGAGGAGACCGTGCTTACCAAAAAAACTATATATAATTGTTCTACATAACTTCATGTATACCACAAATAAAAAGCACGGATTTCCGAAACGATCGTACAGATAATTGACTTTGTTGTTGTTCCTTCTTATGAAACTGATTTTTAATTTAATTAAAATTTGATTTTTAAATTTAAAAATTTTTTTTTTTAATTTTTAAATTGAAAATCACTTTACTTAATATATATATATATATATATATATATATATATATATATGTATGTATGTATATATATATATATATATATATATATATATATATATATATATATATATATATATAGTTTTAAAAATAAAAATGACTATTACATTACACATAATTTTTCGCTATTGCCTGACGAATAGAACTCGGAAAATTATGTGTAGTTTAATTACCGTATATATATTTTCAACAAAACTCATTTCCTAGTTCTACCCGCGTATTGAGCACTGTTGAAGCCTAGACTGAAAATAGTTACATGAAATTTTATGGAATAATAATATGTATATATATATATACATATGTATTTATACATAATTAGTAGAACAGATTTTAGAATGTTTATAGAAACTAGGGAGACCTGCGGAAATTCCACGGAGGACGTATTCATATGTAATATATTAATGTTGCCACTCTGTAGCTGTTCAGCATAAATGGAGATGCTCTGATATTATTGTAGCTTTTTTGTTAAAACTACAAAAGTATTTATCTAAGCTAGTAGGGACGCCCGGCGTAGCCCGGTCATAAAGTACGCTTTAAAATGATATTTTAATTATTGCAGATTTCGTATATATTATTATAGAGTTAATGTTCTATCGATGTTTATATATTATAAAGATGCGATTTCAAAAGTAAATAACATATCCATATTACTTGGGTGCATCAGCTTGAATAGAAACCGAAACCAAAGCTTATTAAAAAAATATATTAATATATCTTATATATAACTTGAGTTGCTTCAGCTAAAATCGAAACCGAAACCAAAACTTATGAAGAATTCTTGATAAAATTATTTAAAGAAAAAAATAGATTCAGTCACTTGAATGTAAGCTTGACGCACAAAATAAATAGCACACGCGCAATCCAATTAATCTGTAGATGTTTTTAGTCGCGTGCAATCGACTCTATAAGTCACTCAGTTGGTCCGTCGGTCTTTCGGTCTATCGGTCGGTCTGTCGGTCTGTCCGTAACACTTTAGTTCTTGGCCTTTTTGGTTAAGATCAAAGGTCTGTTGTTAATAGATGCTGTTCTTAGCTTTTTAAGCTTTTCTTGGCCTTTTGGCCAAGATCAAAGTGTTTTTAGGAGATTTTACTTTTTTAATTTTTTTAGTTTTATATTGGAATTTTTTTAATTGTAATTTTTTCTTTAAACGAAATAAATTAAATATAAAGATCAAAGTGTAGTATCTGCTCCGGCAGATACTGCAAACAAAGGCCATATGTGGGGGCAACTCCACATATAAGACCTTGGTCAATGTAGGGGCAACCCTTCATACCAATTGTCACTATCCAGCTCCCCTACTCCCCGGGGAGTTGGTCCCCATTTCCCCTTCACTCCTCACTATCCAGCTCCCCATTTCCCCTTCACTCCTCACATTAAAAATCGGCCTTGTGCCTAATTTGCTCGGTGGGGGAGCAAATAAATACCATCTGTTCCGGCAGATACTGCAAGCTATGACTAGCTATGACTAGCAAAGACCAGATGTGGGGGCAACCCCACATGCCTGACCTATAACCAGCTCCCATTTCCCACCTCTCGGGAGCTGGTCCCCTTTTCCCTTCCCCCTCCCTTCACTCCTCACATTAAAAATCGGCCTTGTGCCTAATTTGCTCGGTGGGGGAGTAAATAAATACCATCTGTTCTTACAACATGCTGTACTTATTGTGATATAAAGTTGGGGATCAGTTTTCTGTATTAATTTAATGTAAAATGATCACCCACTTTACAACCAGTCTGTCTCAAAGACATTCAAGTCATTCTCCAGATCATTCAAGTTGTTTTTGAATGATTCCAGTTATTTTTTAAGCATTCAAGTCATTCTTAAGGTCATTCAATTCATCCTAAAGTTTATTAAAGTCATTCTAAGTCATTTACTTTTTATTTATTTTAATCATTTCAGTCCATTTTTCGGTCATTTTAGTTTATCTTTAAGAATTTCATGTCAATCTTACATTCACGCATTCATTCATTACATGAGAGCACGCGACTAATGGCTATCGACCTTGTTCTCAGTAACTCACATGTTGTTAAATTTATTAATTACTCTATCTCACTTTTAAACGCATTTAAGAATATTATCGGTACTAGCATTTCGGCCCGGCGTTGCCCGGGTGTTTGGATGAGTATGTTGAGCAAAAAAAAAAGTGGTAGTAGGAAGGCAGGCTCGAACCCGTACCGCAAAGGAGGAAAAGAACGGGGTAAAACCTAACGCTTATGCTGTTACGACCACCGCCAAACCGGAAGTGAGATTTTTTAAAATTAAGGCTAGACAATCTAAAGGAGAGGATAACTTTAAAAAATATCGGCGAAAAAAGTGACCCCCCCTGTAGAAAAGTTCCTAGTTGAAGGGGAAGATATTAATGTTTTTAGCCAATTTTTCGATATTTGTCATATGAAAGGTCGAACTTAAAACGATACTGACCTTGGTAAAATCCGTCGCCTCTATTGAAAGCTTAAGGCAGACATGCAAACAGACATACATATATTCATTTATATATTAGTAACTAAAAATACATTCATTTTACATACATTCATTTATATATTGGTAACTACATACATTCATTTATATATTGGTAACTAAAAATTTTCGACCCAAAATGATGAAAAAGCTTGCCCTATCTCTGAATACCCATTATGTAAAATTTCAAATATTTAGACCAGAAATTGTCCCAGTAATTTGGAAGAGACCGCAGAGGTCAATTTTTTTTAAATTTTGACCCCTATTATGACTATTTAACATTTATTGTTTGGGACTCAAATCAAGTTATTAAGTTAGATCCATGTCCAAGGAACCTATATCTAAAATTTCAAGGGCGTAGACCCAAAATTGTCGGAGAAGTTTGGTAGAGTTCTTAATCGCCAAATTTCTGGCCAAAAACCGATCACATCGATTTTCCCAAATCTCAGTAACCTGTATATCACATTTCGAGTCTGACATTTATGTGTTCATCAAAAGAACATCTACTCATTGCAAGTTGTTTGCTTCTGTGTTCTTGGTTTGATACTTTATAATTTAATTTCTGAAGAGCACATGTGCGAAGAATCCGTAGTTGGCACATTCATTTCAATTGTTCATTTATATGCGAAGCAGTTCGTTCAAATTTTCCGAAATTTTAGATCTGAAGAAATTAACAGTAAAATGAATAAAATATTGATAACTGAATTTAGCTTAATATTATTAAATTACATATGATCTGTTGTTAAATGTTACCAACCATCGAGCTTCTATCGTGAAAATGTTGGTATATAATAGTATATGGACAAATTTACATTTTCTCATATATATATATATATATATATATATATATATATATATATATATATATATATATATATGTGTGTGTGTGTGTGTGTGTGTGTGTGTGTGTGTGTGCGTGTATATATATATATATATATATATATATATATATATATATATATATATATATATATATATAAAAGGAATTTACTTGATTCCTCCGGCCTTGGCAGACGTGTTTTAAATATTTTCTCCAGTGCTTTTTCTTTTAATGACTTGGAACTCATTCCATTTGCGATTTTTTCCAAGGAATTATGCCTTTTGGATCATTTCGGACCATTTGGAACTTACCCATTGGATTGGAATTTTTTTAATTCGACCGTGTTTGGATTTTACCATTCTTGGATTTTTAACCCTTCACCGGATTATTCATTCATGTGAAATCTTTTTATCATTTTTCTTTTATCTCCTATTCCCCTTACCTCACCCTTTTTTAACCAAGTAAGATCTGTGACTTACTTGTAGTTTCATTAAATACTTTTACATGCAAAATCCGATCCCGCATTTTGCTAATTCCTGCTCTCTGATGAGAAGGAGAGTATTTCTTCGAAACTCCGCGGATTAAGGACTATCCACTTTTCTTGTGCTTCCTTTTTAAAATTAAATATGTTTTTAACTCTTTTTCAAGATGTTTTTAACATGCTTTATTAATCATTTGTTCATATATATATATATATATATATATATATATATATATATATATATTTAAATATGTATGAATAAAAAATCAATACGAAAAATATATAAATGTTTATATCTTTTCTGTATTTATTTCCTGTTTGAATGTTTCCTTCAAAAGCACATAATTTTCGATCGATCCTTCGATCTTCCTCACTGTGAATGATAGAAAACATGAGTGAGCGGGCAGAGTTGGCAGCGGTGGAGGGGCACGGGTATAGCCATTAAGGTAAAGATCTATTTGAATATGATCCTTCCAGTCTTTCATAAAACTTTGAATTGGACACCCACGCATCCCACGAATATACTCGTATATGTGAACATACGTGTATATACACTCGCGCATTACCACATATGCTTCTTCACGTACCCATAAATACACAGGATACGCGCACACACGTTTATAGACGTGTTTACATATACAGCTGGATATCGATGAGCTGAAGTAAAAAAAAAAATGTTGGAAATTAAAATGTGCGGAATTTGAAAAAATAAAATAAACTGAAGTAAAAGATCTTACGTAAACAAAAACTAACTTCTAGTGGGGGATGCTAAGCCGATCTTCCACTGTCCTGTGCCCTGTGGGGAAATGTTTCTGGCAGGTTTCTATTTTTTATGAAAATAGTACTCATTTAGCGGTCCCAAATCTTTATTGAGACCGGAGATGTGTGTGTGTTAAGTCTTAGAATGAGTTTCTTTTCATGTTGTCTTCTTTTTCTCTGTGTCTGAAAGTTGGAGGCTGTAAGTACGCATTGCACGTTGTCTATACTGTGGTCTGGGAGGGTATAGTGCATTGCTATTGTGTGCAGTGTTGATTTGTCCCTATATATATATATATATATATATGCGCGCACGTTGATGTGAGTGTGTGTTATATAACAAGATGACTTCCCACACAATTCAGGTCGGCGTAAATTTTCTTTGCTACTTCCTGAATTTTCCATATTACATCGTTATGCATTTTCTCTTTCAGAACTTTCTGGTTTTCTGACGAGTCCACAGGAAGAAATTTCAAATGTTAACATACAGATATTGATTGTTCTTCACGACAGGGACAAGTCTGTAAAATGTACCGCAGTATTATAATTTGAAAAAAAAAATATCAATATAATAAAAAAAAACTTTACTGAACTTTAGAATATAGCAAAATTGTTGTTAATTTATATATACTCTGTTGGTATATTTACCAAACAAAGAGTTTCTAATCGATTTATCTAACACTGTTTTGTATCTAGAATTGTTTGTTGTTTAGCTTTTACAGCAAGTGGCTTTATGTTTATTTCCATAAAAAATCAGCTATACTGTAAAATATAGAGAAGTAACGTATATTATGGCTTTACGAGCCTATATGTAATAAATAAGCTGTCACTGCTTCCACACAGTGTCGAAATTACGATTGTACTGAACTCATCATAACTTTTAATGTATGCAATAAATTCATCATCATGACTCATCATAACTCTTGATGAATATATATAAAATACATTTTGTCTGTGTATGTAAGTTCTATATAGACTCCGAAATGCCTGGGCCGATTTTTTTCTAAAATTTTACACATATGTATATAGATTTATGGTTGGAAGTATTATTGGATATGTTTTTTATCGGAATGCTTTCGCTAAATATCCAGAAGTGATATTCGAAAAAAACTCGATTAATGAAGAACATCCGTTTTATACCCAAACATCACAAGTGCATTTGAGAAGTTTTACCACTGCACAAGGAGAAGAGTTAAGCACAAAATAAACAGTTTCTTTAAGACAGAGGCTCGTTCGAAATGAATGTTTCCGTTTAGAGCACAATTGAACTTTGATTTTTGGATGTTAAACTTTAATAATCGAAGCCTTTATATAAAAATAATTTTACAAAATCAACAGCAGATCCTCTACAGTGCAGTTTAGACTACAATGTATTGTGGACTAAGTCACTGCACGAAGGCGTGTGAATTTTGCTCCCTGTGCATCGGGATGTGTCCAGATTAGAGCAGGCAATTAATTGATTTGATTAACAAATTAGGAATTTCACAAATTTTGATGACATTAAAACCATTTGAAAAGCGGAATATTCGTTGATCCACATTCACTCCTATGCAACGTTGTGTCTCTCTCTTAGTTGTAAAATATATCTATTTATAACATTTATTATATAACATACTTTGCCCAGTCGTAAAATACGCTTAAATATGATATTTTAATTCGTCCAGATTTCGTATACATTATTTCAGCCGTAATTTCACAAGTAAAAAAAAAGTATTTGTGTGCCATCAGCTAGAATCGAAACCGAAAGCAAAACTGTAGCATTCAAAGCTGGTGACGTTACCCCGTTCCAACGTGACACGCTTATAAACTAATAAAATATAAACTAAGATGATTGTACAAAATACATAAAGGAAGATAAAAAACGGTCCATAAAAAATCCAATCATTTGAGGCCCCCTATTGCCACTCTGCGACTTTTAGTTTCGGAAGAGACAGAGCTTGAAAATAGTGAAACAGAAAGACAGACGTAGTGCCTTTTATATATTAAGAAATATAACGTACATATACGAAATAGCTATATTGTATATGTAATATATAATATGTGTATTAAATAAAATATGATCTAATGGATTATATTCTATATATCTTTTAACCATAGAGATTATGCAACATAGTATATATCATATGATTACACAAACTGTGTATCGTACAACTTATACATTATACAACAGACATGTTATATAACATATCATATAACATATGATTGCATAAACTGTGTATTGCACAACTTATACATTATACAACAGACATGTTATATAACATATTATATAACATATGATTGCATAAACTGTGTAGTGTATAACTTATACATTATACAACAGACATGTTATATAACATACTATATAACATATTATATAACATATTATATAACATATTATATAACATATGATTGCATAAACTGTGTATTGCATAACTTGTACATTATATAATAGACGTATTAATATAATGTAATATACTAACAGGCACGCGCTTTTTTGTAATCCGAGCAAAATAAAGAATTCAATAAACAATTACATACACCTACTTACGCAACATTTTCGTGGTTACGTAAACATTGTGTTACCATTTGGATAAACAGTGAGTGTTTACGTAATATTAAAGGAGAAAAAAGGAAAAGTAAAGATGAATTGTCAAAACAAGGCCTAAAAGTATCTTACCTTAACCTAAACCCTAGGTATGATACTAACTTTCGACACCCATAACCAAAATATAAGTAAAAGCTAGTAAAATAAAATCAGTTCATCATAATTTGTACTCTATAATGATGAGAAAGGATCAAGGTCTTAATTGCATATAAACATTCTTTATTTTACACTGAATAAAAGGAACGAAATTTGATTTGAACGTCACAAAATAACGAAAACATAAAAAATGAGGGTATAACAATAGTGTTGTGTATATACGAAAAACAGGTTTTAGGAAACATTAAAAATATAGGAGAAAAACTTAGTACAAATATACATTATATTTATTTCTAATTTCTGTTCAATCATTATTCAAGTGTAATATAACAGTAAAAGTTTTACCAGTGGCATGATGAAATACTATGAAAAAGATATAAATAGATACGATATCAGATCAAAAGATCATATTTTAGCAGATACTAACTTAAACAATTAATTTCCGATTTAATTTGGAATCTGTTCCCTGAGAGAATTTCGTTTAATATTAATTTTTAAATATCGCAATTTGTAGCACGAAAAAAGTAATATTTGAATTATTTTTGATTAAATTCCTCTTTATTCTAGGAAATATCAATTTTTAATTTCTAAAACGAAACCTTTTTTTTTAAATGTTAACTAAATTAACTTTATCGGAAACTTATTTTCCATACAAAATTTTTGTATGGACAAAAAGTCACATTTTTATTTTATAATAACAGATTGAAAAACATGCCGTGCTCAAAGTATTTAATTAACTCTTAAAACACAATTGTTTCAGTTACTTAGTGTAGAAATTATATTTTGTCCTCACAAAAGAAACGAGCAATGCTACGATTTTTATCAGCGACGTGCAAAAAGATTCCTGCACCATTGGCTTTCCGTAGAAAAAATTATTCACATTCGATTTCTAGATATATCATTCACACGGTAGTGTTTGAATATATGTTTAAGTGGCTGTCATTTAGAACTGCCTTAAAGCTTCAGCGTTCAGTCATATTTCGATCAAATTTCAGGCAATTATTACTGTTTATAGATTGTGGACTAAGTCATTGTGCAATGGCATATGGACCTTGCTTCCTATGCACCGTGGTGGGTCCCCAACTAGAGCAAGCAATCAATTAATTTGATTGGCAAATGAGCGATTTCACCGATTTCGGTGACAATAAAAGTTTATTTTTTATTATTTTTTTAAAATTCAATTTTCACCCCAAACAAGGCACATTGCCACTTTGATGTCAGGGACAAGTTACAGGGATATTATAAAGGGAGATGGGTAGCAGGATATCTGTTCACATTACACTTGAACTTCTGCATGTCAGTACAGTTGGGAAAGCAGAATCCCGGAAGGGGGTTCCAAAGTCTAGCAGTTCTGGGGAAGAAACTATTGGAGTAGAAGGCTTTCTTACACCTAGGGATCTCTATTGTGAAGGGGTGAGATTTAGCTGCGTGTCGGGTTTGTCGGGGGTATTTGAGTATTTGAATAGTATAACAGTCGTTGATCCTTATTCATTTCTAATCAACATCGATTCTCTCTATTAGTTGTCTCATACATCTATTATATAAGATATATATTATATAATATATTATTTAGCATACGGTTACACAATAGATATACAGGGTGGAACGATAAAATTCTCGCACTAGAAAAGACATGATTCAATTTCCGTTTGATGAAAATCAGTTTTTTTTTTTTTTTTTTTTTTTGTTCTAGTTGGCCAGTTGCGTACACATCCAAAGACATCGGTGCTTGTTGAAAAGACATGCTTCCAGTTTAGGACCCGAGTCGAGGCGGGGATTTAAGCTGAAGGCGATTACATTGAATATATGTCAGTTCTACTACATAATCAAGTTACCTGAATTTATTTTTTTAATAAAAGTTTTAAAATAAAGCTGTAGCGTTGTGTTCTTTAGGGCGACACTTTCGTCGTTCCACCCTTTTTTGTATATCTATTATATAATAGTGGTGTGTGTGTGTATATATGTATATATATATATATATATATTAAAAGCAATATATATGTATTATATAATTTATCAAACATCTATTATTTGTAACTTGTGTTATATAACATTATATAACATGGTTGCATAATACATACTTTGCATAACATATGCATCATATATATATATATATATATATATATATATTATATAATACGTTGAAAATAGGAATAAAGATGAATAGTCAAAACTAGAACTTGTATGTATGTATGTATGTAGGTTTGTATGTATGTAGCCTTGCGTCTTTTAATTTTTTTTTACTTGGACGTAAGGGACTACTATTTGGAACCATGTGTATAGGGACCTATGTAAGGAGATGAGCGAGATATCACTTTGAAATTCAAACTCTTGCATGTCAGTACAATCAGGGGACTAGGGAGCAGAAAGGGGATTCCAAAGTTCAGCAGTTATGGTAGAAGGTTTATCGGCATCTAGGTACCTCTATAGTAAAGGGTTGGGATTGTGTCACTAAACGGGGTTTTCGGCGGTATGTGCATCGAGGGAGAACAAGTTCATAACGTTCATCTATTAAAATACTAGTAAAATAAGCACAGGGATGCAATATCACGTCTATAATTATAATAATCCAATATTAGTCTATTGTAAAAGTATAAATTAAAAATGCAGTAAAACTAAGTTTTAATCAAACATTTCGTCGGATATTTAATTTTCGTATCAACGCGTCTAAACTCTACGGATGCTCAAATATATAATAATCGTTTACATTTTTTACACCAAAGATTATTATTTGATTTAAAAAAAGTAACGAATATTTACTAATCTTCTTTTCTTTTTTTTTAATTAACTGAATACTGAATTCACACAATAAATGCACGACACATAGCATATATTGACATCAAAAACGATTTTTTTTTCGCTTACAGATCCCCGTAATTTTTTCTGACATTTTTAGATGAAGTTTGATAATTTGTATTATTTGTGAATATTTGGACTACTGTTATTATCTTGAATATTTAGACCGATGTAATCTTCGGGCTTCTCTAGATTTATCTTATCGAACTCTGTCGAGCTTAAATATCTTTCTGTTGAACTTAGGAAACCGCGCGAAATTTCGAATGTAACACTTTATTTAATCAATGAGGGGGTATTCTCGTTTCGTCAGTCATTACCGAGTAGAAGTCTTAAATAATTCAAAATTGTATCCTTCAGTTGTAAGCGACACTCTTCCAGAGGCAAAAGATTTCACCCTAAATGTGAACAATACAAAGAATGCAATTGCAACTTTAAAACTCCTACCCGGTCATGGTTGGCGGAACCAGAACATGCTACCCCGGTGGATTAGATAAAAATTTTCATTCTAAATTCCGTGAATATTCCAAATTTAGATAGAAACATTCCAGAGTTAAACGGAAAGATTCTTGTTCGGCAGAATACGCCCGAGGTTGCATCGGCCGAAACATTGTGCACCTAAGATGAGAACAGTCGTCTGAATAATGAATAAACCCGTAAATTTTATTTGAAACTCATCGCTTACTCATAATGTTTGGCGATTGTATTTTCCTTTCTACTCAGTGCAGGGTGATGTGTATGATTTGCCCAGTTGCTGCTGGAAGAATTATCTTATTCTCTCAAAGTATGCAAGAGTGTTTCCAAAGTATGCATGAAGTGCAGTTAAATATGTTGGTATTATTAGAAAGTAAAGTCCAAAAGAAAGAATTCCCAACCATTATTGTTCTTCTTCTCGCAATTCTCAGTGTCAAACCTCAGCGCACACCTGTCAGAACTTACTTCGGCCAAAGAGACACCCCTCTCTCTCTCTCTCTCTCTCTCTCTCTCTCTCTCTCTCTCTCTCTCTCTCTCTCTCTCTCTGAGATACAGGCTTTTTATTTGAAAACCCAACTGCATCTCATTTGCATATTTCCCCCAACTCTCGTTACCTCACGTGACCACTAATTCATTAATAGTAGGAGCGGACATTTTTTTCTTCTTTATCCCTTTCCTGAAACGGACGGCGCGTTGTATAAGGTCCAGTGATTACTACATTTTAATCACACTTTTAGGTCAATAATATGCCGGGCGTCCTCATTCACGGTGCGACCGTCGTATAGGTTCTTCTTAAGGAACTTCATCAACCTCGTTTTCCTCTGTTGGCAAGGAAACTCTCTGTGTGTCTAAGATGTGACGGTGCATTCTATTAACTGCCATTTTGTTTTTGGAAAGTACTTCAGTTACAGTACCTCTTCCCGAGTGGGTTGTGCAACGAGAATTGAGTGGTTTCACCCATACTTCTTCACCAACCGTGATTTCCGCATGTGCCTGTTCCACCCTTTCTGTTACAACCAATGAATGTCGCCATTCGTATGTAACATAGATCGGCGTGGCACTGACTTTTCATTTTGGCCAGTCTTCGGTGCCATCTTATACCAAAATACAGCTTCTTGAGGTGAAATTTGGCTTCTAAATGCCACAGCTTTTATAGCGTGATGGTGCCTTTCTATAATTCTATTACCACTTGGCTGGTATGCAGCTCTAAAATATAGCTTTACGTTCCACTTTGCACATGTCTCGAAAAACTTCTGAGCAGAAAGACATATTGTTATTCACTAACACCTCTCCTGACCCCCTTCAATAAACACCTCCTCGACAACTCTCTTCACCTCTTCTGCCATCACATTTCTGATTTTCCGCCATATCGCTACTCTCCCAGGCCCACAGTCAATCATAGTTAAATATAGTTCGTGACACCAATAGCCAGTCACCGTCAATTTTCTTCAACATGCAATTCTCCTTTTTGTGTTTCGCCGACGCAGAGTCAATTGATTGACATTCCCTACATTGTTACACCACCTCTTGGGCTGAATGGTTAAAAACCGAAATTGAAGCTTATGTTTCCACACGGAAATTCTATAGAAAGCCCCACCCTCCCCAATGGTTTACTTCTACTTGTGCAGCTACCATTTCTCAAAGACAGCATACGTACCGCAGATTCAACCGACATAAGTCTAGTACAAACAGACAGAAGTATGTAGAAGCTAGAAGTAATTCTAAGAGAGAAATAGCGACAGTTAAGATAGAATACACTGAAAACCATAAAAAAACGCATCGAAACACAGAAATTAGGAACCCGCGATTTTTGGAAAATCTACAACAGTGTAGTAAATAATGGGCAGTCAACGATTCCCCCACTATCAAATAATCATGAGGTTGCTTGCACGGCAACCGAGAAAGCTAACCTGCTTGCCAGTCGGTTTGCCTCAAACTCCACATTGGACCCAACAAACCACTCCCTCCCTGACTTTCCTTTGCGGACAGATGCCACACTAGATGATCTGTAAATCACCCCTTTTCAGGTGCAAGACATCATAAAAATACCTTGACACCTGAAAAGCATGTAGACTCGATCTCATCCCGGCTGAGCTGTTAAAAAATGCTCCGCTGAGGTTGCTCCAGTTCTCTCCAAACTTTATAACAAATGCCTTAAAGAATATTACTTTCCCGGCTGCTGGAAAACTGCTTCTGTCGTACCAAGTTTCAAGAATTCTGGCGAAAGAACTGACCCATTAAATTATCGCCCTATTAGCCTTCTCCCGCTTTTCGCCAAAATATTTGAGTCCTTAATTAATCAAGCTCTAGTTCATCACCTACAACTGCTAAACTCCTGACTGACAAACAATATGGATTTAGGCAAATCCGTTCCACAATAGATATCCTAACTATAATCTCTGAACGTATATAGCGTTCACTGGACAAAACAGGGGAGGGTAGAGTTGTAGCCCTCGATATATCTAAGGCTTTTGACAGGGTATGGCACGATTGTCTTCTAAGGAAAATTAGATCATATGGTGTCACTGAAAGAATATATAATATAATTAAATCCTTCTTAATTAAGAGAAAAATCCAGGTTGTCCTCGACGGTCGTACATCTAAACAATATGATATAAATGCGGAAGTACCTCAGGGGTCTATCCTTTGACCTTTATTATTCCTGATATTCACAAATGATCCCCCTGATAAAATTGTTTCGGAGATGGGTATATTGCTGATGACACCACCTCCATAACAGGCACGAGGGGAAAATAAATGAACACATATCTAAGGAAATGGCAGAAACACTAGCGGATGACATCTGATCTGTAGTGGAATGGGGACAAAAATGGATGGTCACATTCAATGCTGCCAAGACTAAGCTTGTTTCCTTCAATAATTACAAGAAACCGTCTCGACCACCAATAGCAATGGCCAAGAACACAATACCCGCAAGTACTTCCTTTAAACACCTCGGCCTAACGTTTACGGGGACTATGAACTGGAATATATACATTGATTATTTCCAAGGCTGCTGCGAAGAAGGCGGGCTCTCTCTACCGTGCTAGAAAACTACTTACACCTGAAAGTATCCTGTACCTATATAAGGCCACTATTCGCCTATCTATGGAGTGCTGTTGTCACATTTGGGCTAGTGCATCTGCTACTTGTCTCTCACTCCTGGACAGGGTTCAAAAGTTAGTCGCCTACCTGATAGGTCCTAAACAATCATCTAGGCTTCAGCCTCTGTCCCATCGACGAAATATTGCATCTCTCTGCCTGTTCTACAAGTACTTTAATGGTGAATGCTCTGACGAATTACAAGCACTTGTACTCCCTCGACGTGAATACCCCGACAAACCCGGCAAGCAGCTAAATCCCACCCCTTCACAGTAGAGATCCCTAGGTGTAAGAAAGCATTCTACTCCAATAGTTTCTTCCCCAGAACTGCTAGACTTTGGAACTGGCTTCCAGGATTCTGCTTTCCCAACTGTACTGACATGCAGAAGTTCAAGTATAATGTGAACAGACATCTTGCTGCTCATCTCCTTTCATGATGCCCTGCAACTTATGTCCCCGATAGTAGCCCCCTACTTCAAAGTGGCACTGTGCCTTGTTTGGGGTGAATAATAATAATAATAATAATAATAATAATAATAATAATAATAATAATAATAAATTATTGCATTGTGCTCTGCTGATTCACTTTTCTCGCCAGGTATAAAGTCGATTCTTTTCCAAAATGATGCATCGTATGCACGTCTTTTAGATGCTTTACTGTACAGCACACCGGAGCCATGTCCTTCTCTTTCTTTAGCTAGGCTTTCTTCACTCTGGTTAGTCCGTCTGCTTTATTTTTCTGTGATGGAACAAAAGTCACAGTTACCTTCAGTCTGAAATCTAGCTCCTTAAAAGAGTCATGTATAGATTGGACCAAAAGTAAGGTTCCCTCAGTCTAGAAGGATGTCTTCTTCACTGACAGAGAATAGAAACAATGAAGTGTAATATGAAAAAAAAAAAAACATACTACGTGTAAGAATTATTCATTTGGGCAAAAATATAAAAATATCAATTTTGAAAAATTTGGCACAAGTTTAACATAGTGCATCTGAGCGCGTGGGAAAATATCAGCAGCAGCGAAGGATGGCTGGCTTGCGAAGAGATTAGCAGCAGCAGGAGCCGAAAAAGGCGCATATGCAAATTAGGAAGTGTGCGCGAGAAAAAAGGATGAAAAGGAGAGAAAAAATGGCCTATGTGATCGAAAGAACCAAAAGTTGATGTCGAAGGATATAGACGTGTAGAGTCGAAGGTGAGGAATGATTGGCTGCGATCGACGTGAGGTCAGAGAAGAAAAATGTTCATCGGGCGAGATGGACGATGGCGAGAGGCTTTTATGTGGTGTCGAGACGGAGAGAGTAAAGGTACAAAAACTTTGACAATCTTAACTAAAGTCGTATGCAAGACTGCGGTCGCGAACGGATGTAAAAAATGGAACTGAACGCAAATTTTAGTGAAACGAAATTAGCGAGTCTACTGTACAGCCTAGCAAGAAAAAAAAACTCGACTGCTGATAACAACAACTAATAATAAGCGTGTTTTAATTAATGTTTTTTAATTATTTCATTTCATTGTTTTTGTTTTACTTTAATTTCATTGTTTTGTTTTGGTAATTATGCAAAGAAAGGACCATGAAATTAAATTTTTACGGTATCTTTTATTTATGAAATTGTTATGTGAAACTACAGTTCTGTTTGTGAAACTACAGTCCTATTTGAAAAATAAACAAACAAAAAAAATCGAAAAAAGTTTCTTAGTTTTTTCATTTCATTGTTTTGTTTTCGTAATTATGCAGAGAAAGAACGATGAAATTCAATTTTTACGGTATCTTTTGTTTATTAAAATGTTATGTGAAACTACAGTCTAGTTGAAACAAAAACATTTCTTAGTTATTTCATTTTATTATTAACATATTTATGACAAGTGCAGATTAGTTAAAAATTAAAACACGCTTATTATTAGTTGTTGTTATATCAGCAGTCGAGTTGTTGTTTTTTTTTTACACAGTGACCACCACTTATCAAGGCCCGGAAGCCACTCAGGGATAAGGGTTATTGCAAGTACATTACGTTATTGTGGAGATTTGATGAAGTGTTTATTGCTAAGCTGTACAGTCGACTTGCTCATTTGGTTTCGTTAAAATTTGCTTCCGTTCCATTTTTTTTTACATCCGTTCGCGGCCGCCATCTTGCGTACGACGTTAGTCCAGAGGGCCAAAGCTTTTGCTAAGAAAAAAAAATGCCGACCCGGATTTATATTTATTTACTTCCTTTTTTTTGTTTGTAATTACAACGTTACACAAGGCCACGTGGGAAAAATGGGCGTCCTTAGTTATTATTTGTTTACTATAACAACTTTGTCTATCCTATTCTTGGCTAAAAGCTTTGCAGTCACAACAGTATCATATTTACAGTAGGAGACTATCATATCAGAACAGATACTACACTTTGCTCCTAGCGTGACTGCCATTCAGATGTATTCACCTTTTAATAAAACTAGTAAACAAAACATTGCATGTGGGAAAAGCATTCTGATTTCTTTTTATATGAAAAACAAAACTGGTTTTCTGAGATCTATTCTTAGCTTTTATTAGAACAAAAATGGAGTTAGTTTTAAATTTGATCGACATATCGGAGGCGTACATTGCCCCAAAAGTATGTTGATGCAGATAGGGACAAAAAACAACGCACGATGATCATGTTTATTGTGCGTCAGTGTATGTGTTTGTTTTAATCCTATGCGTGTAGATCTCGCTCAGTTTGTATCAATGTAAGTCCATTCATATCTATCTATCTATCTATCTATCTATCTATCTATCTATCTATCTATGTCTCTTTATCTCTCTCTCTCTCTCTCTCTCTCTCTCTCTCTCTCTCTCTCTCTATCTATCTATCTATTATCTATCTATCTATTCTCCACTGTGGTATTTGAGATATTCAGACGATTAATCCGAATCGGGAATCGGAAAAATGATAACTTTTTGTATCAGTATCGGAATTGAAAAACTTCAACCCAATTCTCGATTCCAAAAGCGATTCTTTTAATTTATCATGTTTGCGTTTTTGTTGGCTTAATACTTACTTTTCTACTGCTGCTCCGGACAATAAAATGATAAATATTTATTAGTTTTAATATTTTTATAACACTAAAGTTTATTGACCATAAAAACAAATTCTGGTAAAAATGTCACCGAAAAAAATGGCTCGGTAAAAATAGCACAATAAAATAGCACGATACATAATACGAAATGACACATGTAAAAATATAAATGAAAATCTTACAGTTGGTTAGCAAAACTTGGATGCAATCTATGAAAGGAAATACATCATAAAGTTCATCAAATTAAAAAAAAAATAATATCTAAATTTAAAGGCAGATGAAGACTTTTTTCTACCCACCCCCCCAGTGAAGATCTATCTTAGGCAAATTAGACGATTTTAAAATCGTAATTAGAAATTTAAAACAGAACTGGTAATTGCATAAGAATGGGAAAAGAAGAGAATCGGTAAATATATCGAAATTGGGAACTTAGAATGGAATCGATAATTGTATAGGAATCGGGAATTTGGAACGGATTCGGTAATTGTATCGGAATCAGGAAGAATATTGGACTCAGTCCGCCACTAGTATTTGTCGAGGTATTTGTTGAGAATACTTTTCTTGTGATTTGGTTCTGCTTTTGGTAGAATTTTGAATTGTGGTTAAACTTCTTTATTTTGTTTAAAAATTCGAATTGGAAAAAGTTCGCCTTAGTAAAACTCAGAATTTATAATTTTTATGATTAATCATATGACTCAAAATAAAAACTGCCCGAAAAAGAGCATAAAACAAACAAAATGAATCTATCTATCTATCTATCTCTCTCTCTCTTTCTCTCTCTCTCTCTCTCTCTCTCTATATATATATATATATATATATATATATATATATATAGAGAGAGAGAGAGAGAGAGAGAGAGAGAGAGAGCAAAAAGTAACTGAAGCGTTCTGAACTAGATGATATCTTTCTGTATTTTAACATAATCTGACTAAGACATTATGAATTAAAAAACAAATTCAAAATTCAAACAATCTTTACTTATGAAAAATAATGTCTTTTAAATGTTGCCCATTTTTAACTTCGCATATTTGTGCTCTTTCCAAAACAGGATTCATAATAGATTGCAGAATCTATGGATTGCGATTTAACTCCTTTATTTCGTTCCTTT
This sequence comes from Euprymna scolopes, assembly GCF_053919585.1. Taxonomy (NCBI): domain Eukaryota; kingdom Metazoa; phylum Mollusca; class Cephalopoda; order Sepiida; family Sepiolidae; genus Euprymna; species Euprymna scolopes. The sequence continues at coordinate 75,418,296 of NC_136522.1, forward strand.
AACTCTCTGATTTCGTTATTCTTTCAATTCTTCCAGGGTTTAGGGTTTGTTAACACAGACTCTTTCCTGAAGATATTCCCACAAGAAAAAGTCGGAGCTAATCAAGTCTGGGGAACGTGGTAGTTATTTGATATTGCCATAGCTAACTCTTTGATTCAAAACAAGTGACTCCTGATTTTGGTAAAACAATTTCACAACTTGCATACGTTGTTTAATGCTATCCTAATCCATAATTAATTTCCAAAATATTATTTGTAAAATATCTGAAATAGAGAAAAATAATCATAAATGGTAAAATAACAAAGATTTTTTTAACCCTTCACTAACTTTTTGAATCACTATCTAAACTGTACGAAGACAGTTTCCTCACAAATGAACGTATCTATATATATAAAAATGTAACTCTTGATTCGTTCCTAATTAGTAGTCTAAATAACCACTGGAATGACTGCTTGGGCATTTTTGTATAATATGCTTACTGTACCCATGCGTGTTTTTATATATCTCTTTTTAATTATAACATTATACTTAATGTTTCTATAATAAATAGGTGGTTTTCTTTGTACGGATGGGCCATTTTTATTTTTTTTATTTGGGGACAATTATTTCACACCGCGTGCCATCACGTGACATCACTAAATGGAACTTTTATATACCAAACTGACATTTTTCGTTTAAAAATGGAATTATTTCTCTTTCGTTAATATATTTTTTTAATATTTCGTGTTTTATATATAAAGTACAATTGTTGAATGTTATTCTTTTGATTATATTTGTTTGTGAGAAGCACAATAAAAAAAAGATTAAAACGGAGCGAAATTTAAATTTCCATTTCATTTTTAAAACAACCGTAAACAAGCGCATACTTCGCAAGTTTTACCGTAAGTTAACGAGCAACCCATAAAAATCTGGTAGCTGAGTGTCAAATCTGCTTAAAATACTGTAATATATATATATAACCTCTCCCTAATATACTGGCAATAATTTGGTTCCGTCCTTCCCTTGAGTGTTCTAATAAGAGGGACTGATTTACTAGGATTTGTACTAGAAGCTGAGCAAAATTATTTAATTGTTTAATTTTTTGCATTTTGGTTAAATTTGTTAGTTTGCAATCGTTAAAAGCCCACACAAAAATACTAATTTTGGTTAACACACGCAATAAAAAAGAGACATTATTTATGCCCTTGGACGAAACCATACTTCATAAATTTCATTTTAGCAGCAGCAACAGCAATTTAACGCTTCGCGCAAAACACGTTACAAAAATGCGATTTTCTAGGACCCTCGCTTTAAAAAATCCTTTTATTTAAAAAATACATGGAATTTAAAATATAAATATGGATAAATTCTTAACAATGAAGAATGGAACAACCCATTTAAGAGTATTTTTTAGGTAAGTGATTTTTTGCCATTTATATATATATATATATATATATATATATATATATATATACATAAGCAATTAAAATATGTTGATTTTCTTTATATTTTTTTTAAGAAAACCGCTTTAAAGAAGCAAATATTGGATAATTTGCTATTAAACCTGTTATTTTTACAAAATTTGGTCTTTGCTCCTTTAATTGAAAAAAATAGGGTTTGAATTATATTTTCAAGTAGTTATAAGCTTTAAAAAATAGTATGTTGAATTATTAAGGTTCTGATCATCATTTTTAATGGCCACTTTCTGATACAACTATAGAACCTCTCCCAAAAATACTGGCAATAATTTGGTTTTGTCCTTCCCTTCAGTGTTTCCAATAAGGGGAATTGATTTACTAGGATTTGTATTAGGAGCTGGGCACTTATTAAAATTATTTAATTGTTGAATTTTTGGCATTTTGGTTAAATTTGTTAGTTTGCTAGCACTAAAAGCCCACACAAAAAATTGAACAAAAGACAAAATTAAAAAGAATGGTACTCATGCAGAATTTACCCCCCCCACACACACACACACCAGATTCCAATTAGTTTAGGGTTCGACCGGCCATCATCACCGGATTCAGCCGAGCGTTGTCTAAATGTTGAAACACTAAATCAACATTTTATTTATTTTTTTGCATAATTAATTAATGATGTGAGTATTTTTTCTGTTTATTTTCTTAACATCTATTGACAAAAAAATTGTAACTTTTCTCTACTTTCACCTATTTACAGTGTTCATATAAAGCATTCATTTTTTCTTTTTATAATAAAAATTCTCTTTTCAAAAAGAAATGTTTACTGCCAACTTTTTTTTTAAAAAATTGCAAGTTTTCCTGAAAAAAAACTAAAAAACTTTCACCTAACAATTTATGGTAAATAATTCACCTTTTCTTGGGGAAAAACAACTTTGATTGATAAAAAATTGCAAATATAATAAAATAAATAAACAATACAAAATTCAATTTTTTATGAGGAATGTGTTCCATTTTAACAAACTGAGCCACAGCAACGCGTGGCCGGGTATAGCTAGTATATATATATATATATATATATATATATATATATATATATATATATATATATATATATATACACAAGGGACCTGCAATAAGTAATGGACCTGACGCACTTCCAGTTGTCTGATCCAGCTGAAATTTTGCATGTGCAATGACTTATATCTCTATGGGTTATGTGTCAAATTACAGCTCTGAACTAATTGTGGTTTCTGTTTTACAGGTGTTTGAACTGAGTCAGGTGTGAAATATGGCCTGTTGAATGTCGAGCAGTGATCCGGTTTTTGTATTTGAAAGGACGCACACCACAAGAGACTTTTGATGAAATGAAAGAAACTTATGGTGATAATGCCCCATCATATGACCATGTAAAACGCTGGCATCATGAATTCAAACATGGCCGCAAGTCTGTGGAAACAGCTCTCAGACCTGGTCGCCCCTTTTGCCATTAATGAGGCATCAGTCCGTCAAGTTTAGGCTGCCATTTTGGAAGATCGGTGCATACTATTCGACAAATAGTCCAAGATGTCAAGATTAGTACAGGGTTTGTGGAAACTATCATTCATGACCATTTGCATATGCATAAGGTTTCTGCCAGATGAATTCCCAGGTTGCTCACACCATTCCAGAAACGAAAACGAAAATCACCTTTTTCTTCACCATATTCCCTCCGCTTCACTTTTTTTGCTGTCAAGTAAGATCTTTGACTTACTTGTTGTTTCATCATTTTGCATGCAAAATCCGATCCCGCATTTTGCTAATTCCTACCCTCTGATGAGAAGGAAAGTATTTTTTCGAAACTCCGCGGATTAAGGACTATCCACTTATCTAGTGTTTCCTTTTCAGATTAAATATGTTTTTAACTCATTTCAAAGTGTTTTTTAAGATGTTTTATTAACTGTTTGCTCGTATATATATATATATATATATATATATATATATATATATATATATATATAAATATATGAAGTGAACTTGTCTGTGTGTGCGTCTACGTATGTACATTTCCCTACTAAACTACTCTGCCAATTTTCAATCCACAGACGAGATTTGAAATAAGTATTGAGATTTGGGAAAATCTTTTTAATCGGTTTGCTGACAAAAATTTGGCTGTCAAGGGGTCAGAGTTCAACAATTTGACCTTTGCAAACTCTACCAAACTCCCCCGCCAATTTTGGGTCTAAACACTTGAAATTTTAGATGTAGGTTACTTAGACATGTAACAAACTTTTTTATTTGATTTGAGCTCAAAACAATAAATGTTAAGGAGTCAAAATTGGGCTAAATTTTTTTTTAAATTGACCTTTGCGATCTCTACTAAATTACTCAACCAATTTTTGGTCTAAACATTTGAAATTTTACATAAAGTGTATTCAAACATAAGGCAAGCTTTTTAATCGGTTTTTGACTGAAAATTTGGCTGCCAAGTGATCAACGTTCAAAAGTTTCGGTCTCTAGCCAATTATTCAGAGAATTTTGGGTTTAAATATTTGAAAGTTTATATAAAGGGTATTCAGACATTCAGCAAGCTTTTTAATCAGTTTTAGACGGAAATTTGGCTGCCAAGAGGTCAAAGTTGAAAGAGTTGACCTTTGCAGACTTTACCAAACTCCTCTGCCAATTTTCTGTCTAAACTCTTGAAATTTTAGATGTAGGTTACCTGGACATGAGTAAAACTTTTAATATATAAAACAGCCTATCCTGCCTTGACAGAGTACAAAATAGACTTCGTGGCTTAGTGGGGGATGCCCTTTTCTCTACCCTGCAACCTCTCTCCCACAGAAGAGACGTTGCAAGCCTATCCTTGTTTTAGCGTTATTTCCATGGCAGGTGCTCGTCTGAACTCCAATCTCTGATCCCTCCTCGCCAATCTTTCACGAAAAACACCCGTCTAGCTGAATCCACTGTGAAAAATTTCCCCCACTCTATATCTGTGCCTAAATCAAAACGCGGATTCCATGAACAAAGCTTCTTTCTTAGAAACTGTACGCCTGTGGACCTCTGTTCCGTCTGCCTGCTTCTCACCGGACTACAACTTGGATGTCTTCGTCCAACGTTAACAAATTAATTAACCGCCCCCTTAAGTAAACACTTCATCAAATCTCCACACTAACGTAATGTACTTGCAATAACCCTTATCCCTGAGTGGCTTCCGGGCCTTGATAAGCGGTGATCACTGTGTAAAAAAACAAAAAAAAACAAACATACGCAAACCTGCTACTACATATATATTCTGAAATTTTGTTTTTTGCTTTTGTCTTTACATAGATATCTATATACCTTTTCATCTATCTTAGTATGTTCGAATTATGCCTGTCAGCCTGTCTGTCTTCTTTATGTTTATCCGTATCGCTACCGCATGAATATGAAAACAGAATGCGACTACGCAGTGTTAATATATATAAAGTGTTAATTATAAACCTTAATCTCGAGGCTAAATAATTATTAAATTGATGCTACCGAATCGACCCGCTTCATAGTAACGTGTATTTACTTTTCTTTTCTTTTTAGGTTTTTGTGGAAAAGTCCCAACTGTCATTGAAAGGGAATACCCCGAACAATGGTTCCAAATCGGGCATTCAACGCGTGAGAAAAAACAACACTTTTTTTCTGATTGTTATATTTTTAGAAATGAATTCAAACCGGTTTTATTTTCATTGCTGTTCAGTTTTTTGTATTTTATATAAAAAAAAGTTGTTTCAAATGTAGTGTAGATATTTAAGATTCACATTCGCTAAACGTATGTAAGCATAAAACAAGAAACATCACACGACATATATGTTCATTGTTTGTACGATCGTGTCTCTATTTGTATTTATTTGTTCCAGTCTTTCATAAACATTTCTCTTCCTCTCTATATCGAAGTGTCGCATAGTCCTCATTATATATATATATATATATATATATATATATATATATATATATATTTATTTTATATATATATATATATATATATATATATATACATAGTAAGTTAGAAAACAATATATGGCAACTAAGCTACACAGAATATTCCGCTTTTCATTCGCACTAAGATTCTTCAGCCTGACGAATCCTAGTGTGGATGAAACGCGGAATATTCTCTGTAGCTAAATTACCATATATATTTTTCTAACTTACTACGTAGCTCTACCTAGATATTGCGAACTGTTGAAGTAAATACTTAGTTTACCCATAAAATTATACTTTCGTATATTAATTTATGTGATTAAATGAAGTAGTCATATATATATATATATATATATATATATATATATATATATATATATATATATATATATATTTATATATATATCTATATATATATATATATAAATTCGTATTCCTGTCTGTCTGTTTGTGTGTTTGTTTGTTCACAATTTGATTAATATATACAAAAGGTCCACTACTTTAATATTTCATTTATTTCTATATATAGCATCCGTACATTCATATCTGATTTACCTCTGCACTCCATGTTTAAAAAGGAAGTGTCCTCTATAGTATCAGATCTGACCGAATGGTTAATTCTAGGCATAGACCAATTCATACCATCTAAAAAATTCCAACAAAAACCTAACAGCCAGCCACGGTTCTCCCCAGAATGTGCTGCTGCTGCTGCTATCGCGCACAGAAATCACTTTTTCCATAGCTACCAACGTAATAGATGCACTGAGACTAAAGCTGCTTTCAGGACTGCCAGCAACCACTGTAAAAGAGTAATAAAAAATGCAAGAGAGCTATATGCCCAGTCTGTTAAATCCAAAATAGCCGATCAGCGGCTTGGTTCCCACCAGTTTTGGCAAATAACAAATAGGATCCTGAACAGAAGTGTGCGTTCTATCCCAACCATTATCAATGGAGCAGAGGTCATCTCGTCAGCATTAGATAAGGCCAAACTATTTGCAAAGAACTTTGCAGCTAATTCTACACTATGCGACGAAGGCCATCAACTTCACATATTTTCTTCTATAACACAGAACACGCTAGGTAACATACAAATATCCGTGCATGAGGTCGCCAAGCTAATCAAGAACCTTGATTCCAGTAAAGCAACTGGCCCTGACCGCATCCCAATTATAGTGTTAAAAATACTTCAAATAGAACTTGCTCCAATACTTACGAAACTGTTTAAGCGCTGCCTTAAGGAGAAGTGCTTTCCGACTCCCTGGAAGACATCATCAGTTTGCCCTGTATTTGAGAATTCAGGTGATAAGTCATCTCCTTCTCAGTACAGACCAATAAGTCTCCTGTGTGTTATGAGTAAGTTGCTGGAATCCATATTAAATAGAGAAATAGTCAACCAGTTCTGCAGAAACAACCTTCTTAGTGACACACAATATGGTTTCCGTTCTGCAAGGTCTACCGCAGATGTGCTGACGGTTATATCTCACAGGATTAGTGAATCTCTTGACAAAGGCTTCCTTTCTAGGGAAATTGCTCTTCACATATCAAAAGGCTTAGACAAGGTATGGCATAAGGGTCTACTTCACAAGATTTCTAGCTACGGTATAACTGGAAATGTTTTTCCAATCATTAAATCATTTCTCTCCGATAGGCTCATAAGAATAGTGGTCGATGGACAAAAATCAGAGGCCTGCATTATTAATGCTGGAGTCCCTCAGAGGTCAATCCTGGGTCCAACTCTCTTCCTGATCTACATCAATGCCCTCCCTAAACACATACTTAAATCATTCGTTGACATCTATGCTGATGATACGACCATCTACGGCAACACATCAAAGGCTGTAAATGACAAAGTTCTCTCTGATTCTCTCTCCTCTGATCTCGAGCGCGTGGTTCAATGGGAGAAGACGTGGCTGGTTACCTTTAATGCATGTAAACCAAACTCCTATCCTTACATCATCAACGCTCTGATCCCCATCTGGCATCAATTGGGATGGATGGCTCTCGTCTGAGAGAGGCCCCGTGCTTTGACAAGCTTCTGGGTTTGACCTTTACTCCTGATCTGAAATGGAACACGTACATCAAGTCTGTTGCCAAGGTCGCTGGAAAGATGGTGGGATCCTTCTACCGCTCCAGAAGATATCTCACTACTGATGCAATTCTCTATCTATATAAAAGCCAAGTACGTCCAAGGATGGAATACTGCTGCCATATCTGGTCAGGAGCTGCTAAAAACAGCCTATCCTGCCTTGAAAGAGTACAAAATAGACTTCGTGGCTTAGTGGGGGATGCCCTTTTCTCTACCCTGCAACCTCTCTCCCACAGAAGAGACGTTGCGAGCCTATCCTTGTTTTATCGTTATTTCCATGGCAGGTGCTCATCTGAACTCCAATCTCTGGTCCCCCTCGCCAATCTTTCACGAAAAACACCCGTCTAGCCGAATCCACTATGAAAAACTTCCCCCACTCTATATCTGTGCTTAAATAAAAACGTGGATTCCATGAACAAAGCTTCTTTCTTAGAACTGCATGCCTGTTGAACTCTGTTCCGTCAGTCTACTTCCCACCTGACTACAACTTGGATTTCTTCAAGTCCAACGTTAACAAATTCCTAATGAACCGCCCCCTTAATTAAACACTTCATCAAATCTCCACACTAACGTAATGTACTTGCAATAACCCTTATCCCTGAGTGGCTTCCGGGCCTTGATAAGTGGTGACCACTGTGTCAAAAAAAAAATAATAATAATATATATAGCATGATTCTTTCAAAATATACGATTATGAGGTCACCTCATTTGCATATTATATTAAAGAAAATTGATTTTACTAAATAGCTGTATGTTAGTTTAAGTTTCTAGCGAGAGAGTTGTTTTAAGTGTTCTCCTTAAGATTGTTATTTCATCAACTTTAAATAACGATTATATTAATAATATGTTTAATTTAATCTTTTTGGAATTATTATTTCCGACATCGGTTTTTTTAGAAACGATGATTTTTTTTTTAACTGAAAAGATCTCATTTGTTAGGTTTTATTATTCTTGAAACGACTATACAAAATCTTTGATCGTTCTAGGAATTGAACCCCCCCCCACAAACACACAAAAAAAAATACAAGTCGAAATTTTCCTTTATTTACGAAAAAAAAAAGTCAGTGAAAAAATGCCATTACAAAAAAAAAAAAAAAAAAAAAAAAAAAAAAAACAAGTCAATAAAACGAATTCCATTTTATTCTAAAACTCGTTAATGTTTTCAGCGGGCAAAGTCGTTTGCAAATTAGCTTTTCCCGTTATTCGCGTTTCAGGTTGGAGTTTACCTACAGGAATATCAGATTGTAGGGTATTACTGGACGAATACTTAACATAATGAAACCCTTCTTAAGAAAGAGAAAACCTAGGTTGTACTTGATGGTCGTACATCAAAACAATATGATATTAAATATATATGCGGGTGTACCTCAAGGGTTGGACGTTTATTATTCCTGATATTTATAAATGAGCTACCTAATAAAATTGTCTCTGAAATGGGGATATTTATGTTTCAAGGCAATGGCGGAAACCATAGAGGAAGATATCCGGTTTGTAGTAGAATGGGGACAAAAATGTATGGTTACATTCAATGCTGCCAAGAATAAACCCCTTTCCTTTAATAACTAAAAGAAACCTTATCAATCACTAATAGCCATGGCTAGTGATACATTACTCGAAAGTACTTCGTTCAAACTCCTCGGCTTAACATTCACTGGAAACATGAGTTAGAACAGATACATTGAGTACATTGCCAAGGCTGCTGCAATGTAGATGGGCTCTCTCTACCGTGCTAAAATGTTACTTGCGTCTGAAAGTATCGTGTGCCTTTAGAAGGCTAGTATTCGCCCATCTTTGGAGTATTGTTGTCACATTTGGGCTGGTGCATCTGCTACTCGTCTCTCCCTCTTAGACAGGGTTAAAAAGAGAGTCACCAACCTAATAGGTCCCGCATTATCAGCTAGGCTTCAACCGCCGTCCCATCGACGAAATGTTGCATCCCTCTGTCTGTTTTACAAGTACTTTAAAGGTATGTGCTCTGACGAACTACAAGCCCTAGTACCACCTCGACATAAATACTCCAGACAAACCCGACAAGCAGCAAAATCCCACCCCTACACAGTAGAAATCCCTAGATATAAGAAAGCCTTTTACTCTAATAGTTTCTTCTCTAATACTGCTAAATTTCGGAATTTTCTTACGGCTTCCTGTCTTCTTTGACTGTACTGACATACACAAGTTCAAGTGTAATGCAAACAGACATCTTGCTGCTCAACTCACTACATAATACCCCTACAAATTATGTCTCAGATAGTAGCCCCCTACAACAAACTAGCACTGTGCCTTTTCGGAGTGAAAATGCAATAATAATAACGATTCTCACGATACTTTGTGCCAGGAAAGAATGTGACGTCATGTGGCCTAAAAAGGGAAGCTGAGGTGAGAGAAACCGAGAGTTCCCTTGGAAATACATACGTGTGAACTTGGGCTTTTAGAGATGCCCGGGTAAGATATGATTAAGCAGTAATTATCGCTCCTCTCTGTCTCCCAACTGATCAATGAAGATAACCCTGGACGGAACCGATTGTACTAAGATAAATAACGAGTCCGGCAAATATATCTGCGAGTTCCAGCCACAAAACTTTAAAGTTATTCAAAAAGATTTTTAAAAAAAGGATAAAAGAAAAGATGTGTAAACACAAGCTATTTAATGAAAAATCTGTTTAAAAAATGATGCTGGGATAAACATGCGCATGTATTATGAGGTGCCTTAAATAAGTTTCCAAACCTTTTTTGTATGGAACCTTTTATTGATAGTACACACATAAAACTGTAGTCCCCTTTGAAGCAATCGCCTCCGGTTGCAATGCACTAGTAGCGTTCCAACAACTTCTGAAAGGGCTCATGAAAGTCCTTTTGTGTGAGCGTAGCTATGACTCTCGTCACAGTCTCTTTCATCTCCTCAATTGTCTCATAACGACAGCCTCTAAGGTTTTTCTTGAACTTAGAGAATAACAAACAGTCACAGGGATCAATGTCTGGACTATAGAGAAGGTGAAGAAATGTCTTGATGCCCATCTTAATCTCAAATAGTTTGCGGCAAGAGTTGTAGACTGGTGCATTGTCCTGGTGGAAATGCCACTGTCCCGATTTGAAGAGGGGTGGCCTCTTCATGTAACGGAGCAAATGGACAAACAAACAAAGCAAATAAATAAAAATTTGGATCGGCATTTTTTCTTTTTAACAAAATTATTTATTACCGTTATTCTCCCGTCTCGACACCACTTAAAAAGTCTCTCGCTGCCACATGCCCATTTCATCTCGCTGCTTTTCTCTTTCTTTCGACCGCATGCTAGCAACAGCTGGCCCATTCTCACCTTCATTTTTACGCGTCAGTCTCCTTTGACGTCTCCTTTTTTCATCCCAACCATGTGGTGTCCTTTTTCTTTTTCTTGTCACGCCCACTCGCGCGCACTTCGTAATTTTCAAACGCGTTCAAACGCTGCTCCTGCTGTTAAACAATCGCTTGCTATCTAAACTTAGGATGTTGCTGATATTTTTATGTGCGCTCATATGCGCTCTGTTACATACCATAACTAGCAAAAAACATTCTTCACAATATTTAATTAAACTTGCCAAAGATAATAAAAGAAAACTCAAAAGTTCACACAATAAAACATGATTAATTAAAGCATGAAATATATAGTATAATAATTCTGCAAGTTTCAAATATCAAGTTATCTCAGTTGGTCATTTATTACATTTTAAAAGGTAGCCATTGCAATATTGTTTCGTATTGCGACTAACAAGTCTGCAATATTGTGTTATTGATGCATTATTAGTCACGTCCTCATCAGATGTTTACCTTAAAAAAAGCTTATAAAAGCATCATTTTGGACAACTTACTTAGTTCATTTAACCGACACGCTCTGCCATTCCTTCTCAATTACGACAGTTACGAACGTTATGGTCATACTGAATTCAATTTAGCTTATAGTAATTATTTTCGTATATTTTGTATTATTATTGCTATATTTTTATTTTCATTTTATTTTTAAAAAAATTCTGTTTTTATTTATTTTACCATTCTTAGTTCCCTATTTTTAAGTTATATTAATTAGTGTACTTATAGTTTATTTTCCATTTAAAATGTTCTTAGTAAATGATTTCCCTTACATACGGAGCGTAATGTTGTTTTTCTATTTTTCCTTTATTTTGCTTATATTATTTGGAGGTTTAGTTGCTAGTTGAATTTTAATTAATTCAAAAAGTTTTGTTAGCATCCTCACTAGTTATAATATGATTTGCTATATGTATATGTATTTAAATTATAATTTCTCATATCATCTTTATTTACGTTATGTGTGCTAAGTTTTTAATTTTGAATAATAGAAGTAAAATTATTCCTTATTTTCATCTTTGTAATCTAAGGGAAGTCATTCTTGTAAACTCAATATCTCAGAATCTTATTCGCATCGTGTTTTTTTCTCAACATATATTTTCTATTTACTTTGTATTATATTAATAAAACTTATTCGCATCGCGTTCCACTTAAATTGAATTTAAGTTGACTGTATCTGTTCTTTATTCTTTTCTTATGTTATCCTGTTCTGCTTACACATTCTAATTAATTTTACATTTTGGATGGTCTTGGCTGTTTTAAATCTAATATCACATGTATATTTATATTGGCATCCATTTTTTTCTCCATCGTTTCTCCTTGTTATATTTAATTGGTATTTAGCTATCGGTATCTCATTTGTTCAAATATTGACCGGACTATTAATCTTTAAAACATTTAAATCCTTCAAGTAAGTTTTGAAAGTTTTTTTTCTCAACATATATTTTCTATTTACTTTGTATTATATCAATAAAACTTATTTGCTAAAATCTTTAATAAACCTTTAAATCCTTCAAGTAAGTCTTGAAAGTTTGTTTTTTTCTCAACATATATTTTCTATTTACTTTGTATTATATTGATAAAACTTATTTGCTAAAATCTTTAATAAACCTATTTACACGAACTGAAATTCTTTACCGTTAAATATTCTTACATCCACTAAACTTAATGATTTAATATTGTAAGTCAACCTAATAAATTTGTACAAATCTGTTAATCCTACTATATCTTACTTCCATTCTTCAAGCCAACTTGTCATTCCCTATCATTGGAGTTTATTATTGTTTTAGTTAAGTTACTTGATGTATTTGTGATTCGAATTTACTTGACTTCGAATAGTAAAATGATTTTATTTATTATTAAAATCCAATCGATATCCTTACAAAATTTTGGATGTACGCAGACACTTTGATGGCTAAATAAGTCTATTCATAAGTTTTTTCAATTATTTTATTTTTAGCCGCCATATTTCACTTGTGCATAAATCTGTTTAAGTGTCTACATTTATTTTCTTCCCACTAATAATATTAACCACCGGACTAATTATTAAAACGACATATGCTTATATGTGTAGCTTCATAACGTCTCATCGAAACGAGGTTATTTTGGTCATTAATGTTTTTATGCGTTAAGGCGATCGCCATTTGATACCACGCAAACCCGAGAAGTACTTTCCGATGTTGGCATTTTAACATTGAAGCATTGAATGCTTGGCTTTCGTAGAATTCATCCTTTGCACTTCCGTTCAACAATCGGATCATGCACATCATCCTGATTTATAACCCCAACATTCGGTTCAGATTCTCCAATAGAAGGATTATGTTTCTGCACTAGAATACTTGAACCTAGTAATTTGTTAGATTTCAATTTATAGACCTTCTTATGTCTTCCTCAGAATGTCGCTATCTATCTATCTATTTATTTATCTATCTATCTAAATATATATATATATATATATATACGTTTAACTCTCCCTATCTATCTATCTATCTATTTATTTATCTATCTATCTAAATATATATACATATATGTATATATATATATATATATATATATATATACGCTTAACTCTCCCCTATCTATCTATCTATCGGTCAATCTCTCTCTCTCTCTCTCTCTCTCTCTATATATATATATATATATATATATATATATATATATATATATATATGACTACTTCGTTTAATCACCTAAATTAATATACGAAAGTATAATTTAATGCGTGAACTTTAAGTATTCACTTCAACAGTGCTCAATAAATAGGTAGAGCTACGTAGTAATTTATAAAAATATATATGGCAATTAAGCTACACAGAATATTCCGCGTTTCATTCTCGTGAGAATTCGTCAAGCTTATGCGAAGAGTTGTGGTTATCTCGTATTTTTATATATACACATTCTATTGAATTTTTAGCTAGCCAATCAGCTTCCTAGTTTCCACCGCGCCTCTTCTAATCAGCTAATGGACAGGCGCTTACAAGACAAAGCATATATATATATATATATATATATATATATATATATATATATATATATATATATATGTGTGTGTGTGTGTGTGTGTGTGTGTGTGTGTGTGTGTGTGTGTGTGTGTAAAATACACCGTAAAAATATTTAATAGATATTTGAATAAAAATATTCAAATGTTGATAAATAAAAAAATAATAAGAATAACAAATAATACGTCCCAAATAGGGATGACTAGAATATAAACAAAGGGCAGGTAATTGTTAATAAAAAAGAAACAAACATTTAAAAACGATAAAACTCGTGCATAAAACTTGATAAGGGCACGTGGTCTAGTAGTAAAACACCAGGATACTTATCGAACTACACCTCCCGGTAGAAAAGTACCCAGTTGAGGGTGAGGGAATTAATGTTTTCAGTAAATGTTTTTGATATTTGTCGTCCAAAGCGTCGAGCTTCTAAATGATACCGATCTCGTGAAAATCCGTTGCGTCTGTCGAAAGTTTTAGGCAGATATACAAACACACATACATGCATATATACACGCATATATACATAATACATACATACATATATTTAAACAGACATGTGAGATTTACATTATATATATACAAATATATATACTAAATACTAGCCTATATATATATATATATATATATATATATATATATATACCCACACACCTGACTGTCCCTCTGCCTCTCCCCCCCCTCTCTCTCTCTCTCTCTCTCTCTCTCGTTCTCTCTCTGTACATATATAAGTTTGTTTTAGAAAAAGATAGGGCAAAGTGATAGATTGAAATGTGCTAAAGATTTGTTATTTGATAGTTTACATTCTCTCTCTCTCTCTCTCTCTCTCTCTCTCTCTCTCTCTCTCTCTCTATCTATCTCTCTCTCTATCTCTCTCTCTATCTCTCTCTTTAATTTATGAATTTGTACAAATCCTTTTATTTATGAAGCTTAATGTAATCACAGAGCATATAACAAATAAATGAAAAAAGCCTCTATATCAAATTTTCAGATGTTGACCACCCTACGCTTTATTCCTTTTAGTATGTTGAGATGTATTTATTGATACAATAGTTAAATAAATGAGTTTGCACTACGAAACAGGTGCTGCCAAGAATTGTGCACGTCAACATATTTAAAGGAATAAATGGTAAGATGGACACCATCTTGAAATTTTCAATATAAGTTTTTATTATTTATTTGTTATATATGTATATGTATATATGTGTGTGCGTGGGTGTATACCCTAATTTCAGACTGTTCCTTTACATGTATGTATTTCTGTATGCATGTCTGGGTATATTATGCCTATCTATCTATCTATCTATCTATCTATCTATAACGATCCATACAGGGTGTTCCAAAATGTTTAACTCCATTTCATAGGCCAATAATTTCGACAATTTTCATTGGAATGACCTCAAATTTTCACAGCTTGTATAGAAACGTTTTAAGTTTGTGTGTGTAACAATTGACATTTCTATCTTTCCAGGTTAAGAAATACCGTTCACTTCAAAAGAAAAAGCATTTTGCTCGGACTCAGTCACAGAAGAGAATGTAGCGTGTCTTCTTAAAAAAATTTGCACCAACTACAAAACAAATTAGGATTTGGCACCAAAAATTTCAAGAAAAGGGCTGTTTATGCATACCTTAATCGCCAGGATGGTCAATTGGCTAATTGATCAACTCATAGAAAATGAAGACGAAAGTTTAATTTTTCAGCAGGATCGGGGTGCACCTCACTGGAAGCTCACTGTACGAGCCTACCTCAATGAGGTTCTGCCAGAGAGATTGGGCGATCGAGGTAGTGAACCAAGACGATTTGCTTTTGAAATGGCCACCACTATCACCCGACCTTTCTCCGTGTGATTTTTTTCCTCTGGGGTTATGTGAACAGACTAGTCTTCGTACCTCCTCTTCATTTAACATTGAAGAACTGAAACAGAGAATTACCGCTGCATTGGAAACTGTCACCAAAGACATGCTACAGCGAGTTTGGCACGAGCTCGAAAACCGACGCGACGTGTTTATGAAAATCTGTCATAGAACCAAAAATAATTTGTACTTTCTTTGTAAATTTAACCAATAAACTGTATGACCTCCAACATAAAGTATATTTAGTTTCATTAAGATTCCTGAAGTAGTTTTTGAGATATAGACATTTAGAATGGGGTCAACTACTTGGAAACACCATGTATATCAATATATCTATGGGTGCTACTCTCTCTATCTATATATTGTTCTTTTCTTATATACTAGATTTATTCAAATATACGTATTTTAGTATAGTTGTCTCCTCGTTTTATATGTATGTATATATATATATATATATATATATATATATATATATAAAATTCCACAGCCAAACAACGTCGCAGCTCACAAGAGCCATGACAGTCAACGAACCGGATGTCCAAGACTCGAGTTTCGCCCTCATTTGGGCTCATCAGTTAGACACATCCGAGCTAGACACATCTGACTTCGGATGTGTCTAACTGATGAGCCCAAATGAGGGCGAAACTAGAGTCTTGGACTTCCGGTTCGTTGACTGTCATGGCTCTTGTGAGCTGCGACGTTGTTTGGCTGTGGAATTTATTATACAATCTCTCACATTCTGAAAATCCTAATATATATATATATATATATATATATATATATATACACGCACACACACATAATATATATATATATATATATATAAAGATTACAAGATATATTTCAATGTAAAAAGAAATACATATTTCTTGTAATAATAAACACGGTCAGTACCACACAATGATGTTTACACAGCGGTTCTCGCCATATCACCGAAGTTAAGAAACGATGAACCTGGTCAGTACCAGATGGGTGACCATTTTGGAAGGTTAGACGCTGTATGTACAAGGCCGAATCGTAAAAAATTCTGTTTGTATGGGGGCACGTTTAATTCACCGAGGAAGATGCACCCACTGGAGAAACTCTACTGGCAAGTAGACATAATGGTGTACCGGCCACCTGTTACAAGATGCAACAAATGTTTGCTGCAGCGAATAGTGACGCCTAATGTGTGTGCGATACGAAGTTGCGACTCGTGGATCACTTAACACACGTCGTAGGTGGGATTAGCTCAATCCTAATGAGCAAAATGTATACTCGAGTTCTTGCCAACGACATATACAGTCATCTACAAACTGTTTAGCGGTATTACATCGCTTAAATGTGGCTAGATAAGCAAATGCCTCAAGCAAGGATCAAAACACGATCGTCTATTTTTTCACCATCATTCTTTTTTTTTTTTTTTACACAGTGATCACCACTTATCAAGGCCCGGAAGCCACTCAGGGACATGCTGATAATAAGCGAAATCTTAATGTTCATATTGTCTATTGCCTGAGAGCTCCATGTGTTTACACAAAGAATAATACATTTTAAGCTGATGATAGTTTGGGAATGTGTGCGAATTTTTAATGTGCGCACACACGCGTATGTGTGTGTGTGTATACGTGTGTGTGTGACGACAAATAATTCACACAGCCCATAACAATGTGGAATTTGTCCCAAAGTCAAAACACATTCATCTATTAACAATACAAAAAGATAGACCAGTGTGAAAGCCACTCACGCACACTCCTTTCAGCGTGAGTAAGGCCATTGTTTCATTAGAGCTTATGTCTAAGTCAATGGTTACAGCATTGCGTTTATGACTAAAACTCCATAAGCGAAAGTCTGCAGTCTTGATCAATCAACTTGAAAGGTCAAGGTAAAAAAAAAAAGGAAATAGATTGAATTTGGGTCACCATTTTCCCAGAATCGTTTTATGGATAAAATAACTGGATTTGTCGGTTCGCTATCGCTTCCTAAAGTTTCGACTGTGTTTTTAATCTAAAGTTCTTCTAGTCTATGTTATATTAATACATAGCTAGTAGATATATTATGAACAAAGCTTCTTTCTTAGAACTGCACGCCTGTGGAACTCTGTTCCGTCTGCCTGCTTCCCACCTGACTACAACTTGGATGTGTTCAAGTCCAACGTTAACAAATTCCTAATGAACCGCCCCCTTAAGTAAACACTTCATCAAATCTCCACACTAACGTAATGTACTTGCAATAACCCTTATCTCTGAGTGGCTTCCGGGCCTTGATAAGTGGTGACCACTGCGTAAAAAAAAAGGTAAAAATATATTGTGCAGGTCTTAAAATTTGGAATAGAGGCTTTTGCCATTTATTTGTTATACGTCTTCTTTCATACAGCGCATGGTATTCCCAAATAGGCACATATCTGGCATTGGCCAGGCTAAACGTTGCTTAAATTTAGTGATGTAACCAGAACCGGCGTGTCAACGTGATTATACCGTATGAATAGTGTGAATTGATTCGTGTCGAATCCAAAAAGTCCAGAAATAATAAATTGTTTAATCTAAGTATTATCATAAAATATCCAATTTCCAAGAAGTTCTTAGAAAATCAAATTATTAATAACTTTTTTTGCTATTAGAAAACACGTTAAACGGCACAAAAGACAAAAAAAAAATGAATAAGCAGTTTATTAGAGAAAGTTAAAAACAATAATAATTTCATTAATTGTTTTATCATTTTCTGTGGCTCTTTAATTCACTTTATATTCATTGAAGATGCATTTTAATAAACATGTATTTTTTCATATATTTTCAAATTTATGCTAAATAGTAATTCATTTTTATTC
Source organism: Euprymna scolopes (assembly GCF_053919585.1). NCBI lineage: Eukaryota > Metazoa > Mollusca > Cephalopoda > Sepiida > Sepiolidae > Euprymna > Euprymna scolopes. The sequence continues at coordinate 75,436,699 of NC_136522.1, forward strand.
ATTTTTAACCTTTTCTTAAAATAACATATCTTTAATAACGTTAAGGACTATTTTTTACATTTTAATTCATTCTTTGAGTATTTGATGGATTAATAAATATTGGAATGTAAACAATTTTTATTGTAATCTATCTATCTATCTATCTATCTATCTATCTATCTATCTATCTATCTAATCTTCTCCAATCTACTGTTATATAAAAGTCACTTTGTGTGTATGAGTTCATTCCCCATATGTTTCGAAACGGTTGAGCCTATCTTTTGTAAATTTCACACAAAAGTAATTTATATGTCAGGCAGTTTTCTTAGATATGTTTTGTACAGAAATTTAATCGACTAGTATCGAAAATCGAAAAATTCGGATCTTAAAAATAGTCTTTTCTCTCTTACAGATAAAAATAATTTTTTACAGGGGAATATTTTCCGTTACACCGACCAAAGGAAATAATAAAATCTCAGCAAATCATTCCTACTTAAAAAACAACAACAACAACAACAACAACAAAAAACAGACTTATTGCCATCTGGATATATAGCTCAGTGGTTGAGCATTTCACTACAGATCGAATGATCCCTCTGTTCGAGCTCGGATGTACCTGATCATTTTATTTTTATTTTTTCTCATAAATGAGTTCAATTCACGATAAAAGAAGAGTACCATTTAAAATCGCCGTAAATCATTTCTTGATTTGCATATTTTAAAACTAAACATTAATCAGAAGTGGCTTTTCCAGGGCATTCATAGTCAAGCTCAAATATCAGATGATGTGATATTGTAAATAAAAACAGACAGAATTTAATGAACGAAATTATCATTATTATTTTTTATTTTAATTATTATTATTATTATTATTATTATTATTATTATTATTATTATTATTATTATTTTATTTATTTTTTATTTGCGAATTAATTCAGCGGGTAAATTATTTCTCGTAATCTTCTATAATATAAATCTCACCTGCCTGTTTAAATGTATGTATGTATGTTTGTATGTATGTCAGGTCATGTCATATGCTACTGGTACGATGTAACCCAGAACTACCTGCCTCATGGTCGGGTCACCGGCGACTAAACTGGTTCCCCCACCAGACTTGTTTGATGAGGAGGGTGGCTAGTCTCCCTGAAGGATTAAAAACAAGACCTTCCAAAGAGCGAATGAACCCTTTTTCGGGGCCAACGGCCAACTAGCACCGTGTGTGTTTGTGTGTATGTATGTGTGTGTTGGGGTGGAGAGGGCTCCCGTAATCCGTGTTGAAGGTAACCTTTCTAGGAGAAGTAAATCTCTGATTTAAAAAAAAAACATAACGCAGGAGACCAGTACCCGCATTAAGCTGGTCTGTAGTTTAACTTGTTGCTGGCTATCTTGCTCTTGCTTGTTGATGGATCTCAACATTTGAACCACGAGAGGGACTTAGCTGTCTCTAAGACTCTGTAACATCATCTGTGTATAGATGCTCCCTCAGGCATTTGTCTATAAAAATGGTCCTGTGGCGATGGAAAAGTTGTGATGCGTGGAGGCTCGAAATGCTGGAAGCATGTAACAATTGATCTCAATGGTCGTCTTCAGTGTCATGCCTGCTTGAGTGTGTGAATTCACCGGTAGGACTAAAAAAAAAGAAAGTCATTTTTGGGCTCATGGTCTGAACGAGTGGCACTCGTCTGACAAGACGTTGTAATCATCATGTATGTATGTATGTCTTAAACTTTCGACAAAGGCGACGGATTTTCACGAACTAGGTATAGTTTTGAAGCTCGACCCTTCGAACAACAAATATTGAACGATTGGCCAAAAATATTAATTCCTTCCCTCTCAACTGGGCACTTTTCTACAAGGAGGGGGTCGCTTTCTTCGCCGATATTTTCGAAAGTCATCTCCTCTTTTCGATTGACTAGCCTTAATTTAAACCTTCGCCACTTCCAGTTTGGCAATTGATGCACCGGCAAAGACGTCACGGTTTTTACCACGTTCTTTTCTTCCTTCGTGGTACGGGTTCACGCCTGCCTGCCTACTACCATTTTTTTTTAGCTCAACGCACACCTCCAAACACCCGGGTAATGCCAGACACCCAGGCTAGTATATAATAATCAATAGAGGATTGATACTATAACAATACATACATATTCTGCATAAATTAAAATATGTTTAAACGTATTGTACAACCGGCCAACTAGTAGTATATACAGAGAAAGTGAGAAAGAAAAAAGAGAGAGAGGGAGGGAGGAGAGTCCGGAAGAGATAGTTGTTATCATAAATGTTACACATACTTTTTAACTATTTTCTAATGTATATTCCTGGGTAACAGCGGATAGCCCTGTTAGCACTTTCGAAAAATGTATCACTATTGAAACGACTTGGAAATAAATTGACAATTAAAAAAATAATAGAGTTAATTTTTTCATGCGTTTATTTTTGTGAAGAATCGCAGATTTTCTTATCAACTTACCAACTAGACGCCCAATTCGACACTGAATCGCTCATGTATTAGAACCATGTGAATATCCGAAACAAGTGCGTGTTTTATAATTAAAACATTGCTACACAATTAGCTGGGAATGAAAGAATGTCAAAAAGAACACATTGTTTCAAATTAGTGAAACTGCATATTGATTACTTCTTGTCAATAGAAAATGCTTGCAAAATTTATAACGTCATGCATGATCTATACTATCATTTTTAAACTCCCGACAAAAGGAGGGTAGACCTGTAAATTCACCCTTGTCCGTTCGTCTGTCCGCAATTTTCTCAATAACTACGCCCAGGAACTTTTTGAAATTTTCCACAAACATTAGACATGATATGAGTACAAATGTAACAGAACGGATTTTCCGGGAAAACTCCGGTTGCCCCCCCCCAGTGGTATCTTTCGGGTAAAATGGCTAAAATTCACACGTTTGTGTTTATTAAAAAAATTAATGTTTGGATTTTTATAAAACTTTCTGGAAAGTAACTAACTGATTTAAATAGAATTTTATTTTCTATACTTCGCGATAACTCTTGGGTGTGCCCCAGGGGCTCTTTTAGGGCGAATAAAAACGCTCAATTTTGGGGACTATTTTACCATATTTGTCCAAATTTTTTTGTGTATGTGTATTTAGCATTTTGCATGTGATGCAGTAACAACAGGACTTATTTGTGTTTTCCCTCGTTTATTCCTACGTTCACGGTTAGGTGTTTCCCTCATGGATTTACAATGATTTCTCTCCCTTTAGTGCTTATATCGTCTCTTAGGTAGCTCAGTCCAATGTTTCCAATACTGACAAAGTCCACCTCCTCTCGTGTACGACTTACCCGTTTTGTCTTTTACTTGTATCTTTAGCCTATATACTTCTTTGTTATCAGTTCAATTCAATTCTTTATGTTTATGAAATTGAGTTTTTAAATCTATTTTATTACATAAATATCGCTGTAATGTTTTATTGTTTATAAATGTAAGTTAAAATTTATTCCGTTAGATTCTTAACATCAATATTTTTGTTAATCATTCTTTTCTTTCAAAACATTCTCCCTACATATCTTTTTCTACATAACAGTTAATAAATCAATAATATTAATCGATCAGACTTTTTGTATTGGCCGCCATAACATAACACATACTACGCTGTGACCATAGTCAAAATGCCCAGCATTACACAAGTATATTCCATTAAAGTACTTATAAACAACGATATGGATAGACTGGGGTAAGTGTTTGGTTGTTAGTAGCGAACCTATTAGATTCGAGAGTTTTTAATAAGAAGACACCAGTGATTTTTGCAACAGTTTAGATGTAGCGAGAATATTCTATGCATGAATAAATAGTGGCTTTCTTAGATATATAAGATCTTGGCAAGTGTGTGTGTGGTTTTCTAGCGTTGTAGATGAAGCTCACCTTTACACACACACACACACACACACACACACATATATATATATATATATATATATATATATATATATATATATATATATACTAGCTGGCCGCTATTCGTTACTCGGTCGTAAAATACGCTTAAATATGATATTTTAATTTATGCAGAGTAAAAACATATGTATGGGGTGCCATCAGCTAAAATTGAAACCAAAGCGTGTAGCTCTCCAGCCTTATTCGTTACCGTCTTAGTTTAATCCATACGCATAGGAAAACATAAAAACACCGTTGTTAAAGGCATAAATGTATATCTTCATTTACGTAAAATTAACACGTTTAGACGACTTATGCTTGCCAAGTTTAATTTTTTCCGCTCAATTTAGACCCCTTGACAGCTCTTTTCCCCGACTAAACACCGACACGAATCCGTTCCACAGGTCCAAATTCCCTATTCACAAAGTAATTTTTATATTATAATTTATATATATTGATTATAACTCCGAACTATTCTGAATGTCATAAATCCTTTATATATATATATATATATATATATATATATATATATATATATAAATCACATTACTTAATATATATATATATATATATATATATAACTACTTCATTTACTCACATAAAATTAATATACGAAAGTATAAATTTATGCGTAAACTTTAAGTATTTACTTCAAAAGTGCTCAATGCGTAAGTAGAGCTAATTAGTAATTTATAAAATATATATGGCGATTAAGCTACACTGAGTATTCCGTGCTTCATCCACTCTAGGATTCTTCAGGCTTATGCACGGAATATTCAGTGTAGCTTAATCGCCATATATATTTTATAAATTACTTACTATATATATATATATATATATATATATATATATATATATATATATATATATATAACTACTTCATTTACTCACATAAATTAATATACGAAAGTATAGATTTATGCGTAAACTTTACGTATTTACTTCAAAAGTGCTCAATGCGTAGGTAGAGCTAATTAGTAATTTATAAAATATATATGGCGATTAAGCTACACTGAGTATTCCGTGCTTCATCCACTCTAGGATTCTTCAGGCTTATGCACGGAATATTCAGTGTAGCTTAATCGCCATATATATTTTATAAATTACTATATATATATATATATATATATATATATATATATATATATATATGAGGTTCCTTCTATAAGTTCCCAGACTTTTTTCGTATGAGCACTTTTATTGATACTATACACATGAAACTCTAGTCTACGTCGAAGTTATCCCCTTCTGCTGTTATGCACTTGTACTGTTTCAACAACATATGGAAGACCTCATGGAAGTCTGCTTGTGTGAGCGTGTCAATGACCCTCGTCACAGCTTTTTTGTTATCTTTTTAAGTGACTCATAACGACAGCCTCTAAGTTTTTCCTTGAACTTATTAAATAACGAAAAGTCACAGGGAGCAAGGTCTGGACTATAGGGAGGATAAGTAACTATCTTGATGCCCTGCTTCGTCAAATAGTCTGTGACAATGATGAAGCCCCCTTGGAACAAACTTTGGGCCAATCTTCAGCATCTCCTGTTCCTGGCGAATAATTGTGTATGCAGTTCCCACACTGACATAAAACTGTGCACTTATAATCTGTATAGACACACGACAGTATGCATCCATGAAATTCTTTATTTGGCCAATCAACTCTAGTTTTCTGACTTCCTTACTTCTCTCGCACCTCACATCATCCATCACAAACTACTTGCCTTTCTTGAATCTTTTATGCCAATCAAAAACTGATGTTCGATTCATGCAAGATGGTCCAAAAGCAGTGTGAACATTACATACGTTTCTGTAACATTTTTTACAAAGTAGAAAACTGAATTTTGTTGCATATTTTTTTCCTAAAGTGTCCTCACATCCAGATTACATTTTTGAAATTCACCAGCTGTGACAATCAGGCTTTGGTAGGATGTATTCTAATTCGTGCTAATTTGAACCTGAAATCATAAAAATAAGTCTGTCATCTCAAAAGATAGATAGCAATAATAATGCTGAATTTTCAATATATATATATATATATATATATATATATATATATATATATATATATATATATATATATATTACTTGTTTATTGTTATATAAACATGCTCACATCCCGCTGCTACAAATAGCCACTTGTTTCAATCAAACAACAGATATCATCAGGCAGCGACTTGACTATTCAAAAGTTCAATGAATAATGGATTTTTATTTTAGGTAGGAACTCTTTAAAAGTTGGAGTTAAAAAACTTAAAACACAGAAATTTTAATTATAAGATGCAAAGAGGGAGGGGCAATCCAAATAAAGTTAAAACATTATAATGGAGAGAAAGTGATTAAGAAGAGAAAAAAATAAATAGAGAAAGAAAATAAATAGAGAAAGAAAATAGAGAGAAAAAAATATATAGATAATATGGAGAAGAAAAAGAAAAAAGATATAAAGGGTTATTATAAAGAAAATAAGGACTAGAAGGGAAAAGAAAGAATGATGAGATATAGTTAAAGAGAGAAAGAGAGAAAGTAAGAATTAATAGGAAGGGAATCTTAAAATGTTGATAGTATATAGAAAAAGAAAAAGAAAAAGATCTGCGTGTCAACCAATTTATGAACAATTATACATTTCAGTAATGAGACACGTTATTACAAATACAAACAGAAAATACAATGTAAGCGTTAGAAGTGAACATGTCAAAAATGACAGCCAATGTGTCCAACCAACATATTTATCATCTCACATACGTCCACGAGTAATATCAACGCAGTTCAAACATACGTCTACAATTAATTAAGGCCTTTATACTAAATGATATAAGTTTAAAGTTTTCGCGTTTTTATTAAATAAATATATAAATAAAAGAAAAAAATAATGATAAAACAATATTAAAATTATTATTAATAATAATAATAAGAAAAAAATAATGATAAAACAATATTAAAATTATTAATAATAATAATAATAATAATAATAGTAATAATAAAAAATAATAGTAATAATAATAATAATAATAATAATAAAACAGAATAAAATTAATATTTATTATCTTTTTAATATAACATATTTAGCCATAAGAGGGGATTAAAGAAATTAAATAGGACTAATAATTTTCAATAATAATCTACTAATATTTATGTATATAAAAAGAATACAATACATATATATATACATATATATACATATATATATATACATACATATATATATGCATACATGCATATAAGTAAAGGTGTAACTCGATTCTATTAAGTTGAAAGTTTAAGCTAGTTAAGTATAAATATAAAGTCATATTAAATCACAAATTAATACATTCAAGACAGTATTACTAAAAACATAGATACAAGTACACTTACATATAAATATATAAATAGTAATACTAAATAGATGTTAACTCTAAATGGTGCTTCATTTAATAATCCTAAAAAAAAACATACCTATCTCATATGCACAATGTTTCATGGAATTCAGTTTATGTCGTAAATCTGAACATTTGCCCACGATCTTATATAAAGATCAAACACATTTTTGGAGTAAAATTTTGCGAGAAGAAAAAGAATAGAAATAGGAGGAAAGTGAAGCGTTATTTAGCGTGATACATAAATGGAAGGACATGCAGATGCATAGATAGATTGATGGGAAGGGAGGGAGAAGAGAGGAATGCAAGCAGATAAGTTTAGTAAGTAGATTAAACAGAGAGATAGACAGAGAAATAATGATAGTGCGAGAAAGAGAGAGTAGGGTAGGGTAATGTGATTGATAAGAGAATTTATCGAAGCAATATCGAAGTGTAAGAGAGAAGTGAAAGAAAAGAGAAAGAGGGAGAAGATAGATATGTAGAATAAAGGAGCAAACGAAAAAGAGGGAGTATAAAGAAAGAGAAGGAGAGAGAATCTTACATACAAAACGAATCAAGAGATACATGTAATTGAAAATCGGTGATTTCATAAGGATCAGAGCTTTTGGCAGCTTATATAATTGACGACCTTTGACCCGTGCCATTTTCATTATTATATTGTTTATAATATAATAATATAATTTATATTATTTATAATCAAATATAATTATATAATATATATTATTTATAATCAAAAGCTGATTTGTCGGTGTAAAACAAAAAAAAATATATCATTTATAGATCAAGTGTGTTGCGGTTTTACTCGGCTGTCAGTGAGTATATATCTTGTACCAGAGACAAAAGTAGATGTTAACACTTATATAGACTTGACAAAGGCATTTTGAACAACAGGCCACAGCGAATACGTAAGAGAAGCAGATACTTTTAATAAGATCAGACTTGATCCTACAACTAGTCAAGATGGTTCCGTCAGTATTCACCAACTCCTGTAATCACTTAGTATTTTTATACTTTCTACAAACTAAAATGTTCCATTATGCATAAAGATGGAAGTAGAAAAGCCAGCATCCAAATAAAAGAGCCAGGATGTTAAATAATTCCTTCCTAAATAGGAAAAGCAAAGGCCCGGAAGGATGGACCCCTTAAGACTCCGCAAGACAGATATCACATTTCAAGAAAGGAAAGCGAATGGCCAGTTTCTGTCAAACTGATGATCGAGAACTTATTTCCGACTGGTATTTTGGTGAAAACATAACCAAACGACTTTCGTCGTTAAAATCACTAGCGAGAGGCGGCCGGCTTTGCCCAGGCGTAAAATACGCTTAAATATGATATTCTAATTTGTCCAGATCTCGTATTATTATGGAGTCGTGATTTCAAAAGTAAAAAAAAGTACTTGGGTGCCATCAACTAGAATCGAAACCGAAAGCAAAACTGTAATATTCAAAACTGGTGACGTTACAACTGTACCAACATAACACGCATATAAACTGATTAAGAATTTTAAAAAAAATTGTAAACAAACTAAGATGAATATGCAAAATGTATAAGGATTTTTTCAAATTTGGCCCCTTTTTGACCCCTTAAAACTATTTTAACCGGCTTAAGATCCATAAAAGAACGGTTCATAAAACATCCAATCATCTTAGGCCCCTAGCGCCGCTCTGCGACTTTTAGTTTCGGAAGAGAGATAGAGTTTGAAAATATGAGGACAGGCAGACAGACAAATAAACAGACATATCTTATATATTAGATTTTTTATTCCACTCGCTGTTGAAGCCACAATTAGTTGGCAGACATCATGGTGCACACATTTCGTGAACGTTGCATTGTCAATTGATGGATGACTAAACTTAAGTCAAAGAGTTAAGAGAATTTACGTTTTCAGTTTGTTTTTTACTGATATTCACTCCAACCAGGGCATATTGTCAGGTTGACATAAGGGGATACTATTTGGGTTCATGCCTACAGGGGCACAATATAAGGGATAAGGCAGCAAGACGTTTGTTCACATTACATTCAAACTTCTGCATGTTCGTATAGTCAGTGATGCAGGAGACAAGGAGGGTCTATCGTCGTTAAAATAATTTTCTTCTACTCACATTAACTCTTGACACAAAGGTCTTTATCAATATCAGTATTGTTTATTTGTATATTTGTGTACAACCCACTATCCATCGCGCTTAACTTATCAACACTAAACTTTTTTTAGTACATCGACTATAGATTAACTGTGAACTGATTTAATTTTGAAATGTTTAGGTCGAACGTTAAGGTCAAAATCACAGTCACAAATCATAGTTTGCTGTGACTAGCACTAAAACGCCTGTATCCGCGGGAGAAAAATGCCTGCTTCCTAGTAGTTATTTACTTAAAAGGACAGGTCTTTGTTGCTTCTAGTGTATCCAGCTTGGATGATCCCGTTATACTCTAGAGTTTTAGCAACGAGATAGTCAGTCAAATCAGCTTTCGTCTTATCATGGAAGAGAAACCTGCTCATCGGGATGTGGTTGATGTTAGTGTCATCTCTGACTTGATACTGAATAGAAGCTTTTCCTTGTCTTCGTTTATCTGGTTGCACTCTTCCGACGAGCATCTGCCTTGTATGTGTCGAAAACGAGGATAATTTCCTCATAATCTCAGGTTAGTTGCATCAGTTTGTCATTGAAGCAACCACTCAGATTCTTGACTGTCACTACAGTCGTTGGTTTCTTGTTCAGCTTCTGCACAAGCGCAATGTCATCCACAAGTGCTATATTCTGACTTGGCTGATCAGTAGATGTGTTCTCGGTAAATCCTGTATCTGTTACATCTTGGTGGGTAGAACTTCCAGCTTGAGGTGACTGCTCATCATGGGGCATGTCTTCTCTTGTTAGATTCTCAAGTAGATTGATTAACTTGGACTTGTCGTGGCATGGCAGAATTGTTCTATCAGGAGAAAACAGCGTTATTTGTTTCAAAATGAATTCATGGTTTCCTTTGGCCTCTTTCTAGTTGATATCTCGGTTTGACCTGGCAAGTTCCATCAGAGTTGCAAACAGGTCCTTGGTCTCCTTCAGATCCACAGTCTCTGAGTTTCACTGTAATCTTCTTGTTCTCAGAAAGGAACATCATGTTGTTCTCTTTCTTCACAGGGGCCCAGAGGCTGACATCGCGATTGATCCGCTCTGACACGTAATCCTTATACAACTTCTATCCAGTGACGTAAACATTCAAGATCTGTGGTCCTTACTCATCTGGGATGTAGGAATTAGTGATTACATCTCAGAACAGGCAGCTTCTACTCCTTCTTTTAGTTGTGGCTCGTCCTTGAATAACTCCTCCAGAGCCATTTCATAGAGTGCTATGTATGAGTAGATATGGGCACGGAGAGCTCGCTTGTAGTGTGTGCATATCAGGATTTGCCTTGTCCAGCCAGGCATCATCTATGCCTGAGTTCTCTATGGAGGCACCAAGCGCTCTGAAGGCAGCGATGATGACATGCAGCTCATCCAGTCTGGGGACAACCATTTGTTCCAAGTTATGTCTGGCATCTCGGACCTGCACCACCTTCTCATATAGAGCCATGTCAAAGGTAATGACCGTGGGATGGTCTCCCCCAACTGCCAACTTCCTCAGCTGATTTGCTTGTATGATCACCGTCAGCAGAGTTGACCACTCGTGTGCCACCTCTGGGAGTAGTGGCAAATCTCCAACCTGTGTCAGGGGAAGGCTTTCGGACAGCAGTGAGTTGTATCCTGGCCAGCCTGGAATCTTGCTTGGGGTTCCAGATAAAGCGGATACAACAACACATCCAAGCTGTGTCAACTGATAGGATCCTGAGATCCCCTGGCTAATGGCAAACTATTCTGGCCTCTTGGTAGGCTGTGGTTTTGGATTGTTACAGTGAAGCATGTCTACATGGTAGGATGTGACTGATAGGCTCTTTGCATCACCTCTGATCAGAGGTTCTGCAACAGGTTACACTGCCGTGATGGTTTCGTGGGTGGTTCCATAAGGAGTGTCCTCTGCAAAGTCTGTGTTATCAACTGTGAAAAACACAAAGGTCCCCTTCCTCAAAAATGGCGGTATATAGAGGCCTTGGTATGCTCAGCTGTGTTCTACATCAGCATTTACTAGAGCAATTTCCATGAGAAGGGCACGGCTATATGAAACAGCGTAGCCATGAGCATTGAGAAGATCCATCAGCTTCTTGTTGTGTATTTCATGGTGGACAGTCAGTGCCAGTTCCAAAACCTTAGGGTTCCTTTGTGCACGGGATGACTTGAATGATGATTGTTTTGTATTTTACCTGTTTACTAGATTTTAACCCATACATGGTATTTACCGCCAGTGTTGCTTGGTTAACAACTTTGGTTCTCTTTATAGCTTCCAGATTTTCGGCAGGCCTAATCATGTATATATAAAGTTGTAATTCCCATTTATTCGTTCAAATTAATATTTTCTTTTCAAATATGCTTTTCAAATTATTGTTCAATGATTAAGCAATTTTCCACCCAGACACAGAAGCAAAATTTCATGTTTTATTTGTTTGGTTATAGCTCATCAAAATTTTGTAAAGGACTCATTAGCTACTATTTAACCACAAGTTGAGCGGGGCCTTCATACCAATTATATGTTTATTTACTTGCCTCCCGACGAGAGTAGTATGTGACACAAGGTTGGTTAATTTATGATCATATCTAGAATTAGATGCATTTTGAGCGTTCTACATTAGAAATTACTTCAGTCAAGTTCGTACCCAATTTGGAGCATTATACAATAAACTTTCAATAACTTACTCCAAGGATATTATGTTTTTTATTGAGTTTGTTTCTGGTGTTTTAGGATAAGTATCCAAACGTTTTCAGTCGTGACGTAAGCAGTTTCAATTACGAACGAAGGAAGTCAAATAAAGCTCCGTCTTTTACAAAATTATGCGAATAAAAACAGTGCTGTTACTTGCTACACAACTATTTTTTATTATTTTTAGAAATTTAGAACATAATCGGTAATTGCATCGGAATCGATAATTTAGAACAGAATTGGTAATTATATGGAAATCGTAAATTTAGAACAAGATCAGTAATTTCTATGTCGCCAGTTAACGTTTGCCGCTAATGTGGATTAGCTTCTGCATTCAAAGGTGTTCCTTAATATTTCAGCATTTTTTAGCATTACCATCTGTTGTATAGTCTCAGTTTCCCCCTTGGTTCCAATTTCTCCCAGATTTTTTCCAAAAAAATTCATTAGGACTGTTCTTAGTGCTCATACAATTATTGGTATTATGGTTCTAAGGAACTTGGAAAAAAAACTAGGAAACATCGGAATCAAGGAGAAAACTGTGACTATACAAACACCTGTATTCTGTCTTCCTTTCGCTGATTGGTTCACTTACCATAGATTACCACCTTATGAAGCTGTGTACGGCATAATCACGTTGACACACTTGTTCCCGTCAGATATCCAACATTCAGCAACATTAAGCCTGGTCAGTACTAAAATGGTTGACCATTTGGAAATTCCAGGTGCTGTATCTGCTCTCTGCTTATCTCGGCGTTTTCAGTCGCCATGGACTTCTTGCCGCCGGAATCAAGCAGTGCCGATTCAGGAGAATTATGGTTGATATTATGCAACCCTTGCCTCACAATTACACGCGTAACTACTCTTACAGGGAGCATCCATTGTCTTTCAAGACTGAACTGAGGCGTTTATATAATGTGTTAAAGAAGGGAATACTTTTATCGTTTAGTATAACTCGAATGATTGAACCTCTTTCCCTCGATCCAGTATCGAACACTTGCTCGGGCCCTACGTACTGTTCAAAACCTTATGTGCATATGTATGTATTAAAAAGTGATAATATGTACGGTAATGCTTTTCTATATAATAGGCTTCCTTAACTACTATAGAGAAAAGTTGGTAGAGACCGCAGACGTCAATTTTTTTAACATTGACCCCAACTTTGACGCGTTAACATTTATTGTTTTGGGTTCAAATTAAATTAAAATGTTTGACCCATGTCCAAGTAACCTATATCTAAAATTTCAATTGTTTAGACCCAAAATTGGCGGAAGAATTTGGTAGAGTTTGCAAAGGTCAACTCTGTAAACTTTGCACACTTGGCAGCCAAATTATCATCCAAAAACTGATTAAAAAGCTTACTGCATGTCTGAAAAACCTTTATGGAAAATTTCAAATGTTTAGACCCAAAATTGGCTTAATAGTTTGCTAGAGACCACAAAGGTAAAAAAATTTTAACATGGAAGCTAAATTTTCAGGAAAAAAAACGATTAAAATACTTGCCCTATGTCTGAATACACTTTATGTAAAATTTTAAATGTTTAGACCAAAATTGGCTCGGTAATTTGGTAGAGACCGCAGGGGCCAATTTTTTAAAACTCTGACCCCAATTATGACACATTAACATTTTTTGTTTTTGGCTCAAATCAATTTTAAAATTTGATTCATGTCCCTATTCTAAAATTTCAAGTGTTTAGACGCAAAATAGGCGGAGGAGATTGGTAGAGTTCTTAAAGGTCAAATCGTTGAAATTTGAGCCCCTTAACAGCCAAATTTTTGGCCGAAAACCGATTAAGATTTTCCCAAATCTCAATACCCCTTATGTCAAATCTCGAGTCTGTTGATCGAACATTTACAGAGTAATTTGGTAGGGAAGTGTACACACACACACACACACACACACACACACACACACACACACATACACACACACACACACACACACACACATTTTCACTTTTATAGATTTGATAATTCTCGCAGTGTTTCTGATAAAAATGATAGTACAGGGTGGAAAGATAAAATTGTCGCCATAGAAAAGATTATTCCATTTCAATGCTAAAAACTGGTTTTCGTTTTTTGTTGCAGATCACCTACTAGTTGACCAGTTGTTTACAAATCCCAAAAGAGATAAAAGACTTCTATCATATCTGAAAGTAACATAATGTTCACCGAGCGAGAGCGGAGATGCGCCGCTGTACAACTCATACTCGCTACCAATCCAAGTTATGACATCAGAATCATTGTTGACACTCTCAAAATGCATCGCTGGATTACCACAAATAACAAGGACGTGCCCAGGACGATGAAAACAAAGTTTCCGACCACGGTTTAGTCTTTGGTGTGGTTTAAAGTGAAGGCCACATCATGCCATCTCACATCTTTGAAGTCGGCTTGAAAGTCAACACCAAAGAGTACCTGAGTGTGCTGGAGAGTGTGATGATCCTCTGGTGCAATCAGGTAGCCGCTGGCAGATCCTGGATATGGCAGCATGACCCGGTGCCGGCCCACGAGTCCAAAAGGCTTGGCTTCAGAAGGAGTGCTACGACTTTTTATCCTTCTCTTACTGGCCCTCCTCCTCCTTTAACCCGAACTCGCTGGACTACTTTGTTTGGTCATACGTCGAGTGCATCACGAGCATGATCTCCCACAAAACTAAAGCCAGCCTGATCGTCGCCATCCGCCGAGTATTCGCTGAACTATCGCCGGTGCTTGTGGAAAAGGCATGCTCCCAGTTCCGAACCGTATCGAGACAGTAATTGAGGCTGAAGGTGGCTACAGTGAATAGATGTCATCTCTACTACATCATTAGTTACCGGAATTGATTTTTTTCAATAAAAGTTTTACAATATAGCTGTCATGTTGTTTTCTTTACTGCGACGACTTCATCGTTCGATCCCGTATATTTATTAGAGACATTTAAAAAGTAAATTTCGATACTGAAGATTGTTTTTTAAGTTCTGAAGATTTTCTGTTCAGAAATTACCGAAAATGGAGCAAACACAATATCTCATTCATCGGATTGCGAGTTATTTTCTCATTTGTGAAAACAAAACAAAAATAATTATGATAAATCCCAGGCAACGAAATTGGTATTTTAAATGTCTTTAATATTGTTATACCTCGATATCTTTAAAATGTAGAAATATTAATTTATAGTATATTTGTTTATACATGTGTTATGTTTTATCAATTGGTTGTGAGGGGTCCACTTTAGGCCTAAAAAGAGGCTGGATATGTATCTCTATAAAAACGAAACGAGGGTGGGTCTATATTCGCATATTCGTTGTATAAATTCTTTTCCCTTACATTTTCAGACTTATTTAACACTCGAACATATATATAAAAAAATACTTTAATAGTAGATGAACCTGATAAACCGGTTGAGCTTCTTTTTTTCTTCTTTTTCTTCTTCCGGTTTTTTCTTTTCTTTTTTTTTTTTTTTTTTTTTCAAAAATCGCACCTTTTATTGAATAATCAAGAAAACTCAGGCAGATATCCGTGGGTCGCCATTTTGCCGTAATATTGCAAAATGCGAGGTATGAATTGTGTTTCTTCTGCGATGCGTATGTGGACGATTACGCTTGAGAGAAGCAAGCGACATAACTTAGTTGTGAAAAGGTGGGCGACTTTTGCGAACTTTTATATATGAAATTCATCTGCGTTAATTTATAATAATAATAATAATAATAATAATAATAATAATAATAATAATAATAAAAGAATTAGAAGAATAATCAGAAGATCTATACGTCATTAGATAAGTTTGTGACATTGATTTCATTCGAAAAATGATAAAATTTGCCGTCTATCTATAAAATTAGAAATCTTTGTCTTTGTTTTCTTTTTTGCTTGCGTAATTCTTGTCTTCGACAATGGGGAGCCCATCTTTTAAAAACTTGATGTCAGGTAAATTTATATATATATATATATATATATATATATATATATATATATATATATATATATATATATATATATATATATATATATATATAGTGGAAATGGTAATTAATAAAAACTGAAGAAAGTGCTCAATACCGTTGTAGAGCAAATATGCGTTTTATTTTTATTATTGTCGCCAGGTTCGAATCGTTCGATTGGGGTTAATCGTGACACCCTGCACTGAAGATTCCCGAAAGGATGAAACACTAGTGTCTGTAGGTATTTAATTATTATATTAAAAATTATATATATATATATATATATATATATATATATATAAGTTAAATTGTCTCTGTGTGTCTACATTTCCCTACCAAACTACTCTGTCAATGTTCAGTCTACAGACTCAAGATTGGACATAAGGGGTATTGAGTTTGAACATGTATCAAACTTTTTAATTTGATTTGAGCCAAAAACAATAAATGTTAAGCGGTCAAAATTGGGGTCAAAGTTAAAAAAATGACCTTTGCAGTCTCTACCAAATTACTCAGCCAATTTTTTGTCTAAACATTTAAAATTTTACATAAAGTGTATTCAGACATAGAGTAAGCTTTTTAATCGGTTTTAGGCTGAAAACTTTGCCGTCAGAGGGTCAAAGTTTAAAAGATTTGATTTTTGAGGTCTCTAGCAAACTATAAAGCCAATTTCGGGTGTAAACAGTTGAAAGTTTACATAAAGGGTATTCATATATGCAGCAAGCTTTTTAATCAGTTTTTGGGCGAAAATTTGATTGCCAAGAGGTCAAAGTTGAAAGAGTTAACTTTTGCAGACTCTACCAAACTTCTCCGCCAGTTTTGGGTCTAAACAATTGAAATTTTAGATGTAGGTTACCTGGACATGAGTCAAACTTTTTAATATATATATATACATATGCACATAAATTTATGAACAGCATATAGGGCCCGAGCAAAGCCGGACTGAACTGCTAGTATGATAATTAATACGTAATCTGCATGAATTATACTAACTGTATGATAATTAATACGAAATCTGCTTGAATTATACTATCATATTTAAGCGTATCTTACGACCGGGCAACGCCGAACGGCCTGATAGTATAATTGTAAAAGCCTGTGAACCGTCCGACCTACCTAGCTTGCATCTTATCTTTCAAAAACATTGCTGTCATGGAATCCAGCTTGTATTTAATAACATTCACACTTCTTTTCACAGTTCGACCATATTGAGTACGACTACATTTCAGTATTTGCTTAACTTGTAGACATAGTTTCAATCATGAAACTATGTTTTGGTCTCGGTTTCGATTATTGCTGAAGACACTCAAATCATAAGTTTTTACTTTTGAAATAATGACTATATATTGGGTACACTATAATATGAAATAACTGACTCTGTAATAATAAATTCGAAATCTGCGTAAATTAAGATATATTTAAGCGTATTTTACGATCGGGTAACTTTTTAAACGTTCATCTTCCATAAAAAAAAAATGTGTCCTTTCTCTTCTATATTATTATTGGCTCACAAGGAACTTTCATACAGATCATCAAAGATGTCTCCTTTAAAATAACCTTTGGTGTTCCCTAGAAGCTGAGTGATAAAAAGCCTGTCCAGGTTTGAGTACGTTCCACCTTTTTCGGTTAAATTTGCAAATAAACTTGCGTTATTGCAACAGCCGCTTATCATTGATTTTGTCACTAGCAGCAGCCATTGGTCTCCACTGGAATTTGATTGGCAGTAAGACCCCCCAAGGTCCCAGTTCTCTTTGCGCTTGTCTAGTGGAGGCCTGGTCAGTGCTCTCTCTTCGGTCTTTCGATCCTCCTTGACCCTTCTCGACTATTTGGTATCAATCTTTGGAGATGAGCGGTCATGGGGCAAGAAGAGGGGGTAGGGAACTTGTAGATATGCAGCTTTAATGTTTTTTATTCTATGTAACGCTGTTTTATGTTTTGCCTCTGTAGCAGTTTGCCTGGTCCGCTCATATAACTCATGTGTTTAAGTCTCCGCATTCAAGGGTTTCCCTTAATATTTCAGCTGTTTTCATTATTTTTATTCGTTGAATCTTTCCAGTCAGCCATCTGATTCCAATTTTTGCCATTCTTTTTTCATAGCTTTTCGAAATTGTTCCTAATGCTCCTACTATTATAGGTACTATCTGGATTTTCTTCATAATCTATATCCCTTTCAGCTCTCTGGCTAGCTCTGCGTATTTGCTGTTTTTCCTTTTCTTTGATATTCAATCTGTGGTCAGCTGGAACAGAAAATTCTACGATTTGACAGGACTTTTCTTTC
The DNA here is from genome assembly GCF_053919585.1 of Euprymna scolopes. Lineage (NCBI taxonomy): Eukaryota > Metazoa > Mollusca > Cephalopoda > Sepiida > Sepiolidae > Euprymna > Euprymna scolopes. Next base: position 75,454,910 of record NC_136522.1, read on the forward strand.
TTGTTAATTATATGACATCCGGTCTTCTTGCTTGGATGGGCTTATCTGTTTGTATGTCCATGTCCCATAAGATTATGTGATTCTCATTTACAAGTACTGTTGCCGGTTTATACTTGTACCATTTATCTGTGCATTCGAGATGCAGTTGTTTGCATAATTCCCGGTGTACTGCTCTCCGCACTTGGTCGGGCCTGTTCTTGTATTCCTTTTGGGCCAGTTTGCTCTATTCACTTACTATATGGTTTACCGTCTCGTCTCTTTGCCCACATTTTTTTTTTTTTTTTTTACACAGTGATCACCACTTATCAAGGCCCGGAAGCCACTCAGGGATAAGGGTTATTGCAAGTACATTAAGTTAGTGAGGAGATTTGCTGAAGTGTTTACTTAAGGGGGCGGTTCATTAGGAATTTGTTAACATTGGACTTGAAGACATCCAAATTGTAGTTCAGAGGGAAGCAGGCAGACGGAACAGAGTTCCACAGGCGTGCAGTTCTAAGAAAGAAGCTTTGTTCATGGAATCCGCGTTTTGATTTAGGCACAGATAAAGAGTGGGGGAAATTTTTCACAGTGGATTCAGCTAGACGGGTGTTTCTCGTGAAAGATTGGCGAGGGGGGACCAGAGATTTGACATAGTCTGCTTTACATAGTCTGCATTAGCTGTTTTCTTGTGTTTTGTCAATCTTTGCTTTGATGTGATTGGTTCTTATCGCGTTATCTTGTGCTGCAGTTATTAGGGATTCAGTTTCTCGGTTTACGTGTCGTTTTCGCATCCATGTCCAAGTGTTTTCGTTATTCTCATCTTTTATCATCCTTATGAATCTTCCGTATAGTTGTTTCTCTTCCCATTTTTCTTTTCTCGTCTTATCCTTTGTCTCTCTCTGTTTCCTGTTGTCTCGGTTATTTCAGGGTCTCTCGCTGCCATGATTATCCTTTCAGTGTTTTGCATTATGTATTTTTCTAATTCTTTTTTTTTTTTTTTGTCATTCACACAGTTTTCTCTCATCTTCTTTTATTTTCACGTAGTCCTCTCCCGCCTTCGTTTCTTTTTACGTAGAGTCGGTCAACATCGTCCATTATTATTATTAATTACTCACTAAGAGTAGTCACACAATCAATCGAAGACTGCTCTTTGAGAACAACTTGTGGTGTTCCCTGGAGTCTGAGAAACAACAAGACTCCCCAGATTTCCACTACTCTCCACCTCTTTCGATAATTTTTGTAAAAGAATTTGCGTTATCGCAAAAGTCGTTTACCAGTTGATTCCGTGTTGGCTGCGACTATTAGTCTTCACTGAGATTTGTGTGGCAATAAGCCTCCTCAAAGTCCCAGTTCACTTTGCACTCATCCAGCGGAGGTCTGGTAAGCGCTTTCTCTCCTCGGTCTTTCCATCCTCCTTGACCCTCATTATTTGGTGTGGTGATATTATTAGTGTACTCACGAGGAGTTTTCACACTAGCCATCATTAAAGATTTCTCTCTGTTAACATGTGGTGTTCCCTGAAGTGTAGGTGATAACAAGTCTCTTCAGATGTTCAGTACTCTTCGCCTCTTTCGATATATTTTGCAAATGTGTTTACCATTGATTTCTCGCTTGCAATGACTATTGGTCGTCACTGGAATTTGAGTGACACTAAGATTCTCCATGATCTGGTTAGTATATTCTCTCCTCCGTCTTTCCATCCTCCTTGATCCGTCACGATTATCTGGTGTGAGGTCTGCAAGGTTTAACTTACAATTATACGCAGTATCTTTTTTTTGCTCCATGTGGTGTTTTCTATGCTTTAGTCTACTTCTGTTGCGATTTCTACATGTCCGGTTAGCGTTTGTAATGAATGCGTATTAGTTTCTACATTCAGCAGTTTTCCTTAATTTGTCGGCCATTTTCATAATTGCTATACGTTCATTATGATGTCTTCCATTGATTTTTCAAAGATTGTTTTCGAATTTGGTCTTAATTCTTCTATCATTATTGATGTTAACTTCAGTTTCTTGATTTTCCATATTCCTTTGAGCGTTCTCACCAGTTCCATGTATTTGCTCTTCTTCTCCGTCTCCTTTGGTATTCACTCTGTGGTCTGCTGCAAGAGTAAAATCTACGGTCTTATAGAACTTTTCATCCTTGTTAACAATTATGACATCTGGTCTTTTTCTTTTGGTGTGTTTATTTGTTTGTATGTCCACGTCCTATGGATTCTATCAGTTTCGTTTTTACGTACTCGGTTTATGCTTAAATCATTTGTCTAAGTGTACAAGATGCGTTTTTTTTGCATGATTCCTAGTGTACTGCCTTCCTTACTTATTATTGTATTATTTTTATGCCAATTTGCTACATTGGTTTATTATGTGCTTTATTGTGTCGACTCTTTGTCTACAGAGTCTGCATTTGCCGTCTTCTTGCGCCTTGTCAATCTTTGCTTTGATGTGTTTGGTTCTAATCGCATTGTATTGTGCATCTCTATTTAGGGATTAATTTTCTCTGCTTAGGTCTCCTTTTCGTGGCCATGTCGAAGTGTTTTCGTTAGTCTCACCTTTTGTTTTCCTTATGAATTGTATGTGTGGCTGTTTATTTTTCCATTTTTCTTTTCTTGTATTATCCCTAGCCTCTCTTGTTTCTGTCTTCTTCATTTTTCAGTGCCTCTTGCTGCAGTAATTATTCCTTTTTGTGTTATGCATTACACATTTTTCTAATTCTTATTCTGTGTCATTCACATGGTCTTTTATACAACCCAGTCCTCTTCCCTTTTATGTAGAGTCGGTAGGCATCATCCTTTGGGTGCATTGCATTGTGCATGGACATAAGGTTCTCGGTCTTCTTGTCGTTATGCTTCAGTTTTTCTTTGGCTTAGTCTATAAACCGTCGGGAATATTTTGCCAGTGACACTGCATTCTATTAGGTTTCTATTATATAGTTTAGTTTCGAGGAGTTTTCTAGTTCTTCTGATATATTCCTTTCCTATTTTCTCTTTCATTTCTGTTGACTAAATGTTGTCTGATTCTAAAACTCCTCAATATTTGTAGGTGTTATACTAACCTAATGCCCTTATCTCGCGCTCGATTGGGCAGTTGCATACCTACCATTGCTTCCAGTTTTTCTCTTCTTATAACTTGCAGTGCTTACTTTTCGATGCCGAATTTCATTGGCTGAAGATTCTGATTGTGTTTATTAGTGTCTTCAGTTCCTTTTTCTTTCTTGCGAAATTTTCAGGTCCCCATTTACATTGGATGGTTTATTCTTTCAATCTGTATTTGTGCATTTCTGAATTTGTATTCGACTTGGCATTATCGTATTGTTAATTTTAGAGAATCTTGTTTGTTGGGGTCTAATAATCATAGATACAATGGAATGTGAAATATTTTAATTTTTAAATTGAGTTATGCCCATATTATGACCTTTAAGAACCCTTTAAAATATTCTGAAGACACTGAGTTTTTTGGGAATATTTATTAATGTCATTCCTATAGATAAAATTTCACAAAAGTCGGAAATATCTGAATTTTTACGTAGGGCTTTCACTCCATTTTCACCTCCTTTTCATAAAACTAAACTAAACTACATATAGACCATATTACAGCTAGCAGCTGTGTTAAAAAAACTTTTAATGGTAGGCTAATAAATTTATTTTTATTTTTCCTAAAAGGATCTGATTATATCTTGTATATATTAAAAGAGGCGCAGTTTTCCCCCTCTGGACCAAAATACTGTACTTTTATACCAATTTATTATGTTTACGCTATTAGCCATTACCTTATATAACTATAGAACTCCATTACAGACAAAGTATTCCGTAATGGTAAAACATTACATTTATTCATAGGAGCGCCATCTTCATCATCGTCATAGCCTACAGAGAAAGTAGCTCAAATTTTATCCTCTATTCCATAAGATCTCTACCGACCCTATTCTACACTACGTGCATTTATAATTTTTCTTACTTTCATGAGTCTACTCCGTCATTAACTCAATAGTGATTTCATACACATCGCCTACTCTTAACGCTTTACCCTAGACAAATAATAATTTCTCCTTCTTCCCATCCCTGAAAATCTCATAAGTTGTGATGTACATATTCGGACATTCCAGAATGAACGAAACATCACTCAAAAACAAAAACTCCAGAGACTACCACAAACATGGACACCCTGAGTAGAATCATTACATATTAAATAACCCGATTACAAACTTCTGAATCTCGAAAAATAAAATTGATTCGCACAACATTTAAATTATTACCAGTACTATTTTACGGAAATAACATCACTAGGAAACAAATTACTTCGTTTACGACTTATTTGTCATGTTATTTTACCAAACAGAAATCGGAGTTTCATATTTTCATTGCTGTTTACATTTATTTCATTTAAATAGAAAAAGTGGGATGCCACCCCCGCAGTATATAGATATACGCATATCAAGTGAGCTACGTTTAAGAGACGTTCATCTTGTATTCCTAAAGCAAATTGGCTAAAAAGATGAAGATTGTATTCGACGGAATAATGTCTCGATAAATAATCGGTATCGATAGCAATAACAAATTCTTTGGGTCCTGTGATGTCCAATACTTTTTATTAATTTTATGGATTCAGACATATAAACTGCTACACATATCAGACTTTATGTAAATCGGAAATTTTTAACGATATCCAATTTAGTTATCTTCATTTGAATGTAAACTGGTTGATTTCAGGCGGGATAACTTTTCGCTTTTATTGACTTCAGGTGAAAAGAGTCTTTACCAACCGACCCACACCCATAAATCTATAGATATTTATCAAGGCGAAAGTTTATTATTTGTCGAAAATCAAACAGGCATAACACTAGAGTATTTGAAGATCGTCATAGGGAAATCACTTTCTTATTCAATGAATTCGATAAACATTTTTTTATTAAATTACACGTGATCGATTAAGTTCAAATTCTGATTATTATATTTTCTGTGTGTGTGTGTGAGTGTGTGTGTGTGCGCACGCGCGTGTGTGTATGTGATTTCGTTTTCTATGGACTCGTACACGGCTGGACTGATATTTTCAAAACATCACACGTAGATACTGGATGTGTCAGGGAGTGTTATTACGTAGGTTTTGCATCGGTATGTGTCTGATAAGTATCGAAGATTAAAGAAACACTATTCTGACCCAAATTAACACTTTTATACAACCTAACATCACAAGTGTTTTCACCGCATAAGCAGAAAGCCCCATCCTATAAAAATCAACTGTAGATTCTTTTATAAGACAGGAGTGCATTCGTAATGAGTATTTCTTTTTAGAGCACAATTGGACAATGATACTTGACTTTTGCATTTTAAACTTTAAATGTAGTCATTATTTACAGATAATTTCATAAAATCAACAGTAGATTCTCTACAGTGCAATGTAGACTACTATGTATTGTGGGATAAGTCATATCGGGGAGACATGTAGGAGGGGTCTATAATTAAATCAATCAATCGATGTGATTAAAAACTGGGAGATTTAACTGATTTCGATACTAATAAAAGTATGAGAGGGTGGAACATTTGGTGATCCTAGTTCAATCCCGTCGGATGTCCCTGCTTGCATGATATAGTCGAATTTTTAATTGAAAGGCTGTACAGATGCACATATTTTCATTCGAGCAAACGCCTAAAATATAAGGTTTGCGCTTAATGAGATGTAACAAGAAATCAAATCACAGCGAATCTTTTTTATTTTTTTTTTACATTTTCACCCCAAACAAGGCACATTGCCACTTTGGTGTAGGCGGCTACTATCAGGGGCAACAACTACTGGGGTACTATGTAGGGATTTGGGCAGCAAGATGTCGGTTCACGGTGCACTTGAACTTCTGCACGTCAGTACAGTTGGAGAAGCAGGGACCTGGAATGGAATTCCAAAGTCTAGCGGTTCTGGGAAAGAAACTACTGGAATAGAAATAACTTTTACATCTAGGGATCTCTACAGTGTGGGGGCGGGATTTAGCAGCCTGTCGGGTTTGTTGAGGGTGTTCACGTCGTGGGGGCACAAGTGCTTACAGTTCGCCAGAGCACTAGTTTAGTCTTGGCGGCATTGAACGTGACCATCCATTTTTGTCCCCATTCCACTACAGATTGGAGGTCATCCTCTAGTGTTTCTGCCATTTCTTTAGATATGTGTTCATTTGTTTTCCTGTTGTGCCTGTTATAGCGTGTGGTGTCATCAGCATATATACCCATCTCAGAGGCAATTTTGTCGGGGAGGTATTTATGAATATTAGGAACAGTAGAGGTCCAACGATAGACCCCTGGGGCACCCCGCATTTATATTATATTGTTTAGATGTACAACCGTCAAGGACAACCTGGAGTTTTCTCTTATCTAAGAAGGATTTAATTATGTTAAGCATTCTACCAGTGATATCGTATGATCTAATTTTCCTGAGATGACCCTCATGCCATACCCTGTCAAAAGCCTTAGATATATCTAGAGCTATCGCTCTGCCCTCCCCCGCTTTGTCCAGTGAATGGTATATACGTTCAGAAATTACAGTTAGGATGTCTGCTGTGGAACGGGCTTGTCTAAATCCATATTGTTTGTCAGTCAGAAGTTTAGCATCTGTAAGGTGATGGACTAGAGCATGGTTAATTAAGGTCTCAAATATTTTGGCAAAAAGTGGGAGGAGGCTAATGGGGCGATAATTTAATGGGTCAGTTCTTTCGCCAGAATTCTTTAATATTGGTACAACAGAAGCAGTTTTCCAACAGCCCGGAAAACAAGATTCATTAAGGCATTTGTTGTAGAGTTTGGAGAGAACTTGATCTACTTCGGCTGAGCACTTTTTTAATGGCAGAGCTGGGATGAGATCGGGTCCACATGCTTTTGAAGTGTCAAGGTTTTTATGATATCATGCACCTCAGCGGGGGGTGATTTTCAGATCGTCTAGCGTGGCGTCTTTCCGCATAGGAAATTCAGGTAGGGGTAGTTGGAAGGGTCCAGTGTGGAGTTTGAGGCAAACCGACTGGCAAGCATGTTAGCCTTCTCGGTTGCTGAGAACACAACCTCGTGTAATTAAACTAGGTGTAAAAAAAAATTAATCACGCATACTTTAGAGAGAGAAAAAAGCAGCGTCTTTTGGAGTTCAGATAATATGCAAATATAATTTGGGAAATGTTCAATTTCGCGAGAGACTTTTTTTTCTCTCGTTTAATATAAGAAAAAGTATTGGTTAATAACAGTATATTTGACAAAAAGATTCAGGAAAAAGAAAACAAGACAAATATTAACGATAAAATCAATGATGACTAATAGGGCCCCTCTTCCTGGTGTTTCGATGAAGTAACGGATTAAATGTATAGACTTTATAACTAGGAAAACACACCCGGAATAGGTGCCAAGGAAGGAGATCGCAATGTGCTAGGGGGGAGGCACTTTCTTATTTATTAAATGTTCTAATTTTTTTTTTTTTTATTTTTTTTTTTTTTTGACGCCTAGTTTAATTACATAAAAGTATCGCTCTACCAGTAAAGAACACTACAACTTTATTATAAAACTTTTATTGAAAAAATCAATTCAGGTAACTTGATTATGTAGTAGAGCTGATATCTAGTCAATGTAGCCGCCTTCAGCCTCAATCACTGCCTCGATACTGGTTCGGAACTGGGAGCATGCCTTTTTCACAAGCGCGGGCCGGAGCTCAGCGAATACTAAGCGATCAGACTTGCTTTGGCGTTGTAGGAGGTCATATTGGTGATGTTCTCGAGGTATGACCAAACGAAGCAGTCCAGCGGATTCAGGTCAGGGAAGGAGGGGGACCAGTGAGAGAAGGGTACAAAGTCATAACACTTCTGAAGCCAAGCCTGTGTCTCTTTAGATCTGTGTGCTGACATCATGTCCTGCTGCCATACTCAGGGTCTGCCAGCGGCCACCTGATTGCACCAGGGGATCAACACACTCTTCAGCACTTCCAGGTACACTATGGTGTTGACTTTCAAGCCGACTGCAAAGATTTGAGGTGGCATGATGTGGCCTTCACTTGAAACCACACTAAAGACCTTAACCGTGACCAGAAACTTTGATTTCATCACCCTGGGCAAGTCTGTTATTTGGCACTGCAGCGATGCATTTGAGGGTGTTAGCAATGGTCCTGTTGTCATGATTTGGATAAGTAGAGAGTATTAATTTTACAGCGGCGCATCTCCGATCTTGCTCGTTGAACATGGTGTCACTTTCAGACATGATAGAAGGCCAACTAATAGATGGTCTGTAACAAAAAAACGAAAACCGGTTTTCATCAAACTGAAATGGAATCATGTCGTCTTTTCTTGCGCGACAATCTTATCGTTCTACGCTGTAGTGTTCAAGGATGAAATTTGTAACAAATTTGGTATCAAAGAATTTTCTTAATGAGAGGTTGTTTTTATACACATATTTTAATTCGAACAAATGCCTAACACTTTTGACATAGGTTTAATGGCAGGAAAGAAGGGAAACGGAAGAGAGTTTCACAGGCGCGCAGTTCTAAGAAGAAGCTTTCATCGAATCTACGTTTAGGTTTAGGTACAGATAAAGAGTGGGTGAAATTATTGATTATGGTTTCAGCGAGACGAGTGTTTTTCGTGAAAGTTTGTCGAGTAGAAACCATAAATTCAAGCTCAGACGATCACTTGCCATGAAATAACGATGAAGCAGAGATAGGCTAGCAACGTCTCCTCTGTGGAAAAAGGGTTGCAGGGAAGAGAAAAGGGCATTCTCCACTAGGCTATGAAGTCTATTCTTAACTCTGTTAAGGTAGGATAAGCTGCAGATGTGGCAACAGCACTCCATCCTTGAACTTACTTGGCTCTTATACAGATAGAGAATTCCATCAGCAGTGAAATATCTACTGGAGCGGTAGAATTTTCCCACCATATTTCCAGCGACCTTGGCAACGGATTTGATGTACCTATTTCAGATCAAGAGCAAAGGTCCGATTAAAATGCTTGTCAAAACATGGAGCCTGCTCAAGCTCTATATATATCGCTAGTATTTGAAATGTAAGAAAGAGTTACTTTGTGATTCTTTTGAAATGAATTTAAAAGAATGTCATCTGTCGAATAGAAAGTAATTCATGACTTATGCAATACTTGGCAGATTATTTAAATTTAAAGCCATTCAAGGATAAGGGTTAATGAGTATGGCAGATTGACGGTAAGACAACACCGTTATTATTGGTAGTAGATGGCAGAATTTGATTATTCACGATGACGACTCAAACAGACTTTGTTTACACTGGAATTGACAGCGGCTATGTTGTAGTCAACTGGGAAGCATACGCGTGTTAGAAAGACGGTTAGTTCTTGGAAACTTTGCTCATGGACATTCAGCCAAAGAAAATTTCCTCTTTTACGTAACACCTCCAATGTATCATATAATTATGACCATAGTTATTAATAACATGTTGCATAATGAATTTTTCATTATTTACAAAATAGGGCGTGATTATGACAACGCATATGACGGTTAAAATTTCTCACGACTTCACAATTGTTTAATCTGCGACCTTAGATATAAATAATTAATTGTGACAAAAAAAAAAAAAAATATCCATGACTAATTTTAAGAAATTGAAAATTTTAAAAAAATTTTCTATGCATTTCATATATGAATATAACATGTTTACACAATGCTGATTAGAATATGTTTGGTTTGGGTTATGTGAACCCTTTTTTATTTTCCATTTCACCCGCATATTTTTATAGAGTACCTTTTCTGAAAAATAGAATTTTGTTGCATTTATTGTAAATACAAATATAGGTTGCACTCCTACAGTATCCCACTAATCGAATCGCTTATAGAATTCACAACGTTTTTACCATCAATTTGTTTATTTGCTTCCCCACTGGGAAAATTATGCACAATTCCGTTTTTAATGGGGAGAGTGAGGGGAGGGGGACTAGTTCCCCCAAGGGGGAACTGGGTAGTGACAATTGGTATGAAGTGTTTCCCCTACATTAACTAATAACTGATTGCTGCAAGAGCAATGGTCTTATATGTGGGGTTGCCCCCACATATACTTTTTGATTGCAGTATCTGCCGGAAAAGATACCACACTTGAGATATTTTGGCCCGAACGCCAAAAAGGCCCGGGGCCGAATCTCCGTGTTTTTACAATCAGTGGCAACTAAACTATAAGCTATTCGTATAATACAGTACTTCCTAACTACTGTGTTGCGGCACACGAATGTGCTGTGGAATGATTACTGGTGTGCCGCAAAGAGATCATAACTAGAAGCCATTTAATTTCATTTTTTAAATAAATACATTATTTTCTTAATCATGGTGGTACCGTTCAATTCAAGATTTTATGTCTCGAAATTTTAATATTATTAAGTTAGATTTTAAAAATGGCGACCGCTTAGCTCTTTCGGTAAGGTTAGTTGTGGTAAACTTTTTTATCTGAAACAGAGGTTATTCATGCCCAATACGCAAATTAAAAACCTTTGTTAGCAATTTGTTAGAGGATTAGCCACATTTTGAATCGAGTAATTGTATTCTTTATCAATCCAGGACTTACGACGTTCTTTCAATAGGTTTCCAGATTTTTTTTCGTATGGTCATTTTCATTGATAGTACACACATTGAACTCTTTTGGAAGCCCGTTGGAAATCCTCTTATGTGAGCATGTCAGTGACCCTCGTCACAGCCTTTTTCATCTTCTCCATTGTCTCATAAACGACAGCTTCTAAGATTTTCCTTGAGATAAGGGAATCATCAACCGTCACAAGGAGCAAGGTCTAGACTAGAAGTGGGGGAAGAATTGGTTTGATACCCACCTTGTTCAAATAGTCTGTGACAAGGATGGAGCATCCTTGGGACAAATTGCATAACTTTTCTGCATCTTCAGTTCCTCTCTAATAATTGTTTACAGTTCCCACACTGACATCAAACTGTGCATTTATTGTCTCTATAGAAACACGACAATCCTTAGCCATGAAATATTTTATTTGATTAATCAATTCTGGTGTTCTGACTTCCTTATTCTTCTAACTCTACTCATCCCCCACGGACTCCCTGCCTTCCTTGAATCTCTTATGCCACTCAAAAACTCATGCTCGATCCATGCAAGGTGGTTCAAAACAGTCTGAAGCATTCCATACGTTTCTGTGGCATTTTTCCAAGTTTAAAACAGAATTTTATAGCATATCATTCTTCTAAATAGTTAGTCCTCACGGCCAGATTGCAGTTTTGAAATTCATCAGTTGTGACATTCAGACTTTAGTAGGGTGTAATCTAATTCCTGCTGTAGCTGTTCCTTTAAATCCAAAAATCATAAAATTTAGTTAGTTATCTCAAAAGATATATGATAAAACATTCTGAGTTTTTAAGAGTCTACAACAATTTTAAATGTCTGTACAAAAATGTCTGCAAACTTATTGGCGGCATCTTGTAACAACAGTTTCAAACACATCAAAGTATCCATCAGTTTTCTTGCTAAGAGCTTGTGGGAAAATTAAAGCTGGAATGACATTATCTTTATTACTCCCAGTCCCAACTTCTAAAATCATCACATTAGACGGATATTTTGTGTGCATTACTCTCTGTATTCTTGAAGCGGATACACATCAACAGCTTAAAGGAAACGTTGCAATCACTTCCCTCTAACTTAAACGAGTCTTTACGAACAAATAATCTGGCAATAACATTTAAAAAGTTACTTTTTTCTAAATCACTAAGTTTTGCTGCTGAAGCAACAATAATTGCACGTCGAGTTAACATTTTTCTTTAAATGTGTAATCTGAAGTAAAAAATGATGATAAACATTAAAAGTCGCGGTCAGAGAAGAACACAAGAAAAAAATTATGTGTATGCTACAAATGGTTTAATGTCGTTGTCTTTGTTGTATATTACTAAATGAGTAATCAATTCAATTTTAAATACAGTTAGTATTATGTATGTAAAGTTGAAAAACGCACATTTGCTTTTAGATAAATACTGCACCAGGTAAACTTTGCTCGCCATTTTGTTTTGTTTCGTTTAATGCACATAATTTGGACACATTTCAAGCGTGCTTTTCTCAATATTACATGCATAATATGAAATAGATTTTAAATGAAAATTATTTCCTATTTATAAATATATAACGAAAATAACAACGTAAAACTATTTGTAGCCCATAAAGAATCCTTTCTCGCGTTCTTTTCTGACAACAACCTTTTATATTTGCCAAAATAATATTATAAATGAGTGCATTGTGAACGTAAAACAATATCTCCTCAAATAAAATTGAAAATTAAAAAAAGAAAAATTAACATATCAGTTATCAACAATTTTACAAAAACGTGGGGTCTGCATTCGCGCCGGAAAACAAAAGTTTTGAATAGAGTAGATATGTCGTTAAACAAAGCGACCGGACCAATCTGATATACAGGATAAGTTTTTTGGAAACTGTCACCTATGGTATATTTTATGACATTCACAATTCTTTCCGTAATCCACACATATCTTGTAAAAACTCACTTCAGTCTACGTTTGTCTTGCCCACGAAGATGCAGGCATGAATATCCAACAGTCCTTGTTTTATAAGCACACTTGGATACAACGTGCAAAGTTCTCAATATTCATGACACACTTCACTTTTGGCACAGTCCTAGTTTTGTCTGTGACGGTTTCTTGAGTTCATGAATATTCTAGGGCTGTTTTTGATTGAGATTATCTTCGTGACAACCTCAAATCTTAAATTCTGGAATGATTCAGATCCAATGAGTGCGAATTCTATTCAAGATTACACCTCCTACTAATGAGACGATCACTAAAGTGTTTACATATTATTGAACAGAGATAAAACAAAGGCCATTATACATTTCTCGATTACAAAAAAGCGCGTGCCTGTTAGTATATTACATTATATTAATACGTCTATTATATAATGCATAAGTTGTGCAATACACAGTTTATGCAATCATATGTTATATAATATGTTATATAACATGTCTGTTGTATAATGTATAAGTTATGCAATACACAGTTTGTGTAATCATATGTTATATAATATGTTATATAACATGTCTGTTGTATAATGTATAAGCTATGCAATACACAGTTTATGCAATCATATGTTATATAATATGTTATATAACATGTCTGTTATATAATGTATAAGTTGTACAACACACAGTTTGTGTAATTATTATGCAACATAGTATACTATGTTGCATAATCCCTATGGTTAAAAGATATATGGAATATAATCCATTAGCTCATATTTTATTTAATACACATATTATATATTACATGTACAATATATCTATTGCGTATATGTACGTTATATTATCTAATATATAAAAAGAACTACGTCTGTCTTTCTGTTTCACTATTTTCAAGCTCTGTCTTTTCCGAAACTAAAAGTCGCAGAGTGGCAATAGGGGCCTGAAATGATTGGATTTTTTATGGACCGTTCTTTTATCTTCCTTTATGTATTTTGTACAATCATGTTAGTTTATTTTTGATTAGTTTATAAGCGTGTCACATTGGAACAGGGTAACGTCACGTATTTATTTCTTACATAGATACATTTCACTTTAGTATTCTCTTTTCCCGTTCTAAAATTACTAATCGCTCCCTAAAAAAAAATATTTTCCGCCGCTCTCATTGGTTGCCCGTTTGCATTTCTTTGAATACTGGACTATCAGTTTCTGTAATTTAGCGAACGGTTAAACACGAAACACGATTTGGGAGAGCTGGTTCTCCTTTCCACATTAAAAACCGACCTCGTGTCTAACTCTGCCTTCATGGGGAGGCCAGTAAACAAAACAAACAAAAAAGACAGGAAACAAGATTGCGTCACTCATAACGCGAACAAAATCACGACATTCCTTTACTACTGATTTAGGAACGTATCCTTTTTTTTTTTTTTTGCTGTACCGAAGCAAACATATTCTCACACAGGTGAAGACTTTGTGTGTAATAAATGCATCTTAAAAAATAACGTTTTCTTTAATCATTTGACGTTTGTTTTTACCGTAAGAAGAAAATAGTTATTGTTTTAAAAAGAATGAACTTGTTACAATATTAAATAAACAAATAACTAGAGGCATATTTGTTTAATTTTTTAAATATAAGGTTTACAAGAAAGTTGTTGTAGTTTTTAACTTTTAATTTCAGATTAATATATCTCGGCTCAAACATAAAATATTGATTGATAAGCACCATCAGAATCAACACACTTTTGCCAACACAAAACAAATGTGTTTATGCCAATAACATAACAATCTTGCGTTCTGGTGGCGATAAAGTTTTTTTTTTAATATCGTTAGGTTTTTGAAGCGTTTCTCACGCAGAAAATTGTGGAGATGTTTGAAAAATTGGTAGTCGGTGGGCGAGATGTTTTGAAGAGTATAGCGGATAAAGCAGTGTTTTGATAAGCTTCTGGGTTTGACCTTTACTCCTGATCTGAAATGGAACACGTACATCAAGTCTGTTGCATAGGTCGCTGGAAAGATGGTGGGATCCTTCTACCGCTCCAGAAGATATCTCACTAAAGTACGTCCAAGGATGGAATACTGTTGCCATATCTGGGCAGGAGCTGCTAGAAACAGCCTATCCTGCCTTGACAGAGTACAAAATAGACTTTGTGGCTTAGTGGGAGATGCCCTTTTCTCTACCCTGCAACCTCTCTCCCACAGAAGAGACGTTGCGAGCCTATCCTTGTTTTATCGTTATTTCCATGGCAGGTGCTCGTCTGAACTCCAATCTCTGGTCCCCCCTCGCCAATCTTTCACGAAAATCGATTTTTTTTCTTTTTTTTTTACATAGGCATCACCACATTATCAAGGCCAAGAGGCCACTCAAGGATAAGGGTTAAAGAGTGTACAGTAGAAATTGGACAATATAGTAATCATTAGTAATGAAAATTTGGTAAATTTGATAACTTATATGGAACGGCTCATCAAGAACTTATTTACGTTAGACTTGAAAACAACCATATTGTAGTCAGCCGGAAAGCAGGAAAACGGAAGACAATTCCACAGGCATGCAGTTCTAAGAAAGAAGCTTTGTTCATGGAATCTACGTTTAGGTTTAGGCACAGATAAAGAGTGGGGGGAATTATTGATAGTGTTTACAGCTAGACGAGTGTTTCTTGTGAAAGTTTGGCGAGGGGGGACCATAGATTGAAGCTCAGTCGAACACTTTCCATGAAAATAACGATACATCAGAGACAAACTCGCAACATTTCTTCTGTGAGATAGAGGTTGCAAAGAAGAGAAAAGGACATCTCTTACGAGGCTACGAAGTCTATTTTGAACTCTATCAAGGCAGGCCAAGTCCTTTCTAGCAGCTCCTGCCCAGATGTGGCAACAGTATTCTATCCTTAGACGTACCTGGCTCTTATATAGATAGAGAATAGCATCAGCGGTGAGATATCTACCGGATCGATAGAAAGATCCCACCATTTTCCCAGCGGCCTTGGCAACAGATTTGATGTACGTGTTCCATTTAAGATCAGGAGTAATGGTCAAGCCAAGAAGCTTGTCAAAACTAGAGGCCTCCTGAAGACGAGAGCCATTCATTTCAATTGATGCCAGATGTGGATCAGAATGTTGATGATGTAAAGAGAGAAGCTTGGTTTTAGATGCATTAAAAGTAACCAGCCACTCCTTACCCCATTGTACTACATGCTCAAGATCAGAGGAGAGAGAATTGGAAAGAACTTGGTCGTTTACTGTGTTAGATGTGCTACCATAAATGGTAGTGTCGTCAGCATAAATGTCTAAAATGATGTAAGGATGTGATTTGGAAGATCATTAATGTAGATCAGGAAAAGAGTTGGGCCCAGGATGGACCCCTGAGGGACACCGGCATTAATACCGTGAGCTTCTGATTTTTGCCCCTCAACTACTACTCTTATGAACCTATCAGAAAGAAATGATTTAATAATTGAGAAGACATTTCTAGCAATACCATAGCTAGAGATCTTATGAAGTAAACCTTTATGCCATACCCTATCAAAGGCCTTAGATATGTCAAGAGCAATTGCCCTAGAAAGGTTGCCTCCGTCGAGAGATTTGCTAATCCTATGAGATATAACTTTAAGCACATCTGCTGTAGATCTAGCAGAACGGAAACCATATTGAGTGTCACTAAGAAGGTTATTTTTGTTGAGATGGTTGATTAGTTCTGTATTTAACACAGATTCCAGCAACTTACTCATGACGCACAGGAGACTTATTGGCCTGTACTGAAAGGGGGATGAGCGATCACCTGAATTCTTAAATACAGTGAAAAATCTGAATCCACTGTGAAAAATTTCCCCCACTATATATCTATGCCTAAATCAAAACGTAGATTCCATGAACAAAGCTTCTTTCTTAGAACTGCACGCCTGTGGAACTCTGCTCCGTCTGCCTGCTTCCCGCCGGACTACAACTTGGATGTGTTCAAGTCCAACGATAACAAATTATTAATGAACCGCCCCCTTAAGTAAACACTTCATCAAATCTCCACACTAACGTAATGTACTTGCAATAACCCTTATCCCTGAGTAGCTTCCGGGCCTTGATAAGTGGTGATCACTGTGTAAAAAAAAAAAAGTCCAATTCGCTCGACTTTTGCATGGTCTGTTTAGAAACGTGCGATTGGGCATTGTCGTGAAGGAGAATCGAACCTTTCCTGTTGACTAATGCTAGGTGTTGTTGTCGATGTTTCTGATGCATTTCATCCATTTGCTGCCAGTACTTCGCCGTAATGGTTTCACCTGCATGTAAAAAACTGTAATAAATGAGACTAGTCGCAGACCACCAAACGGTTAGTAGTACTTTCTTTTGGTGCAACTCTTTTGGGAAAGTGTCATGGAGCTTCGGCATCCAAGCACTGAGCTGAGCGTCGCCGATTGTCGTAAAGAACCTACTTTTCATCGCAAGTCAAGATCCGGTCGAGAAATGGGTCGTTCTTGTTACGTAACAGAAAAGAAGATGGTACTTCATAACGGCGTTTCATTTGGTTGTCGTTCAATTCGTGAGGCACCTATTTATCAAGTTTTTTTTTGTCTTTCTAATCTCTCTTAAATGGTTGGAAATTGTCGTAAATACTACATCTAATTCAAAAGTAAATCCTCGAAAAATTGTGCGTTGATTGGCTTCGACTAAGCCTCTTAATTGATCAATGTCAACATCCGATGGCCGACCACTATGGTCATCATCTTCGAAACACTCGTCGCCGCCACGAAATTTCTGAAACCACCATTGTGCTGTGCGTTCAGTAGTGGTTCCTGGAAAAAAAACGCTTCATTGATATCTCGAGCTGTTTCAGCAGCTTTTCGACTTAGCTTAAATTGAAATAGAAAATTGAGCGGATTTTCTTTTTTTCATCTTGTATTTAACGTTCTGAAAAGAAGACATAATTGTTTTAAAACGATTGTAATTCAAACAATTAGATGAAGCGAAAAACGCTCTTTAAAATGATATGTATAAAGTAAAGGTATTATACCGATAACTTATTTGAAAATACATCATTTGTAATCAAAATTAAAAATTCCACTATAACTTTATTTTCAGCTAATAAATTAATTACAGTAACCGAGGTACTTAGATAATATGATTAGTTTCGAAATCTTTTAGATGAGTATTGATCATTTATATTTTTGAATCATTCGGATTACTGTTCACATTTTGGATGCTGTTCTCACAACGCTTTGATCGATGTGATTTCAGACTTTTTCACATACATTTTGTCGAACTCGGGAATCTCTACGGAATTTCCAACTAGTCTCTTAAATTCATACGTTGTTCTCGTTATGTCAGCTATGACATGGATTAAATAAAGAGTTCCCTTAGTGATTCTCACAGAGTTTCAGGTTCGACATAAAGATTTCCGAATTCGACAAAATGCACATGAATAACATCGAATGTGATGGCAGTAATCAGAACAATTAAAATAACACAACATCTGTTTTGGGTTTGAACAGATAGGAGTAAAATAATACTGTGGACTCTCCATTCGCACCGGATGTCCATAGAATGAAAATATATCACAAAAGCCTTGTAAGCAAGGTAGATACGGTAGATGCGCACGGTACATTCAGTGGATACACTAGATGAAGAATTCCTCTCGATCCCAAAGTCACCAGAGTCTAGAACATTGTTGAAAAAACTTATTACCTGTTGACTCGGGTATGACTTTAGCGTTTTGCCATTCTATGAGATCCACCTTCCCAGACTTTACGATTTCCCTTTGAGGAGGGGTAGTTTATTGCTAATCATCCGAGGTGCCTCTACCAAGGAATGCCGACGGAGTCGTCCAGTTTTGTTATCAGGCCAGAATGATCTTCTTCTAGGGCGGTGCCTATTTGATCTAACTTTTCGACTCTTGGGTCGCATCATCCCGTCGTGGGAGGGAGATACGTATCGGAAGAATACGCCTGCGGAATTTCCATAGGTCTCGTATTATTTTATTGCATAAAAATTGTATTTGATAAATTATTAAGATATGTTTGTTCCATTTCGTAACGAAGGCAAATCGCATTGAGTCACTACGGCTTGATATGAAAGAAATTCGGCCTACGTTTTCTTCCGCTTCGCCGCCTTTCGATGTCTCTTCTCAGAAGGTGTTAGACGTTATACAATACACTTTCGTTCGTCAAACCATAACCGGTTCCCAACACTTACAGCATTCATAATCAGTCACGCGTGTATCAATATATTTATTTTTTTACATATTTTAGGCAATTACTCACTGTATTATCTAACCTTTCAGGAGTCAAAACGTCTTATTTTATTCTTTAGACAAAAAACAATTACTGGGCGCCTGCTCCCAGTTTTGGATCCCATATTATATTTTTCTTTATTCATACGTTTGTTTTCCTTAAAATCTCTATCTCTATATCTACTATTATATAAAAGTCACTTTGTGTGTGTGAGAGAGTCCTTTCCTCATAGGTTCCGAAACGGCTGAGCCAGTCTTTTGCAAATGTCACACAAAGATAATTAATATTTCTGGCAGTGTTCTTAGATATGTTTTGTACAGAAATTCATCCGATAAGTATCGAAAATCTAAAAAAAAATTCGATCTTAAAAATAGCCTTTCTTCTCATAGATGAAAAAGAATTTTTACAGGAGAATATAAATTCCTTTTATCTATAAGAGGAGAAATACTATTATATCCGCTGACGTGATATTGTAAACAAACACAGACAGAATTTGAGGAACGATATTATAATTCTTATTATTTTTATTTATTTATTTATTTATTTATTTATATATTTTTTTTGCGAATTAGGTGACCGGGCAAACTATTCCTCATAATATACAAAAATCAATAGAGGATTGGTGCTCTAATAATACATACGCAATCTGCATAAATTAAAATATCATGTTTAAGCGTATTGTACGACCGTGCAACGCTGAGCACTTTGTAATTTATTGATGCTATTCAAACCATACACTATTGCTGTAAATAAATAAGTAATAAATTATATTTTACCGTAGTGGTATGTGGGGAATTGTGGATGGAACGAAACCTGCTCCACAAGAGAGCCTTGATGTATAAGCACACAGAACGTATATGCTAAGTAGAGAACGTGCATTAGCCACAGTTGTTTTCTCAGTGAAAACATCACTGTTATATTTAATTGGGGATCCGACTGACCGAATGATCGAAATTGGCTGATCAATTTGAAAAGAAAACGTGGGCTAACAAATTAGTGTTAAGGAGAAAATTATATTCCCTTAAATTAAAGAAGATGACTCTGTTAACGAACACATTAAAACGATGGTTGAGATATTTGATGAGTTGGCAGTCATTGGTGACTTAATAAACGAAGAGGAAAGAGTTGTGCATCTCCTAGCTGCACTTCCATATTCCTACGACCTGTTGGTGACAGCACTCGAAGCTAATCAAGATGTTCCTAAGTGGACATTAGTAACTGAGTGACTATTACATAAAGAATTCAAAAGTAAAAAAAATGGAAAAATAATCCTGAATCGACATTATTTACATGACATCAAAAGATCACGTCAGCAGAAGAGGACCCAAGTGTTATAATTGTGGGAAAAAAACGGGCTCATTAAACGTGATTGTCGGCTGCTTGGTGAAGATACTGAGGAGAATTTCAAGGCGAATTACCAGAAAAAGAAATCGTACTTCATTAAGAAAATGCAGAATAATTCAAATGTTGTAGGACTTTTTCACATAATGCTTTGTCTAAGAATAAAATTACAGACTGGATTGTAGACTCTTGTGCTACGTGTCATATATGCTACGATATAAAAAAAATTAATTTCCGAAAATTGGATGTAACTGAAACAGTAATCCTTGGTGACGGATTCTTAGTTGAAGCATTAAGAGTAGGGACAATAGAATTAAATGTAAGTGTACCAAAAGGGAAATACCAAAGATTCAGCGTGTATGAGACTCGACACGTTCTCAAATTATGTTACAATTTATTAAACGTGTCGAAGACTTGCATATTTACAGAGACAGGTTGTAAAATTTTGGACAAACAGAAAATAGTAGCTTCAGTTTAAAAAGTTGGGAACATATACTATTTAAACTGCAATGAAATAAAGGAAGCAGCCCATGCCGCAACTACTTGCTCGCGTGGTAACAGAAAATAGGATATCAACTTTTGTAGACCATGTTTAGATGGAAGACATCAGCGTTCCTCATTTCTGAAATCATGTGGAAGCCGGAACACTCAACGTTTCAGAATTGTGTGTAACGATGTTTATATAAGTGATATTCAAAATATGAA
>NC_136522.1:75480584-75683084 GCF_053919585.1 Euprymna scolopes
ATTTTTTTAATGTTGCAACGTAAAAGCGTTTAATTCAAACGACAAAAATGAGACGCAATTGATTTCAATATGTATAATAGAATAGAAATGAAATTGTTAAACGGTAAAAATATTGTAATCATCATTTAGGTTTTTACATCAGTGTATATAAACATATGTATATATATATATATATATATATATATATATGTATATATATAAATATATATACACTGATATATATATATATATATATATATATATATATATACACTGATGTAAAAACCTGCGGTTTACTGTATACTCTGTACCGTGGCAGTCGTCTACACCGACAAAGATTAACAGTAATACCAAAAAGAGTGAACGGTTCTACACAAAGCCTTCACCACCATAAAAAATTCATCTATGTGGATTTTCGAGCAACTTATTTGTTTTAGCAGAAGCTCCTACGTCGAAATCGACGAGAGAGTCCAGTATATATATATATATATATATATATATATATATATATATATATATACTAGCAGGCGGCTCGCTGTTGCCCGGCTGTAAAATACGTATAAATATTATCTTTTAATTCATGCAGATTTTTTTAATTTATTATTATAGAGCCAATTTTCTATTGATTATTTTTCTATATAAGGTAATGATTTAAAAAGTTATCCAATAATATAACTTGGGTATCATCAGCTAGAACAGAAACCAAAACATTTAGGGCTTCAGTCTTAGTCGTTATTTAACTTTCCAGCGTCATTACCGTATGACCTATCGACAGATGAATACGAAAAGTTACAAATTAAGCGACTTTGAGCTATGAATGCTTTATTCTGAGCATGTGCCAAAGTAACATTAAGGGTAATGTTTTATTCGACTTATCCTGCCATGGTCAAATGATTTATTTTCAATTTGAGCCTCTTAGCATCAATTTACGCTGACAAAAATCAAATAGAAACTGTATTATCGGTCCAAATTCATTTTGAATTTTGTAGACCAAATATTTAGAGAGGAGTTTGATAGACACTTTTTGCACATACACCGACAAGGTCTCTCACTCACACACACACACACACACACACACACACACACACACATATATATATATATATATATATACATATATATATATATATATATATATATATATGATTTACTAAAGTAAAGCAAAACACTATTTAGGCCATGACCTGAAGAGGTTTCTTCTTAATTTTCCCTTTATAGTTTCCTTATCGTTCTGATGATATAATAAAGTTATATATAACCTTTATTCTTCATCTTTCATTTAATATTATATATATATATATATATATATATATATATATATATAGAGAGAGAGAGAGAGAGAGAGAGAGAGAGAGAAAGAGAGAGAGGGAGAGAGAGATTTATATATATATATATATATCCGTGTGATAGAATTCTTTCATCTTAAATTCCACACAATAATGCAGAATGTAGAAACTATGCATAAATAGAATTCCACGTAATAGTGAAATGAAGTCATTCATCTTATAAGGAACCAGAAAAAATAATAAGTCATTAATTAACACTAATTTTTAAAAGAATATTAAAATTGGTAACATACATATAGTTGCTCGCATATCCATGTCTGAGTATATTAAGAATTCGTTTTAATGATTTTTAAATAGGGCCAAGTGTGGTAAAAAAAACGATTTGATATGGGAATCTTTATTAGGACAAACCTCGGTGTGTTTAAGACTGGCTGATAACTCAAGCTAGAATTAGCGTAGACCAACCAAAGTTATAATGATGAGAATGAGTATAGACACCTCCTCCTCAATTTTGGAGTGGCGTTGTGCGTAACTTTTTTATTTTGTGGAATTCTTTGGCGAAATAAAAATATATAACTCCAAGTGTAGTATCTGCTCTGATGCTAC
This sequence comes from Euprymna scolopes, assembly GCF_053919585.1. Taxonomy (NCBI): domain Eukaryota; kingdom Metazoa; phylum Mollusca; class Cephalopoda; order Sepiida; family Sepiolidae; genus Euprymna; species Euprymna scolopes. The sequence goes on from NC_136522.1 coordinate 75,482,456, forward strand.
ACTTAATTAATTTGTCCTCAGTCAATGGAGGACAAATCCTTCTATACTGAGATAATTTTTATTTTTGCCTACTGCCACACTGACCCTTTTTGGTGGACCTGATTTTAACCCACATTAAAAACAACATTATGTCACATATTGCTCTTATGGTGAAGCAGTTAAATACCAATAGAAAAGGTAGGCTTTTAATATCACTGCCTGAAAGAAAAAAGTTCAACTTTATATGTATATAGATGTGTGTGAGTGCCTCTGTTGAATGTCTTACTTAACCAAAAGGATTCCTCAAGTTCGCTCTCAATGTACGGCGTGACTAAAAACAACAGGAACCCATTCAACCAGCGTGGTTATGCAAATACCTGCATCGTCCGAATCCACTGTCTTTATTTTACTACCACGAAAACTTCGCTCTTCGTTTGATTCTTTTCTGATATAACCAGTCTGGAATGCGGTCGTCTTTGTTGCAACGAAGTCCCTGTACGGCACAGGAGTGGCTGCAGGGGACGCCCACCGGTGAAGAGTGGTTGCTTAGGAGCGCCCCCACAGCGTCTCGGTCCGTGCGAATGGTTTCGCTCGAGGGAAATCACCACGAAAAACCAGTTTCAAACCCGCGACAACAAGAATGTTCTCGTTTCTGGGAATATATGTTATGAACTTTTTTATCACACCTGCTTTGCCGAAGGCACCAAGAGACATCTGTACAATTAAAGAGGAATTTCTGTCTATATTTCCGCACGAGATCTGGTTCTTTCTTAATTCGGTCCCGTTGAGTTGAGTCCATGTGTCTGTAAAGCATAAATACCATATAACGATTTCGAATGCGCAACACGATGAATCCGTTTCATTCAACTTCTACTAACGTGTAAATTTGCTGCATCCCTGTCTGCCTATCTGCCGGTTTTTGTTTCTTGTCTCACGGCCCTTCTATAGAAGACAATGGTAATAAAGAGAATAGTAAGAGATTGGAGTAGTTGTATTTGGCTAGTAAAAATATTTACCCGTATGGGTGTGGGGGAGAATAGAGAGTAGAAGGAGGAGATAGCGATCAGAGCGAGACAGATTTTCTTAGTTCGTTTTGTTAGTTTTAATACTTAATTGGTTTTGAAAACACAATTTTTCAAAAAACATTTAACCTAAGCATAAGGAATCGCCAAAGGATCATATATATATATATATATATATATATATATATATATATATATATATATATATATATATATATATATATATATATATATATAATCAATGAATGACAAAAGGCTATATTCTAAAGTTTATGATATTGACTATCTTACAATTTATTCCTTTAATTCAGTTGACATTCACAATTCTTGACAGCATCTGTTTCGTAGCACAAAATCAATCACTTAAATATAAAATCAGTGAATCTATTTTGCCCTTAATTCTTCAGAAGAAATAGCAACAATGACTCCATCAAAAAGAGATTAAGTGCGTTTTGACATGATTAAAAATCCGAAAATTGGGAGAGAATATGTGAATAATTTATAATATGTTTACATTACGCTATTTTGAATCTAGAATTTGGAATATAGAGTTTTGTCATTCATTCATTATATTGCTCTGTAATTACACTGAGCTTCTTAAATAAGGATTGGTATATACTATAAGGAAATAAAGTATATTTCCACAATATATATATATATATATATATATATATATATATATATATATAAATGAGAATGTGTGTGAGGGCACTTCTCAACCTATATACTCAACGAATTTTTTATCTACAGACTTGGGATTTGGTATATAGGGTATTCAGACATGTGGATAACTTTGTAATCATTTTTTATCCAGAAAATAGAGCTGCTAAGGAGACAAAATCGAAAAATAGGTACATGGTTGTTATCAGATTTTTATCTGTTTGTTTCACGAGATTTGATAACAGTTTTTAAAGATCTTGGCAGGCTGGTCTAATAGTTATCACACTTGACTCATTTTTTTGTAAGTTTTGGTTTTGATTTCAGCTCGAGTACTTTTTTTACTTACAAGAAGTGAACTTTTTTTATAAAAAAAAAACATAATACTCGCGTGCTCATGTCTCAGTTTCTTTCCGTCTTTTTACAGGAATTTAACGTTAATCAGGGAAACCTGACAATACCCGTGATTGAATGATGATCCATGAATATTTCACACTCTCATATTTCAAATATCATTGAAATAGGTGAAATCGTCTTTTTTTTAAATCAAATTGATTGATTACCTGCTCTACTTGGGGACACATAGCGGTGCAAGCTTCACGTGTCTTTCCGCAGTGACATAGTCCCCAATACATTGTATTCTTCAGTGAACTGTAGAGAACCTTTTGTCGATTTTATCAAAGTAATTTTTATATCTAATGGCTTGAATTAAATTTTAAAATACAAAAGTCACGTATCATGCTTCAATTGTGTTCTAAGCAGAAGCATTCATTTCGAACGCGTCCTTTCATAACAAAGAACCTACTGTTGATTTTATATGTTGAGCCTTTCGGCTTGTGTGGTAATAAAACATCAAAAATACATTTGTGATGTTAGGCTATATAAGGTGTTAACTTTAGTCAAAAACGCTTGTTTCGTTTTTCATCGGATTATTTTGATTATTGATTATCAGTACTTATCAAAGACATTCCGATACAAAACCTAAATAAGAACACTTCCAGGTACATAAAGTACCTTCGTGTGAAATGTCATAAAATTCGACCCAGCTGTTTTCGAGTTCCTTGGGAACGAACTATCACACACACATATACACATACAAACAGACACACATACACACATACAAAGTTCTTTTTATACAATAATAGATATATATATATTGAAAGAGAGAGAAAGAGAGAGAGAAAGAGAGAGAAAACGAGAGAGAAAAAGAGAAATGTCTGAAAACCCAAGAAAAAATAAATACACATTCTCGCTATTAAAACAGTTCACTGAGTTTTTCCCCTTACAATGTATTAAAACGTTGCTTTTAAATATTTGAAAGAATACTTAAAAATTCGTTTGTGTTGACAAATGAAAAAAAAAGAAATGAATAACGAAAGGAATTTCTTATAAAAAGTATAAAATTAAAAAGTCGAACAGACTATACACCAAGACATTTTATTCAGATTTAATTATTTGTGTTTCATTGTGTGAACTTTTGAGTTTTCTTTTCTTGTTTTCTTTTAATGCCTCAGGCAGGTTTAATTAAATCCTTGTAAAGAATTCTTTTGGAACGTAAGGTGTGTAACAGAGTTCATATGAGCGCGTGGAACGTATCAGCAGGAGCGAAGGACGGCCAGCATTCGAGGAGATTATCAGCAGCAGAGTATAAGAAAACCGCGCATATGCAAATTAGAAAGTTTGCACGAGAAGAGGAAAAAAGAAAAAGGAAAAATGCTACACCTGCTTGGGTAGAAACGAAGACGAAGTAGAAGAAAATGGATGTGTGAAGTCGCAGACGAGAATTGGCCGGCAGTGCCCGGCTTGCGGTCGGAAAAAAGAAAAACGCTTGCTAGGCTAAAATAGACATGTGCAGCGAGATACCTTTTTTAAGTGGTGCTTTAATTAACAGAAATAAAAATGTTTGGAAAAAATATCCACTTGGATATTTTATTTATTTGCGTTATTTGTTTGTCCATTTGCGACGTAACAGCCAGGTTACAAAGGGGATGAAATCATGCGTGAAACGAAACTCATCATCCGATGAACAATTTGCTGAAATATATTAATAATATGAATTTAAAATCCATACTGTTTTGATTAATACAAAGTAGAGAATTTATAAATAAAATAATATAAACCAGAGAAAAAAGTTACGCGAATTAATCAGCATTTTTTCGTCTCCCCGAAAAGACATTAACATAAAAACGTGCACTGACTTGGTGAGACTGTTTCTAAACTCCCGAAAGGATGAAACACTACTGTTTGTATGTATAGTAATAATGATGTCAGACCTTTTAAGAACTTGGTTTTTATTGTTGAACACTCTGTGTCTAAATAAGTCGGTCACTTAAGCTTACATGATGCTATAATTATAAGACCACTCTAACCGCCTATGACATTTACACTTTATATAAAAATGTTAATTTCAACTGTATTTCTCGCTGTTAACGTTGGCCGTGTTGATTGCTTCTTGCAAATGGAGTCAGAGATGGCTTGGTAGTCGGGTTCTAATCTCCCGATCGGCTGTAATCGTAAATCATCGTAGTAATGATTCCTGAAAGGATGAAACTCTAGTGTCTGTAGGTATTAAAATAAATATAGTAATAATTATATATTTTGTTCTGTGCGCGTGTATATATTTTTTCTGTTTTTGTTACAGACGATCTACTAGTTGGCCAGTTTTGTACAAATCCCAAAAGTGCTAGAAGCCTTCTACCATGTCTGAAAGTGACACGATGTTCAACGAACGAAATCGGACATGCGCCGCTGTATAACGTGCTCTCTACCGATCCAAGTTATGAAAATAGGACCATTGCCAGCACTCTCAAAATGCAAATCCGGACGGATTAACGCTTGAGGACATAACTCAACGCATGGAACGACCACGATTATGGTCTTTGGTATGGTTTCAAGTGAAGGTCACATCATGTCACCTCACATCTTCAAAGTCAGCCTAAAAGTCATCATGCTGAAGAGTGTGGTGATCCCCTGGTGCAATCAGGTGGCCGCTGGTAGATCCTGGGTGTGGAAGCGGGACCGGCGCCGGCCCACAAGTGCAAAGAGACGCAGGCTTGGTTTTAGGATGGCTACGACTCTGTAAACTTCTCAAACTGACCCCCTCCTTCCACAACCTGAGCCCCTGGACTACTTTGGTAATACGTCGAGAACATCACCAACATGACCTCCTAAAACACCAAAGTCAGCCTGATCGCCGTCATCCGCCGAGTATTCACCGAGCTCCCGGCTGCTCTAGTGGAAAAAGAAAAGCCCATAGTTCTTGACCCGTATGGAGGCGATAATTGAGGCTGAAGGCGGCTACATTGAATAGAGGTCAGCTTTACTACATAATCAAATTACCTGAATTAATTTTTTTTCAATAAAAGTTTTAAGTAAAGCTGTAGTTTTGTTTTCTTTAGGTCGACAATTTTATTGTTTTACCATATATATATATATATATATATATATATATATATATATATATATATATATATATATATATATAATCTGAATGTTTCCAAAGTCGGTGTTGTCTTTTTAACTTTACTTTTGTAAAATGCCGGCCTTTTCTCCTCTTCTGACGAGAAGCATTTAGCTTCGAAATGTCATGGCCTATAAAAGTTTTTTCTATTACTTTTTCTGTAACCCATATGCACTTGATAATGTAATAAAGTTCATATATAACGTTCTGCTTTGTTTTCTTAACTAGAGAGACAGAGACAGAGACTTACTTAACTCCATATTCAATTTAGTACGTTATTTAGACTATATATTTCACCATTCATAAATATTTAGAAAGATTAAATAAACAGTACTGTATGTGGATGACTATATATATATATATATATATATATATATGTATATATATATATATATATATATATATATGTGGATGACTATATATATATATATATATATATGTGGATGACTATATATATATATATATATATATATATATATATATATATATATATATATATATATATATATAAAGAGAGAGACAGAGACAGAGACTTACTTAACTCCATATTCAATTTAGTACGTTATTTAGACTATATATTTCACCATTCATAAATATTTAGAAAGATTAAATAGAAGACTTTGTGTTTACTTTCATCAACTTTGTAACTCTCGTTGTTTAAGTGCCAAAATTCAGTACTTAAAGTTAAGACGCCGGAAGTGGCTCAGTTTACCTAAATATGGAGCTGAAATCACTAACCATACATTATTTATGACAAAATTCCATTTATTCATTTTAAGAAACTTTTTTAACAAAAGTTTAAAATAAATTTTTTTTTTTGATAACAAAACAAGTGTTAATAAAAAAAAGCTTTCATACATAATTTATGACAACATTCTGTGATAAAAATTGTAAAGACATAAATATATTATTTAAAAAAAAGACACCATTTATAGAAATGTAAATAACAAATATTATCATTAAATTTTTTTTCATGATAACACAGATGTTAAAAAAAAAACTATTTAATGAAAAGTAAAAAATGGAAGTTTATTATTTTGTATTGTTTCGTGATAGTACAAGTAGTGTTAAATTTAAAATAATTTTTTGAAATAAATTATTTCCATATGGTTTCATATTTCGTTTCATGCTTAGTGTCTTCCGTTTCATATTAAGGTAAACGGAGTCGACTTAACTTTGAGTACTGATTTTTTTTTACTTAACTCTCTCGTTTCCCCTTATTTTGTCTTTTAGTCACCAATTAATGCCTGAGATGATGCTTACATGACGAACGAACATATTACTCCCAAAAGAGAGGCTAATGCCTGGGAGAATGGTATCGTAATACTACCCTTCTCTAATAGAAGATAATGGCTTGTAGAGTGTTCTCGTGAAGGCGTAATAGATAGCACACTGCCTCCCTTCCCCTTAACAAGAGAAGGTAATTCCTGGGAAAACGGTTTAATGACAACAGAACAGATACCACACTAACCTCCTACATTTCGTTGAATTGTGCATGAAAATAGTGATAGTATATTTCCTTTATCAGACAAACATATGCCGAATTTTTGTTATTAATAGAAGTAATAATATAGTTTCGGCTTTAGTCAGGCAGATACATTGTTTTTTTTTTTTGTTTGTTTGTTTACTATACGTCTAAGTTCATTCATTATAGTCCATGTAAAATAGGCACAAGGAATGTAAAATTACGGCAATGAGACAAGAGTTGGGGGCTTTGTTGATAGTGCAAGATCCATTACATTGGAGACTCCTTTTAAGAACCCTTTCTGAAAGGGAGTAACTAATAGTAGATATGCCAGCCCAGATGTGTCAATAATACTCCATACATAGGCTAATGGTGGCTTTGTAGAGAAATTAGATACTATCAAAAGCGTATAATTTCTAGAACTATATCTAAAGCAGCCTTGGTATATCGTTAATGTTCCAATTTATGTTGCCTATGAATGTTAATCCGAGAAATTTGAACGATGAGCTCTTAAAGTACATCTCTATTATCACTAAAAGTAATAATATAACCTCGGATTCACTCAGACAAATACTAAATCTTTATGATTTTGAAAAGTAATAGTATAGTATCGTCTTCAGTCAGACGGATACTAAACCTCGATAATAGTGATAATATCATAGTATCGGCTTCAGTCAGACAGTTACTAAGTTTCCATTATAAATAGAAGTAATAGCATAGTACAGACTTAAGCCAGACATATATTAAATTTTCATTATTAATGTGTATTGACTAGTTTTAGCCCGTGAACCTTTTCATTGTTTATCAGAATGATATTTCCCCTTTTAAAAGATGTTTGACTCAAAATGATCATTCATACTAACAATAATACTAACATAATATATAATAAAAATGACAAAAAAGACAAAATCCCACATGACTTTTCAGTGGACATCGCCGATTCACATGGCGTTTTCTTTTTTTTGTTTTTTTCTTTTTTTTTTTGTGGCACTGGATCTAGTTTTTGTGCAGTGCCAGTTCGCCCTCTAAAATACTGAAATTTCCTTGTGGTTGAGAAACAGCGAGATATAAAAAGGAAAAATAAATTCGTAGCTGATAGTCGGTGATGACGTCATGTAAAAAAAAAGCCAGAAAATACTATTATACTTAACTCTTTATCTTATTTCTAACTGTTCCTCAAATGTTTACGAACCTTATTGATACATTTCTGATGAAAAGAAAATGCATGCAACGTGTATACGTTGAATATTACTGCATCTACTGCCTCCTTGACTGTCTAGCTGTCTCAAGCCTCAACACACACGTGTATACAAATTAACTCACTTCTCTTATTCATTATGTTACTCTGTTTGTATTAGGTTTCTGAACTTTTGGGATGGAGATATATAGTACTCGTATTATTTGGATTCTTCAGACTGTTAGTTTCATTTTTAGTGTTAATTTTCATAACGTTTCGTCCGCTGTAACCTCCGACCTTGTTCAGGTGTAGCTTGTCTAACTTGAGAATCTTTTTGTCGAACTCTGGAATCTGCACAGAACCCTTTATTTAATCCACTCGTTCCGTCACCCATGACTGGGTACAAGGTCTAAATAATTCGCAATTGTATTTTGAGTGTCGCCCGCACTGAGGATTGAACCTTTAACATCGAGATGACTGTCACTTTTCAATGAATTTTACCAAACTTTGTGAACATAAGAGGTACCTTCAATAAATTTCCAGACTTTTTTCGTATCGGCTTTTTTTATTGAGAGTACACATAAGAAACTCTATTCCCCTTCGAGAGAATCTCTCACAATGCACATGCACTGTTCAAACAACTTCTGGAAGGGCCATGGAAGTCAACTCTGGTGTTCTGAATTCCTTACTCCTCCCACACCTCTCATCATCCCACCCTTCCTTGAATCTCTTATGCCACTCAAAAACCCATGCTCAATTCCTGCAAGATAGTCTGAAGCAGTCTGTAGTACTCCATGCGTTTCTGTAGCATTTTTCCATTTTTAAAACACAATTTTATTACATATCGGTCTTCTAAAGTATTCTCACGTACAAATTTCATTTAGGAAATTCACCAACTGAGAATCAGATTTCAGTCCTTCTGTAACTGTTCATTTGAACCTGAAATCATAAAAAGAGATCAGTTACCTCATAAGGTGTATAGCAATAACATACTGAATTTGCGAGAATCTACGGTAATTTGAAGTGCCTGTACAAAAAAAGTCTGGAATCTTATTGAAGGCACCTCGTAACATTCAGGGTGAAAACAATAGTTCGAAGAATCCAAATAATATTCTATTTGTATCTATGTATTTCCTGTTTTTTTTTTTTAATTTGCAAACATAAGTCGCACATTTCTATACATTTTTTTTTAGGTGTGTTGCTTTTACATAGAAATTGTGGGTGTAAAAAATCTCCGCTGGACAATGATCTTTAGACAAAGGTGTTATTTAGAGGAGGAAATGTTTTATACACTCACGACTATGTTATTTAAAAAAAAACTCATTTTATTTGCAAACCTCTCGAAGTTAGCCCACAATTTGTTTTCTAAATAAATATTTTAGCTTTTGTTAAAACTTACAAAAATAAATCATGTGAAATCGAAATGAAAAATACGTAAATAAAATTTCCCTTCATTAGTAACAGTTTTGTACCAGGTGTATTTCCTATTACAATAATTAAAATAAAACCACTAGTATTTACCAACTGTGTATGCATCTGTTTGCATTTCTTTTTCTCTCTCTCCTCTCTCTCTCCCCCCCCTCTCTCTCTCTCTCTCTCTCTATATATATATATATATATATATATATATATATATATATATAACTACTTCATTTACCCACGCAAATTTAATATACGAAAGTATAGATTTATGCGTAAACTTTAAGTATTTACTTCAAAAGTGCTCAATACGCAGGTAGAGCTAGTTAGTAATTTATAAAATATATATGGCGATTAAGCTACACTGAATATTCTGCGTTTCATCCACTGAAGGATTCGTCAGGCTGACGAATCCTACAGTGGATGAAACGCAGAATATTCAGTGTAGCTTAATCGCCATATATATTTTATAAATTACTATATATATATATATATATATATATATATATATATATATATATATATATATATATATATATATGTATATATATATATATATATATACTTCTATTATTATATAAAAAGGATTTTTGCTGTATATCTGTGTCTGTGAATTCGTTCCTTATAAACTCGAAAACGGCTGGATCGATTTTTATGAAATTTAACATAAACATACAAATATTTTTGTGCCTTACAAGTGTTCTTAGATAGGGTTTGTGTCGAAATGTCTTCGATAAGTATCGATGATCGATAATTGAAATAATTTGATGAAAGTAACAGATTTCGAGCAAATTTAACGACTTACACAGCCAAGCATCAAAAGTACATTTGCCAAGTTTTATTACTATACAAGCAGAAAGATACAACAGTTCTTGATATGACAGTGGCGCGTTCGAAATGAATATTTCTGTTTAAAGCACGATACTTGAGTTTTTAATTTTAAATTTAATTCAATCTATTATTACCGCACAACCAGTAATTCAATGCATATAAAATACACAGTAGGTTATGTGATATGACAAATATATATATATATATATATATATATATATATATATATATATATATATAGTCTACAAACTTGAAACTTTATATATAGGGGATTTATATCTGTCGAAAAAAGTCGATTTGGGTTTTACTTAGAAAAATAGTGTCAAAACCGTAAACCTTGGAGGTAGTAAGTCGATTAAATCTGTTACTTCTGTGCAAATATACATTTATACGTTAGAGTCGGTTCATTTTTACCTATTGCTTATCTATCCGACGATATCACAAACGGTAACAACTAATATTGTAGCACTTCTAGCTGATGACACGATATATATATATATATATATATATATATATATATATATATATATATATATATATATATATATATACCGTGATCCACAAACACTTCTTTTAATTAAAGATACGGAACTACAAGCTTTTAATGAAAGATACAAACTACATGCACTTGTAGCCCCTCCACGTAAATACCACCGATAAACCCGACTAGCAGCGAAATCCCACCCCTACAAAGTAAAGATCCCTAGGTGTAAGAAAGCCATTTACTCCAATAGTTTCTTCCCCATAACTGCTAGACTTTGGAACTCCATTCCAGGATTCTGCTTTCCTAACTGTACTGACATGCAGAAGTTCAAGTGTAATCTAAACAGACATCTTGCTGCTCAACCCCCTTCATAATATCCCTGCAACTTATGTCCTCGATAGTAGCCCCCTACTTCAAAGTCAAGTGTAACGTGAACCGACATCTTGCTGCCCAACTTCCTACACAGTACCCCTGATGCTTATGTCCCTGATAGTAGCCCCCTACAACAAAGTGGCAATGTGCCTTATTTGAGGTGAAAATGGGAACATAAACTTGGGTTCTTTAAAAATGTAGTCAAATTGTGGATCTGATAAAACTCTTACTTCCTTTGCTTAATATGTTGGATAATTAGTTAAAAGTAATGATCATTATGTAATTAAAGGTGTCAATATAAGGTAACACGAATAAATAAATAAATACCTAATGGAATTCATGCACTTTGGAATTCTTGCATATAGTACAATCTAATTAGAATTTGCTTGATAAAAAAAAAGAAATTTTATCAAACTACCTATACAGTATGAGGTATATGCTAACCTATTTTAAACCCATATATATATATATATATATATATATATATATATATATATATATATATATTGAGTAAAACGCTTCTAGAATTGTTAATTAAAAATCAGTTTCAAAAGGAAAAACAAACAAAATCAAACTGATTTTTATTATTTAATTCAAAATTATGGATCGTTTTACTCAACATTAACATAACTCTCGGATATCCATACCTATTGAGTGTATTATATATCTACAGTACAATGAGAACTATTTTCTTTTAATAGTATTAATACATTTACTAATACATTTTTTTTTACACAGTGATCACCACTTATCAAGGCCCGGAAGCCACTCAGGGATAAGGGTTATTGCAAGTACATTACGTTAGTGTGGAAATTTTATGAAGTGTTTACTTAAGGGGGCGGTTCATTAGGAATTTGTTAACATTGGACTTGAAGACATCCAAGTTGTAGTCCGGTGGGAAGCAGGCAGACGGAACAGAGTTCCACAGGCGTGCAGTTCTAAGAAAGAAGCTTTGTTCATGGAATCCGCGTGTTGATTTAGGCACAGATATAGAGTGGGGGAAATTTTTCACAGTGGATTCAGCTAGACGGTGTTTTTCGTGAAAGACTGGCGAGGGGGGACCAGAGATTGGAGTTCAGATGAGCACCTGCCATGGAAATAACGATAAAACAAGGATAGGCTCGCAACGTCTCTTCTGTGGGAGAGAGGTTGCAGGGTAGAGAAAAGGGCATCCCCCACTAAGCCACGAAGTCTATTTTGTACTCTGTCAAGGCAGGATAGGCTGTTTTTAGCAGCTCCTGTCCAGGTATGGCAACAGTATTCAATCCTTGGACGTACTTGGCTTTTATATAGATAGAGAATTGCATCAGTAGTGAGATATCTTCTGGAGCGGTAGAAGGATCCCACCATCTTTCCAGCGACCTTGGCAACGGACTTGATGTACGTGTTCCATTTCAGATCAGGAGTAAAGGTCAAACCCAGAAGCTTGTCAAAACACGGGGCCTCACCCAGACGAGAGCCATCCATCACAATTGATGCCAGATGGGGATCAGAGCGTTGATCATGTAAGAATAGGAGTTTGGTTTTGGATGCATTATTAAAATAAACTCCGCTCTTAAGACTCCAGGTCTAATTACCTCTAAAAATATAAAAAATTATATATATATATATATATATATATATATATATATATATTCATAGTAGTGTGAAAATTTAAGCTAAAATTATTATCTATATTTGTAAGGTGGCCGTTACACTTTAACAGTGTCACTACACCTTAACCACTTGGCCCCCATGTTGTCTGAAATTTCTATGCAAAGGAACAAACAAAAAAGGGGGAAAATAAAAATCTGACTCTGCATTTTAAAATTGCAAGTGAAATGCATTTATTCGTGATTTTTCCAAAATAATGCATTTCATTATCTTTCAAAAGTATTTTCACACACATAGACACACACACACATGTTTTACAATGCTCTGCGGTAAAACATGTGCTTTTTCAAAGTCTCGCTTCCCGCCACATCACGACGGCTATAGCAACTGCTTTCTAGCCCTCGTATTCACACGTCCATCTTCCCCGATGTGTCTCTTTCTTGACCACACGGTGTATTTATATTTTTATTTTCTCTCCTTCCTCCCGTGACGTCAGAACGTGCACACTTGCCAATTTGTATATGCGGTTTACATGCGGCTGCTGCTGTTTATTTCTTGTTCATCAACGGCCCGTTACAATAAGAGCGTACGTCTTCGTTACATATTGTTGACTGTAGAGTGAGAAAATGTATATTATTAATGATTTAGTATTTTACGAAAATTACGTTCGAAATTCTATGCAGAGTCCCGAGTTCGAAATAAAGATTCCCGAGAGACACCTGAAGAAAAACTGTAGTTCGAATAATTCAAATAATACTAGATAGATATATGTACTAAGACACGTGACTTTTTCTATCTCTCGAACTAAACTATTTCAAGGGGTGAAAACGAGAAAGCAAATAGCAAGTCAGACAAACCGCGGCGTCTGAAATGAATTAAATATTTTTGATTTTAGCTTTTCAGTTGCAATTTTTAGAACATTTATTTTTTATAAGTAAATAACTAAATGTAGAAAGGTTAATAAATGTGTGTGGGTGAAATCGATTTGATTACTGGTCAGTGTCTGATCAACGCACATCACATACATTCGTCGAAGTTGCACATCAGTAGCTACTCCAAGATCGGCTGTTACATACATCATCTGTTATTCTAAAGAGGTCACTCATCTAAGTACTGACCAGGTTTAACATCGCTTAACCTATGTTATGTTAGATTTAAATACAGTTTAATAACTAAATATATGTGTATTATTTGGATTCTTCGGAGTACCGTTTTCACTCTTGAATGTTATTTTCACAACATTTCGGTCGATGTAACCTCTGACCTTCTCAAGATGTATTTTATCGAGCTTGGAAATCTTTATTTCGAACTCGAAAATCTGTACGAAATTTCAGACGAACCCCTTTATTTAATATACGGCGGTAGCATGATTTCTTTCCGTCAGCCATGACTGCGTAGATGTGCTAATAATTCGCAGTTGTATTTTGAGTGCAGTCCGCAATATGGATTGAACTGAATTTCAGGAAATCATTTATCCATTACGCCATACGAACACTTCTAGCGTGAATTTTAGGAATCTTAAATTTATTTTGATTTATGACACTATCGTTTTCCGGAAAGGGTTACTTGCTTAAGGAACGTCATGGGAACGCAACCAGTTCCCCGGGTGAATAAACAATATCAAACAATAGTCACATGGAAACAGCAACACAACGAGTCGATATGTCGTCGACTATAATCGGCTGGCACGGGTCGCTTCTCTGGTTTTCATTGCATCGTCACAGACAGCATTTCCATCGTCAGCTGGGACCGCATACTGAAATTTAACGCTTGTATAGAAACAGCGAACAAATGTATTTTTATAAAAATTTATTTTACATTTAACACTGGCAGAGCATATTTTTATAAAGATCAATTGAAACCAGACGCATGCAGCTTAAACTGTTATGTCGCTTCCGTCGACCCCAGAATGCAAGCTTTAGCTGGTCTTTATAAAAAATATTTCCGAGTTCGAGGTTACATTGACCGAAACGTTGTGAAAATGACACACAAGATGAGAACAGTAGCCTGAAGAATCCAACTAATACGAATAATGAAGCGTCATCTCCAAAATTCAGAAACTTGAATAAATGAATGGTCGATTTGAATCTAATGCGGCTAGAATGCAATGCAGTAACTATCGTAGGTCGGGCAACATTGATATAAATTAAATTTGAGTAAAACATTTATATACTTTCTCATTGTAACACATTGTGAATCAAAAATAACGTTATTAAAGCCAAGTCATTTTGCGCCTTTGTGTTGCTTCAAATAAAAAAACAGTTGAAGTGTTTACATTTGGCAAAAGTGTTGACATCAATACAATTAATGCCATCGTCATGATAAAAAAAAAACGCTGTTTATATGATATTAAATAGACTGGAAAAGCATGTTTTATCTTGAGGTAAAAATATATTTGCTTTTACGTTTCTAAAATTTTGAGATGAGGATTGATTATTCGTGCTATTTTGATTCTTCCGACTATTGCTTCCATATTGAGTTCTATTTTCGCTGTATTTCGGACGATGTAACCTCCGATCTTCTTTAAGCGTTTTCTTTTCAAAAATTCTCTGCAGATTCCCGAATTTGACAGAATGATTCCCCACTTAGATATGTATAAGTAATAATATATATATATATATATATATATATATATATATATATATATAGTGTTATAATGGAATAATTCCAGGAGGAAATCCGGGTATGAGAGCTCAATGTGGTAAACAGAGCAATAACATAAAAGTATAACACGGAAATTACATAATTGTCGATGCAATAATTTATTTCAACCTTATGGTATTTTCAAGCATCTAAATTAGACAATTACATTTTTGATACTGAAATAAAGAAAGAAAAAGAATCGGGCCCCGACCGTCAAAAACCAGAGGGGGTGGTAGTAGCAATCCACTTTATACATTTTATAGAGAGGGTGGGAATTAAGTTAGTAGGGGAGGGATTTTTTTTTCCAGAATTTGACAGAATGATTCCCCACTTAGATATGTATAAGTAATAATAATAATAATAATAATAATAATAATAATAATAATAATAATATATATATATATATATATATAACTACTTCATTTAATCACATAAATTAATATACAAAAGTATCAATTTATGCATAAACTTTAAGTATTTACTTCCACAGAGCTCAATACGTAGATAGAACTAAGTAGTAAGTTAAGACTGACGAATCCTAGCGTGGATGAAACGCGAAATATTCTGTGTAGCTTAATTTATCATATATATATATATATATATATATATATATATATATATATATATTCTCACCCACATAAAGTACTGTTTCGTTTTATCACAACTCATCAGTGCAGTAAGACAAACACCTTTCCCCAGCCGTGGATTGAACCTACAACCGTTGCATTGACAGTCGGCAGCTCTCACCATTCGGTTACGAATCAGTACCGTAAAATAAATAAATAAATATATATATACATATAAATATACATACATATATATATATATATATATATATATATATATATATATATATATATATATATGACAAATGACAAAAGTCTGTATTAAAAATTTCATGATGTTGATCATCTTACAATTTATTCCTTTAATTACGTTGACATTTACAATTCTTTACTGTAACTGTTTCGTGGGGCAGTTTTCTCTTTTTTATAAAGTTTATCATTTAAATAATTAGATGGTAAAACACATCCTTAATCATTTTATCACTTACGTACTCCTCCCCCTTAGGTCTCTATCAAACACGCCTCTAAGACTACATATACTAAGATCCCATAAACTTTCCCTTTTCACTTAAATCTCCACAAAATTAAATACTGGCTAATTTCATTGCTACACCATCTTTGTCAGCATCGATCCGGAAAATCATTCCATATGAATATACCCATTACTTCCGAGAATTTTCTCTAAATACTCCAAATATTTATCTATTTCCCTCAATTTATCAACTGAAATTTTAACACTTGGCATATACATGAACGTTATATCACATATCAAGTTTCTAACTTTTAATGATGTTTATTTTTAATGTTTAATGATGTTTACTCTTAATAGAAATATTCGATAAAATTAAGGTTATCTGTATGTGTTGTGTTGATAAGCTTGCCTCAATTCTTATACTATACAAATGATATAACTTTTAATACGACTTAATCCAAACAAATAAAACGGAATTAATAATCCATTATTCTTTTCATTTTGATTTTTTGAATTTTAATTTAAACACTTTCTTCCTACTATTGTTACTATTATCAATCAATGTAATTATTATTAAAAATTATCATTATCAATTATCACAGTCACCAACATGTTCATCCTACATTACGTTTTTTTTTAATTATCATTATCACGATTAGAGTTGATGATTATATCTAAGCATGGAGATATAAGATATATATGTTATCTACCTAATTTTCATGTCATGTAACAAAACAAACGTTGCCGAAATATTTTTTTCATTGCATCAGGGAAGACTTACATAATTGTGGCATGACAATTAGGTAGATAACATTGCTTATTGTTGAAATTGACAAAAGTAAGTAGTTAACATGTGTTTTTTTTTTTTAATTTAATATCAACTTTTCGACTGGCCGATTTTTTATGAAAGTGGGTATTTAGATCATCGTATATATTTTTTAGTACTTATGTAGAATTTGACCCCTATTCTCGGGATTTTTCGTCAATTATGGTTCGGGTTTGGGCTCGATCGGCGGTCACTGGATTAAACCGAGCAAAGTAACAGACGCAGACGAATATCAAAACAAATAAACCGGGGAAAAATAACAAAAATATACTGTAAATTTACTGAATATATATATATATATATATATATATATATATATATATCAAGAAAAGTTGAATTTTGTTTTTTTTACTTTATGATTTTTTTATGCAATTTTCTTATCAATAAAAGTTGGGGGGGGGTTCCAATTAATTTTTTTTTCGTAATTTTTTTTTTTTAGGTGAAAGTACAAAAAAAATTTTTCAAGAGAATTTACAAATTAATTTTTGTCCACATGTTATGAAAATAAACAGAAAAATACTCCCATTAGCCAAGAAATATTAGGTTGCTGCATAAATTTCCGCCGTTTATTTTTGAAAGAACATCAAATAATTTTAACGGCAAAAGTAAGTTCATGTGGAACCCTTTCTCCAAGTTTTTGTGTGAATCCCATCGACTAAAAGTGGCGTGAAATTGTCGTAAAATAGTACATCCTTTCTCCCAATTTTCTACATGTGTGATGGGCATCTTCCTTCAAAAGAACCCTGAGTTGGTCTTCGTCTACCTTGATTGGTTTTCTGGAACGAGGAGCGTCATTGAGTTTAAAATTTCCGTTGGAATCTTGTAAACCAATGTAGAACAGTTCTCTCAGCTATAGCATTTTCTCCACGTACGGCACAAATATCCTTTCTCCCTTCTCTCACTTTTTGACCTCGATTAAAGACGAAAAGAAAGAGGTGTCGAAAATGTGATTTTTTATCTACTTGACAATCTATTTGACGATCCTGAAAACGTGAAAAAATTATATGGAACTCTAACCATAATTGACGGGTAATCCCTAAAAGAGTGCTCAGTGTGCTAATACAAAGTTCTAGTAAGTTGATCCCCCTTATTGGAAACACCCTAAAGAAACACGAAACCAAATTATTGCCCGTATGGGAAAGGTTCTTTTCGTTTTTTTTAAATTTTTTTATTCAATATTTTCAGCAGTTTATTATTGGTTGGTTGTTTTTGTTTTACGGCATATCAACCCTTTTCGGGTTATTTAATGCCGAATCCAAATATTTTGAAGAAAAATCTTTTTAATAGAATATATTTGTTGTTTTCAAGTCGGTTTCTATTTAACCCATAGTTGGGACCCAAACAGGTACTACCACTCCGAGTCAGAGTGGACCTTGGAGCAATGGTAATTAAAAGGTGGCTCCACACTCCCCAAAGCCCACAAGCTGGGGCCTCACCACTAGATATAGTTTAAGGTCATATCCAGGACCCCCATTGAGGGACTTTTACCCTCTGCAGGGGGGGGGGCAGTCGGCGTATTCTAATGCCCCACCGACAGGGCCAATTTATTATTGATTTGACACTCAGCTACCAGATTTTGCAAGATTTTCTTTAATGTCAAAAATTCAATATTTAAAGATCTTTAGGGGTCGCCCAGTTTCTAATGTAACGTAAGTAGCTATAGAAGTTTGTGGTGGTTTCACGATGAAACTTATTTAACGTAGTGTATTAATCTTATTTTTACGTAAAAATATTTAGGTTTGGATATAAATTCTTAAACTCATTTCACTTTAAATGATTTAGGTGACTGAATTAAGAATCTCATTAATCACTGAAGAAATATACGTCAAATTCCATTTAAAATCTTTAATTTCCTGAATAGTAAAAACGATCGACAATGGTCACTTTGCTGCTAATATCCATTTTCGATGAATAATTGACAGGAAAGCGACCACCAAACCTGGTTAATTTAAATTACATTTTAATCATATGAATACATTTCAAATAATCACGTGATTAAATTTGACCCATTTAAAATTTGTAAAACATTTCTAATATGTCCATACTGTAAATAAATACTGTTTACATTAGCGAGATGCTGATGTTGAGCTAAAGTTCCTTTTAGTGACATCACGTGACTGGTGAATCACTGGCGGGCGGTGGTATTTCACTAAATAAAAAAATGGCAAGATAGTAACAAAGAAAACCACCCAATTTATTAAATAAAACTTGGTATAATGTTATACAAGAGATATAGAAAAATATTAATGCGTACGATGAAAATATTAAACCAAAATATCGAAGCAATCAGTCCAGTGGGTATTTAGTTCATCGATTACGAACAAACATACATTTTACATTTATATATCGTGGTGGTGATTGTCACTTCTTGATAGAAGAAGACCATCTTTCCCTTGCTTTATTGTTGATTACTCAATCATTTTCATGTATTTTTGATTTTTTTAAAATTATATACACATATATACACTTATACACACACACATATATATATATATATATATATATATACATGTGGAGATGTGATCAAGATGCATCAATTCCTATTTTCTGTGCGAACGAAGGTGGCTCTTCAGACCAGCCCTGCTCTTACACAGTCTGTTGCAAAGGTTACACTTAAACTGAGATTGAGGAATGCCAACTGGTGCTGCTCTACTGTGGACGCTCGTATGAGGCTTCAGGCCTCCACTCGATTTACAGACCACAGAGCAAACAGAACATCTGTGCTCTGCAATGTTTTCCCCACCAAAGAAAGATTGATCTCAATGTGAACGCTTGTGGCTAGCTAGGCCAGCTCTGGATGAAGTCATTTTACCGTATGAATCACATTTATTTATATGTATATATATATATATATATATATATATATATATATATATATATATATATATATATATATAATAAAAATATAAATAAAAAAAGGAACCTGAAAAATATAGGAGACATTTCTTTTGGAATCCACCTTATATATATATATATATATATATATATATATATATATATATACTAGAAAAGTACCCGTTGTTGACTGGGTTCAAAAACAGCCTACAGAAAATGGACTATGAATTATGAAAGTATGATAGGTTATTAAAAGGAAGGGTTGTAAAGAGATAGCTTCGAATCTGGGGGTATCAAAACCAAAGTAAAATAGATTGAAAAAAAAAATAAAATTATTATACCATACCTGTTCACACTGAAGCACTTATCACAGTATTCTGTGGATCTATATTAAAAAACCTTGTTAAACTTTGTGACATATTTCCATTCTATGGAGGTAAGGCGCGAACGAACACCGCACAATTTTTATTATACCATATTTCTTCAAACTGAAATATAATTATCAAAGTATACTTACGCAGATAGATATGAAAAGTCTTTATTAAAGTTTGTGTTTATTTCCATTCTATGGAGGCCAGTCGCGAACGCAGACTTTACAATTTTATTATACCATCCATATTTAAGTTAAAACATACTTATCAAAGTATTATTATGTACATCTATATCAAAAACACTTGTAAACGTTTTTTTTTTAATTTTTTTAATTTTTTATTTCCATACTTTGTGTACCAGGCGCGAACGCAGACCTCACAATTTTATTGAGCCACCGTTCTATCAGATCAAACATACCCATTCCTGTGTCTCGATACATCTTCTATCATTATATGTGATCAGTTTTCTATAATAGTCAACCATATAGGAGCCAATTCGTGACCAGACACGCACACACAGACGTTCAGCTTTATATATATACTAGCAGAAGTACCCGTCGTTGACTTGGTTCAAAAACAGCCTACAAAAAATGGACTGTGATTGATAAACGTATGATAGGTTATGAAAAGGAGGCGGTTGTAAAGGGATAGGTTTTCATACTCAAAAATTTTACCCGAAGCAAAATATGATGAAAGTAAAGATAATTTTCGCGAAAATATATTTTTACATCAAATTTGTTCCTATTCGTAGCCAAGAGTGACCAACAAAATGATGTTTCCTTACAAAGAGAAAATATTATATATATAATAATATAAATATACAAGAAATAAATATTACCATAGTCAATAAAAGTTACTTTTATGATAGAAAAGTTCATTGGTTTGTATTTTTAAGTAGTTTGTAAAAAAATGTTTTTTTTTAATTCACGAACCGGTTTTAAAAAATCAAAATTGCAGCGACTTTGAAATGGAGAGCCCCGTTTTCAATTTGAAGGAGGGGCACCTGAGCATTCTGTGTTAACAATTTAAGAGAGTTCCGTCAACGTAAGGAATATTTATAAATATATTTTAATGTTTTCCGTTATTTTTTCTTGAGGAATATTCGATTAATATAACTTTTTTTTTTATTTTCATTTTTTATTTCCATACTTTAGGGGCCAGGCGCGAACGCAGACCCCACAATTTTTATGAACTACCGTTCTGTGAGATCAAACATACCCATTCCTGATCCTCGATACATCTTCTAACATTATATGTAACCAGATTTTAAAAATAGTCAACCATATAGGAGCCTATTCGTGACCACACACACACACAAACACACACAGGCGTTCAGCTTTATATATATATATATATATATATATATATATATATACACTTGTGCCCGATATTATTCATACCCCTCGGATCTTTGATATTTCTATAAGAATATTGCTCAAACCAGAAGGTAGACAATATTAAAGAGATTTCAGACAATAAATCAAGCATAGGCATTTAATTTAAACTCAACAAATAAATAAATTATGCAAGTTTGAAACATTATACAAAGAAAAACAATAATGGCACTAGTTCAAAATTATTCATACCTCTCTTACTAATAGTCAATAGCATGCTCTTTATTCTTAATAACTGCCTGTAACCGTTTTGGATATTTATCAACAAGGTTTTTACAAGCATCAACACTGATTTTTGACCATTCTTCAATGCAGTAGTTCTCCAAATCCCTCAAATTTCTAGGTTTCCGCTTTTTAACCTCAGTTTTCAATATGTGCCAGAGGTTTTCGATAGGGTTCAGGTCGGGACTCTGGCAAGGCCATTCCAAAACATTAATTTGATTATCCTCAAACCATTTCTTGACTATTTTGGCAGTATGTTTTGGATCATTATCCTGTTGAAGGACCCAGTTTGGTCCTAAATGGAGATTCTCCGCATCCTGTCTAATGTTTTTCTGGAGTATCTCCAAATATTGCTCCTTCTTCATGGTTCCATCTATCTTGACCAAACTACCTGGACCACTAGCCGAAAAGGAGCCCCAAAACATTAGGCTACCACCACCATGTTTCATCGTGGGTATGGTGTTCTTTGGGTTGTAAGCTTCTCCTTTATTCCTCCAAACGTAAGAAGCATCCATATGGCCAAACAATTCAATTTTTGTTTCGTCAGTCCACAAAATACTTGAGAAAACGGACTCTGGAGAATTCACATGGGTCCTAGCAAACTTTAGACGTGCTGCAAGGTGTTTTCCGGTGTGCAATGAGGTCCTTCTTGGTCTTCTTCCTTTCAGACCATTTTCATGCAGAGTCCTTTGCAATGTTTGCCTTGATATTTTTATGCCAGAAGACTCCAGATTTTCTAAAATGTCCTTAGTAGTGGTGGTTGGATTTGCATTAACACTTCTTACAATATTCCTGGTGGCTCTAGCAGACAGTTTCCTTTTCCTTCCTCTACCAATCAAGTTGTTTGTTGTGTGGTGGCTCTGGAATTTTTTGATGATGCTCTGTACTGTTGCTGTAGGGACCTCAAATTTCTTGGAAATTGACTTGTAACCTAAACCATCCTTATGTGAATTCGCAATTTTAGTCCTAAGATCATTACTAAGCTCTTTTTTCTTCCCCATTCTAATAATTTTTATTCTGTTATTGGTTTTCAGTTGATATCATTTTAATTTCTGAAAAATGCAAAAAACGAAATGAAATTAATCAAAGGTTGTATAAAAGCATTCAAAATAAGAATCAAACAGGAAACAAACAGTCAGAAATTCGATTAATACTGAAAAAATAAGGGGGTATGATTATTTTTGAACATTGCATATTTTATAAATAGCTGTATATTTCTTTTATTACAAGTATCCCGAGATTTTAAAATGACGAAAATGATCAGAAGAGGTTTATTAAGAATATGTATCAATATGGACGTAAACAATAAATTCTTACAAAGTTACACATAATAAACTCAATTTTCAAGGTGGGGTATGAATAATATCGGGCACAAGTGTATATATATATATATATATATATATATATATATATATATATATATATATATATATATATATATATATATTCATTATGTGTATACGGTTGGTGTATGTCATTGCGCATTTCATCATGTATAAAATTATATGCATGCAAAGACGCGTTTCCTCACTGGCTCTGCATCCAATAAGGACCTGTTTTAATTGCTTGGCAATTTACATGTCTCCAATTGGATAATTTCTTATTTATTAAACTTTCGTTTTATTTGATATCCTTCTGTATATATATTTTTTTATTTTGTATGTTCTATATTTTTCTATATTTATTTTATTTCTCTATCTTTACCTCTTCGTACATTTTTACTTCTTTCTTTCTCTCATTTTACTCGTACATCCTAATTAGTTTTGCTTTTTTATCCACCTCTATCAACCTTATTCCTCTACTTTTTATTTTTTATTTTATTTTTATTTTTTTTTTACACAGTGATCACCACTTATCAAGGCCCGGAAGCCACTCAGGGATAAGGGTTATTGCAAGTACATTACGTTAGTGTGGAGATTAGATGAAGTGTTTACTTAAGGGGGCGGTTTATTAGGAATTTGTTAACATTGGACTTGAAGACATCCAAGTTGTAGTCCGGTGGGAAGCAGGCAGACGGAACAGAGTTCCACATGCGTGCAGTTCTAAGAAAGAAGCCTTGTTCATGGAATCCGCGTTTTGATTTAGGCACAGATATAGAGTGGGGGAAATTTTTCACAGTGGATTCAGCTAGACGGGTGTTTTTCGTGAAAGATTGGCGAGGGGGGACCAGAGATTGGAGTTATTATGCTATATTCTTTCCTCTCTTACACTTATTAATCACATACCTCTTAGAACTATTATTATACATTATTATATATTATTATTCGATAATTGTTATATTTTTACAACTATCCACCCCATACCTCCTGGTAATTTATCTTTTTACTATACCGTCAGTATCCTATATTTTACTAAATTAAAATCTTAGTACAAATCACCACGTATAATTCATCCGCTCACTTTAATTATCATATTACGCCCAATGACACATATCTCTTCTAAGTGCTGTTGTAGTCTCAAATAGCCCTGCTAAAAAATTACCAACTTTACATAAACCACATATTTCATGGAAAAACATCCCCATAGCTACAACACAGCTACACATATAGTCAAAGCAGAAACCTCTTGCAACTTACCCTTTCTTCTCTCTGAGAGTTTAAACCCACATACTGTCCACATACGATAAACCCACTATGATAGAGGTCCTGGATATGACCTAAAACTATATCCGATGGTGAGGCCCCACCTTGCGGGCTTTGGGGAGTGTGGAGCCACCCTTTAATTGCCATTGCTCCCAGGTCCACTTTGACCCGGAGTGGTAGTACCTGTTAGGGTCCCAACTATGGGTTAAATAGAATCTGACTAAAAAAAATATACTCCATTAAAAATCGTTCCTGAAAATAACTAGATTCGGCATTAAATAACCTGAAAACAAAAACAACCAACCAACCACTATGATAGACATGCTATAGACCGACTTACATTATATATTATGAACCGCACGTCTACTTTATCACAGAGATCAATATAGTTCCCCCAAACAACGTCAATAATTTATTTCGCTCCCAATAAAACGATCGCTAGACGTCGCATCCCCATTATGTTACCTAGCATCTTCTCTGCTCTTCTGATAAAAAGCATTAGGCTTCAAAATACCATGGAAGAACGAGTTATTTCTTACCCAAATGCCTCAATTGATGCACACTCCTATTGAACAAACAAATCTCTCTCTCTCTCTCTCTCTCTCTCTCTCTCTCTCTTTCTGTCTGTCTGTCTCTCTCTCCCTATATATCTATAATATAAAGCTCAACGTCTGTGTGTGCGTCTGGTCACGAATAGGCTGCTATATGGTTGATTATTATAGAAAACTTATCACATATAATGATAGAAGATATATCGAGACACAGGAATGAGTGTGTTTGATCTGGCATAATGATGATTCATTAAAATTGTGGGCGCTGTTTTTGAATCCAGTCAACGACGGGTACTTTTGCTTTATATATATATATATATATATATATATATATATATATATATATATATATATATATATAGAGAGAGAGAGAGAGAGAGAGAGAGAGAGAGAGAGAGTTTTATATCTCTATTTTCTTCTCTTTATTGATTCCTATACAATCTCAAAAAATAAAATTGAATTGTTGAGCTGTATATTATCCCAATAAGTCTCCTCTTAAAGAATTGAATTTATTATCATCCTTTAACCTCCCATTTATATATATATATATATATATATATATATATATTAAATGGTTGTATCGTTGTACGAGGTGCCTTAAGTTTCCAGATATTTTTTTTTCGTCCAAGCATTTAAAATTGTCATAGACTCTTGAAAACTCAGTATGTTACTGCCATACACCTTATGAGATGACTGAATAATTTTTACGATTTCAGATTCAAATGAACAGCTACAATAGGAATTGAAACTACTACGCCTGATTATCACAGCTGGTGAATTTCAAAAATGCAATCTGAACGAGAGGACACTTTAAATACGCAATAAATTCTGTTTTAAATTTGAGAAAAACTTCAACAGGAACGTATGGCATACTTAAGACTTGTTTTGGACTATCTTACATGAATCCAATGACAACAAGGAAGGCAGCGAGTTTGGAAAGGATCATGTATAAGGACCGTCGTATGCCTATAGAGACAATAAGTGCACACTTTGATGCCAGTATGAGAACTGTACATACAATTATTCGCGGGGAACTGAAGATGCGTAAGATTTGCACGAGGTTTGTCCCTAGGGTGCTCAAGGGAGATCAGAAAGAAAGACGTTTTCATGACCAAGAATGGCAACAAGAGAGTTCCTCACTCTCCCTAATATCCAAACCTCGCTCACTCTGACATTGGGTTATTCCCTAAGATCAGGGAAGACCATAGAAATTGTTGTTATGAGACGATTGAGGAGATGAAAGAGGCTGTGACGAGGGTCATTGACACACTCACACAAGAGAACTTACATCCAGAGGAGATTACTTCGAAGGGAACTAGTGTTCTATGTGTGTACTAGCAATAAAAGTGCCCACACGAAAAAATCCAGAAACTTATTGAAGGCACGTCGTGTATATAGTAATAATGTATGGTAATAAATATATGTACAGTAGCTCACAAAAGAAAGTCCGCACTTGTCATTTTTCAAAAACCGAAAATTTAAGCTAAATTGAATCCAACTGTTTATACAACTTATACCTCATTTGACTCGCTATAAATTTACTTGTTCATATTTGATTTTTAATTAAAGCATTCTAATGTTCACGTGAATTTAAAAAAATAACTTCAAATCGAGAAGGCAAAAAGAAACCATGCAGCAAAATATCAGTCCCAAACCAGCTTAAAATATTCACCTTTTAGGCAATAAAGCATCTCTAATCGTAACTGTTGTTGTTCCAGGTTATACAACGTCACATTTAGTCCGTGTGCCTCGACTTTCTCTTTGAGATCATCAGGAGCTATATCTCACTACTGATGCAATTCTCTATCTATATAAAAGCCAAGTACGGCCAAGGATGGAATACTGTTGCCATATCTGGGCAGGAGCTGCCAAAAACAGCCTATCATGCCTTGACAGAGTACAAAATAGACTTCGTGGTTTAGTGGGGGATGCCCTTTTCTCTACCCTGCAACCTCTCTCCCACAGAAGAGACGTTGCGAGCCTATCCTTGTTTTATCGTTATTTTCATGGCAGATGCTCGTCTGAACTCCAATCCCTGGTCCCCCCTCGCCAAACTTTCACGAAAAACACCCGTCTAGCTGAATCCACTGTGAAAAATTTCCCCCACTCTATATCTGTGCCTAAATCAAAACGCGGATTTCATGAGCAAAGCTTCTTTCTTAGAACTGCACGCCTGTGGAACTCTGTTCCGTCTGTCTGCTTCCCTCCGGACTACAACTTGGATGTCTTCAAGTCTAATGTTAACAAATTCCTAATGAACCACCCCCCTAATTAAACACTTCATAAAATCTCCTCACTAACGTGATGTACTTGCAATAACCCTTATCCCTGAGTGGCTTCCGGGCCTTGATAAGTGGTGATCACTGTGTAAAAAAAAAAAAAAAAAAAAAAATCTCCACCTGTCTGGTTTATTCAATCGATAAATCAGCCGCAGATTAAAAGGTAATGAGAAAATGGTACGATTGACCGTGCAAAAGCATTAAAACACCGACAGTGTTCGTGATCGCCCTAGAGTTATTTCTTACATGGAAGACAATGCTATTAAGATCTGCAACCTCAGAAACAGATTTCAAACGGCTCCCTAAATCCAACAACAGTGTAATCTTGTTAAAAAGTGCTTTCTTTCTACAGTTAAGAACAGATTGTAGGAATTTAATTTGCGAAGTTATGTTGCAAGACGTAAACCATTGATTTCTGTCAAAAGCCAAAAGCGCTGCCTGGACTTTGTCAGATGCAATGAAGACCATGACTCTTCATATTGGTCGAAAGTGATTTTTAGCGACAAAAGCATGTTCAATATAGGGTAGGCAGTGATAATAAGCAGTACATCCGTCGAATGAAGGATGAAGAATTTAATCCTAGGTGCACAGTTTCAACGCTGCAAGATGGCGGAGGCTCAGTTTTTGTGTGGGACGTCATTAGTGCCAATGGTCCGGGGTCTATAATTTGCTTGCAAGGTTGAATTAATTCGATCAATTACATTAATATGTTGACTGCGCATATTTTATCCTACTTTGGCCGGAATTTGGATGATAATCCCGTCTTCATGCAGGATAATCATGTTTGGATTAACGTTCACAATCACCAGATCTAAATCCTATCGAAAATGCATGGAATTACATCCAGCAACAGTTACGCAGTTATAAGATTTCAAATCTGGAAGACTTACGGCAAAGATTTAAGAGAAGTGGGATGCCCTTTCACCTGAGTATTGCCACAGACTAATTCAATCAATTACAAAAATATTGCAGACTGTCAAATTGCAGAAGAGCTATGCTACTAAGTGTTAACTAGTTCACCGTGTTCCAGTTCTATTTGTGCTGCATTAATGTTTTAAATTTACATTTAAATAACAATTTTCCATCGAAGTTAATGTTTTAAATTGACCTGAACAGGTAAAATTATAGAAAAGGCGAATCAAATGAGGTATAGCTGGTTGCACAGTTATATTCTATTTAGCTTTAAATTAAAAAAAAAAATGACTAGTGCGGACTTTCTTTTTGACGCCACTGTACATGTAGTAGTAGTGTATCATAATAAATAGATACATGGCATCAAGAAATAGAATAGGATTCAGCTTCCGAAAATTCATAGTAAAATAGTATCTAAGGACCCATAGCGTCGTGGAAAATCTACTTGGTAATTCAGTTGTGAAGTTACACACGATACATCAAAAGGTCTCAAAAGGGGTTAAAATAACACTAAAGACAGCAGTCCGAAAAATTCAAAGGATACGAATAATTTCTCATTTTTATAAATTTTTTATTCAAATAATAACACACGCACACACACACACACACGCACACACACACACACATATATATATATATATATATATATATATATATATATATATATATATATTCCTTTCGCTGATTTGCTGTCTTAGCTGTGGATCGGTATATATATATATATATATATATATATATATATAATGTAAAATTGTCTATGTTTCTGTCTGTGTGTGTACATTTCCCTACCAAATTGCTCTCTCAATTTTCAGTCTGTAGACTCAAGATTTGACATAAGGGGTATTGAGATTTGGGAAAATCTTTTTAATCGATTTTCGGTCACAAATTTGGCTGTCAAAGGGTCAAAGTTCAACGATTTGACCTTTGTAAACTCTATCAAACTACTCCGCCAATTTTTTGGGTATAGATACTTGAAATTTAAGATGTAGTTTCCTTGGACAGAGATAAAGCTTTTTAATTCAAAGTGAGCCCAAAACAATACATGCTAAGGAGTCAAAATTGGGATCTAAGTTCAAAACAAAATTGAACGGTCAGCCAAGTTTAGGTCTAAACATTTGAAATTTTACATAAAGTGTATTCAGACATAAGGCAAGCTTTTTAATCGGTTTATGGCCCAAAATTTGGCTACTAAGGGGTCAAAGTTCAAAAGATTTGATCTTTGCAGTCTCTAGCAAAGTATTCGGCCAATTTTTAGTCTAAACATTTGAAATTTTACATAAAAAGTATTCAGACATGCAGTAAAATTTTAATCAGTTTTTGAGCGAAAAGTTGGCTGTCATGAAGTCAAAGGTGAAAGAATTGACCTTTGCAGACTCTACCAAACTCCTCCGACAATTTTGAGTCTAAACACTTGAAATTTTACACACACACACACATACACACACAAACACACACACACACATATATATAATGTTAGTGATTGAATAATTCCAATATTTTTCCCGATTTCGATAAAATTACCGATTCTTTACTAAACTCCTGATTCCGATACAATTACCGATTCCAATTCCGATTCTTTATAAATCTCTAAATGGTTTACTATAAAATAGTTATTTTGTCCCGATCACATCTTAAATGTGCATATGTTTTCTCGAACATAAAAACGCATGGGTGTGGGGGATGATCTATATATTTTAGGTCTACTTAAGGTTTAAATCGATAAATATTTATTATTTATTATTACTACCAGCAGTCTATTTTTTTTTTACAAAACTAAATAAGAAAAAAGATAAGGGAATCGTTCTTGGCATCGGAAAATAGGCATAAATTTTTCCGATCTCGATACCGATTCCGATGCCCCCAAAAGTTCCGATTTTTTTCGATTCCCGATTCCGATTAATCTTTCCAACACTAATATATATATATATATATATATATATATATATATATATATATATATATATATATATATATATATATATAAAGAGAGAGATAGAGAAAGAAAAGGGAGAGGGATAGAAAAAGGTTAAGGTAATTGAAAGTCCTCGTTTTGCACGTGGTTAGTCAAACATATAAAAGCATACATTGCTATCCGTGTGTTAGAGCTGAAGGAATTCTAGCTGATAGAGATAAACAGGTCTTTATAAAACAACAAATCTTTATTGACAATCAAAGAAAAATGTCTGATTGAATGTCGAGTCACAAAACCGGTTTTCTCAACTTTAACATGAATCTAAATCAGCTGAAACCACTAGATGAAAACGACACGCCTTTTTCATTGCAAAAAATATCTGATTTTTTTTTTTAATAAGAATACTGGGATTTTTAGAGTTGGGGTCAATGTACTATATGTATTTAACATAAACAGCTGGTCAAAGTCTTGGAAACCGAACGACAGAACGAGTAACCATTTTTTTTTTTTTTTGCCTTTGTTAGCTGAAATCACCAATGTAAATTAGCTAAAATCACTAGATGAAAACGCCACGCCTTTTTATATTGCAAAAAATATCTGATTTTTTTTTAAATAAAATATCTGGGACTTTTAGAAGTGGGTTCACTTTTGCTGTATATATTTAACGTAAATAGATCATCCAGTTCTTGGTTTCCTAGCATTGAACGAATTAGTAACCATTTTTCTTTGATTTGTTCCTGAAAACATATGTGTGTTATTTAGCAAGTCACCATATTTCTAATTAAGAATGACTAATAATGACGAATACAAATCAGCTGAAACAAATAGATAAAAACGCCACGCCATTTTATTTTGCCAAAAATGTCTGAACTTTTGTTCCTTGTAAAATATCTTGAACTTTTAGATTTTACTTTACTATATATTTAACGTAAATAGATCGTCGAGTTTTTGGATACCTTGCGTTAAACAAAATGAGTAACCATTTTTCTTGGATCTATTAGCTGAAAACATATACATGTTTATTAATGGATGTCCAATTTAATACGTCCCTCACTATCAGCCAAACTCTAGCCCCTGTCCCATCGCTGTAATGTTGCACCCCTGTGCTTGTTTTACAAATACTTTAATGGAATGTGCTCTGACGAACTCATTTCACTTGCACCGCGTCGACGTACATACACCCGATAAACCAGTCTAGCAACTAAATCCCGCGTCTTCAGTGTAGAGGTCCCTTGATGCTCGAAAAATTTCTACTCTAATGGTTTTTTTTCCGTCGTATTGCAAGACCTTGAAATTTCTTCCCTGTTTCCTGCTTTCATTAATGTATTGACATGCAGAAGTTTAAATGTCATGTGAATAGATACCTCGCTCATCTTCGCACACAGTCCCCAGTAGACATGGTCCCAAATAGCAGCTGCTTACGTTCAATTGACAATATGCTTTGCTTAGAATGAACAAAAGAAAAAAGAAAAAATGTTTTTAAAGATATTTATCCAAAAATTTATTTTGCTTTCTCTACTCATTTTCGATTTATTTGCGTTAAAAATACTAATTAATATGAATTATATATATTATATATTTATATATATATATATATATGAGATCTAAGAGATGATTATTGGCTGAAGAGAGCTTGATATGGATATCTTAAACGGTCCTAATTATCGGGCTTGAAACCGACGGTACCAATGACTTGTCTCATATAAGATCTTTCTGTACACAAAATACAATATATATATATATATATATATATATATATATATATATATATATAATGAGAAATATGGAAATAGCATTCCGACAAAATAGAGAAATATGAACACATAATACGGTTTGTTCCTCTCTCTCTCTCTCTCTCTCTCTCTCTATATATATATATATATATATATATATATATATATATATATATATATATATATATATATGTGAAATAAAATAGAGGTGGAAGGACCTGGATACTCAACGTTTCGCCCGATTTATGCGGGCTTCTTCAAGAGGGATGGTCATTGACGAGAGAGTCGGAGGATTGGGGCTATATATAATGATGGGGGAGAGCAACGTGTTTTCCTTATGTAAATTAGATATCATATATACATATATATATATACATTTTATGAGAGAAAAAAAAGATAAATCATTATATATAGCCCCAATCCTCCGACTCTCTCGTCAATGACCATCCCTCTTGAAGAAGCCCGCATAAATCGGGCGAAACGTTGAGTATCCAGGTCCTTCCACCTCCATTTTATTTCGTATCGTCGGATTTAATCCAGCTCAACAATCATATATATATATATATATATATATATATATATATATATATATATATATATATATATATATATATATATATGCTGGGCAAAATAGGCATTTTATTAACATTACTAACTAAACAAAAATAGCTGCTTTGTTCACAATCAATATTTTCACAGTTTAAAGGCTTAAAATTCTTTGAAATATTTTCACACAAATATGTAACAAATAAGTAGGTAAACCCAAATAAAATGTTTTCAGTTATTTTTTTTCAGCTGTAAAAAAAATTATATCTGTAAAAGTAATGATTACTTTATGTTTAACTGATTATATGACAGTTTATGGCGTTCAGTAGCTGAGATTTTAATCAGAAAATTGCTATATTTTAATCTGAAAGCAAGCAGTTCCGTCGTAATGTGTTCCGCAGACAGTGATCTCGGGGATCGTTCGTATAAGTGGCTATAATTCGTCTATTGTATTGTGAGAATCGCTAATCATTGGTAGTGAGGACATCTGATTTCTCGACTAAGATGATGTTATATTATGGACGGCCGGGCGTCTCCGAATGACCTAACGATTATTATTATTATTATTATTATTATTATTATTATTATCATTATTATTATTATTATTATCGTTGTTATCGGAAATTAAGATGTTTTGAATGGTAAAAATGCAATAGAGAATAATGTTAATGAAAACAAGATTTCGATATGGGGTTGGAACTTGGGGAAAGAGAAAAACAATTATGTTGTATCTTGATGGAATTCGGTATCAAGCAAGATAAACTACTATGAAATGTTGGAAACAAACTTACGAATTTTAGTTTTCATAAATAATGAATGGATTACGTGACAATGATAAGGTGACTGTTCTGTTTGTGCGACGTAGCATTAATTAGTAGTCACGTGGTCAGAGAGTTAAACAAAGTTATATATATATATATATATATATATATATATATATACACACACACACACACGTCTGACTGACGTAAATGAACACTTAAAATTAAGATGTTTAAAATTCAATGTTATTTCAAGCGATTAATGGTAGCCGAATGGATTAGGTCTCCGCTAATCGAGCCAGAGATGTCTCGTGATACGTGGTTCGAATCGTTCGACTGGTAGTAATCGTGACACCCTGCACTGAAGATTCCCGAAAGGATGAAACACTAGTGTCTGTAGGTATTTAATTATTATAGTAAAAAATAATTAAAAATATATATATATATATATATATATATATATATATATATATATATATATAGAGAGAGAGAGAGAGAGAGAGAGAGAGAGAGAGAGAGATAGATATATATACGTAGGCAGTTAGATACGATTTGGAGTCCGAAAACAGACCAGTTAGCAGTTCGAGAGAGATTGGTCGAGTTGGAGAGCGAACGCATAGCAAGATGTGAAACCAAGAGTAACGTGCAACTCCAAAAAGACGGGAGGGGAGCGTCAGGAAATAAAGTTGCGTGAAATAACATGCGTTTCGATAAACGAAAAGAACATACAGCATCTTGCATTCTCAAATTTAGTTCTGTTCAGGTTAAAGGACCTGTGAAGAGAAAGTACTTCGTAAAACTCAGCTATAAGTTACACTCTTCTTGAGGTTATCAGTTCAATCCTCAGGGGGCGAAACTCAGAATACAATTGTGAAATACTTTACTGGTCATGGTTGACAGGACAGGAGCATGCTATGCCAATGATTGAATAAAGAATTCGAAATTCGATGTAGATTCCCGAGTTCGACAGAAATGTTCTTGAGTTCAACAGAATACACTTGAAGAAAATCAAAGGTTACTTTGAGCAAAACGTTCTGAAAAATAAAAACTCAAACCACTCAAAAAAGATTAAAGATAAAAATGAAGATTAAATAATAATGTAAATTATATGGAGCCTGAATAAACGGCCATCTCCATATATTCCTGGAAAAGCTATGTGTGTTTCGAAAGAGTTACAAATTATATATTTATCGAAATGTATTTGAATAATAGCACTTTACTTGCACCCTACACTTTTCTAAATATTAGTGAGTGTATTGTGCGGCACTACTTCAAAACTTGAATTTTATTTTAAAATAAATTAATAAATATGAAGAAGTTTTATTCAATTCTCTATCTCTATAAGAGCCAAGTATGTACAAGGATAGAGTATTGTTGCCACATCTGGGCAGGATAAGCTGCTAAAAGCAGCTTATCCTGCCTTGACGGCGTTCAAAATAGACTTCGTAGCTTAGTGGGGATACTCTTTTCTCTCCCCTGCCAGCTCTTCCCCACAGAAGGGACGTTGCGAGCCTATCTGTGCTTTATCGTTATTTTCATGGCAAGTGCTCGTCTGAGCTCCAATCTATGGTTCCTCCCCGCCAAACTTTCACAAGAAACACACGTCTAGCTGAAACCATTATCAATAATTTCCTCCGCCCTTTATCTGTGCTTAAACCTAAACGTAGATTCCACGAACAAAGCTTCTTTCTTAGAATTGCACACCTGTGGAACTCTCTTCCGTTTCCCGCTTTCCAGCTGATGACAATATAATCGTCTTCAAGTTCAATATAAACAAGTTCTTGATGAGTCTTCCCCTTAAGTAATCCAATTTATCAAATTTCCACTACTAACAATTACAACGATATTGTCCTATTGACCTCTGTACACACATTAACCCTTATCCTCGAGTGGCCTCCAGGCTTTCATAAGAGGTGAATCTTTTGTAAAAAAAAGGAAAGGAAGAAGAAAACCAAGAAGAACAAGAAGAAATGAAGCCGAAATACAAGAAAAAAATTGTAAATGAATACCTCAGAAGAACAAAAGAACTGCTAAAAAAATAAACTATATAGTAGAAACCTAATAAAAGGTATAAACATATAGGCAGTGTTACTAGTAAGATATTCCGGACCGTTTATATGTTTCACTAAAGAACAAAGAAGAACTGAAGCATTTCGACTAGCAGACTAGGAGAATTATGACAATACAAACTGCACTACATCTAAAGGATTTCCCATGCTTCCGCTCAGTCTTGAAAGACAAAGGATACCCCCTTAGGGGCAGTAGCGCGTGTAATTATGAGGCAAGGGTTGCGCAATCCTCAACCACACCTTTCCTGAATCGGCACTGTTTGAGTCCAGTGGTAAGGAGAAGACCAGGACGACTGGAAACAGTGCCGAGATAAGCACATACAGCACCTAAAAGTCCCAAATGGTCACTCATTTAGTACTGACCAGGTTCAACGTTGCTTAAATTCGGTGATCCAGCTGGAACCGTTGAATCAACGTGATTATGCCGTATTGCTAAAGGATTATGCTGACCGACTCTAAACGAAAAGGAATGATGCAAGAAGTTTACTGTTTTTTTAAAGAAGACTTTGTGAATGACACGAAAAAAAATTATAAAAAACTTGATGTAGAATACAGAAAGGATAATTACCGTAGTAATAAACATTTAAAAATATGAACAATACAGAAACCAGAGAGGCAAGCAAGAAAACGACAAAAGAAAAATGGAAAGAGAAACAGCTACACGGACGAGTCGAAAGGATGACAAAAGAAGGGACTAACGAAAAGATGACTACGAAAAGGAAACCTAAACAGAAAAACTGAATAACTAATAATAGCCTTATTAGATAACGTGATTAGAACAAACCACATCAAAGCAAGGATCGGTAAAACAGAAAAAATAGCACAGGTAGACTCTGTGGACAAAGAGACGAAGTAATAAACGACATAATAACCAAATGCAGCAAACTGGCCCAAAAATAATATGAGAATTGGCAGGATCAAGTGGGGAAGCAACAAATTGTGAATTATGCATAAAAGGATTTATATCAATGAGACGCAAAAGCGGAGACAATGCACAGAACTAGTTAGGAAGTAAAAAAAGGAAATGGAAGATGAAGAAAATCAAGATAACATTAATAATAGTGAAAGCACTAGGAACAATCTCGCAAAACATTGAAAAAGGGAATTGGAGGAATTGAAATCAGAGGGATGGATGATAAGATACCACGGATAACAATGATGAAAACGGCAGAAATATTAAGGAAACCTCTTGAATATAAAAACTAATTCACATGAAACTACAAGCGCTGACCGAACACATAGAAACTGTTACAGTACAAAGTATCAAGGACTTATGTATGATATGAAACGAAATTGGAAATTAAAAGACGTTTCAATTATACCAGTCATCATAGGTGCAACTGGGCTTATGAAAAAGAACTTTAAAAAGTACATAGCAAGCATACCCGGTGAACCAAGTGCAAGTGAAATACAAACGATTGCACTGAAAGGGACGGCTAGAATCCTGAAAAGATCTCTTGGTTGGACTCACTAAAATAGGGGTAAATGTCAGACATCTGGTTGGATGTCCCATCCCCTAGAAGAAAAAGTTTAAGAAAAATGAAAAAAAAAAGTAAAACACAAAAGAAACATCATATGGCATCAAGAAAAGTGTAGCTGTATATTTTTAAGTTATCCTTTTTCCCACAAAAGTGTCGCTATCAACTAGCACCACACAGAGCAATCGAGGAGCGTCAAGGATGGAAAAACCTAGGATAGAATGCACTAAACAGACCTCTACTGTATAAGTGTGAAAATAACTAGTACCTTGGGGAGGCTTATTGTCACCTAAATTCCATGGATGACCTTAGAGTTTTTGGAAGTAATAAGAACCAGCTTCATTACTTAACAGAACGCGGCTAAGCGCGTTAGAAAATATCAGCAGGAGCGTTAGAAAATATCAGCAGCAGCTGTAAGAAAAATAAGACGTGTGCAAATTAGGAAGTGGCTGGCAAATACTGGCGCACAGAGGAAGGGAAGAAAAAGGAGGAAACATTCAGCACATGCTCTCGAGAGAAAGAAAAACGACGTAGAAGGGAATGGACGTTTGAAGGAGAAATGGCTTGCTGCGGCCAGCGTGCGGTGGGAAGAAAGGGAAACGCGACCACACTAAAATTGGCATGTGGCAGCAATAGACATTTTTTTTAAAATGGTGAGAAAATAACTGTAATAAAAACGTTTTGTTAAAAAAGAAAAAAATCCGAGGCGAATTTTTTATTTATCTGTAATATAAATCACCTGTCTGTTTAAATGTATGTATGTATGTATGTATGTATGTATGTATGTATGTATGTATGTATGCATGCTTGTTGCTCTAGTGTTGAGACCCTATTAATCAGATCTCACATGCGTTGAGTGGGCCACTTGGTTCGAATGAAAGTTTGTAGGCTGCCAAAACAATTTTTTTAAGAGGAGCTGGAAAATCGTAAGCGCCCTCAACACAATCCTAGGAAGAGGCTCAAGGACTCTACAAAGAATAATTTGAAAGTCTTACAAATCGACATCGACACATGGGAAGAACTTACTCTGCAAAGGCCGAAGTGGCGAAAGCTTGAACGTGAAAGTTGTGATGCTCTAGAGAAAATAAAGCAGGCCCACAGCAATCTGAAGCGAGAGCTTCGCAAAGGTTTAATTGATGGTCTTAACCATGACAAACAGAGCTGGAAATGCCACACTTGTGAACGAGTGCTTTTGTCAAAAGCTGGCTACATCAACCACCTTAAGCCACACAAAACTCCTGTCCAGGTCAACATTGCACCTATTAGTCTGAACCAAACGATATGTTTAACATGCAGCAAAGTTTGCAAGTCTACTGCTGGTTTGAGAAGACATGTGATTGTTCATAGAAATACCCTTCAACCTCCAGAGGAAGTCAACTCAGTGGAAATTGCTCAATTTTTATATCACATCTGCTTCAATATGTGCAAATCTGCGGCGGGAGTGCAGAGTCATCTGAAATTGCATGAACGATAAGATTGGGAGAACTCAATGTGACGCCGACCATCTGGAAAGATGCAGCAATCATCATTATGTATGTATTTATGCCTACCTAAATCTTTCGACAGAATCGACGGATTTCTACGAGATTGGTTTCATTTTAAACAACGGCCCTTCGGACGGCAAATATCGAAAAAAAATTGGCTAAAAACATTAATTCATTCACCCTCAACTAGGCACTTTTCTACATGGAGCCATCGCTTTTTTCGTCGATATTTTCGAAAGTCATACCCTATCTCGATTGACTAGCCTTAATTTAAACCTACGGCCCTTCCGGTTTGGCGATGGGCACAACAGCAAAGACGTCACGTTTTTTTTTACGTTCTTTTCCTCCTTTGCAGTACAGGTTCGATCCTGCCTGCCTGCCTACTACCACTTTTTTTTTTTTGCTCAACACACACCTACAAACACCCGGGCAACGCCGACGATTCAAACTAGTTTATTTATATTTGTTTGCAACGTAACGGCCAGGTTACAATACAGTAGTGAATACGATCTGATTGTTTAGTAATGGATAGGGCTATGACAACAACATATTCTTTTCATAGTTTGGACTCTCTAGTATATATCCGACACAGTTAGACAAAGTCAATCAACTGAGAACCACATAACTCTATATGATAAGCATATAAGATATCAACGGATATACACTCGAGAGTCAAAACAATGAAAAAGTTTGCTGTTGTCATAGCCCTAGTAATGACATAAGGATAGAATTAAGCATCACCAAATGTGCTTTTCTTGTGATGAAAAAATGACAAACTCGTCCACACAGATGGCCTTGAACTTTCAACAACGGATGTGATGAAGAATGTTGACAGCGAAAGAGGCTAAAATTTTAAGTGATACCGGAAGTCTACAAGAATAAGAACATGGAAATAAAAAAAAAATACAGCAGAAAATTAAGGGTTATTCTTAAATCGCATCTCCACAGTCAGAATACAATATATACCATCAATGCCAGAGCAGTAGCTATCATTCGATGTTCTGCTGGTATACTTGACTGGAATGTAGATAAATTAAAGTGTTTGAACGCAAAACACAAAAAATGCTTGCAAAGTTGCTTCTGCTAAGTAAGGAGATATAAATCGTTTGTATCTATCTAGAAACGAAGGTGGTCGAGGCCTACTTATTGCTAAAGATGTCGTAAATATAGTGAAAGAAGTCTAACTAAATATATTTCTGAAAGTAATGAAGGAGACCGTTATTCAAAGCCCTTAGTTTCACCCAAACGGGTTTTTAGGCATTCTAGACATGGCTACTCATTTCATCTATCGTCCCAGTTCACTTTCGCTTAATTATCATCCCTACGTTAGGCGACTGCCGGAAAAGCTGTTTAACCTTATTGACTGCGCATCATTGTTACGTAATACATCTCTCCACGAACATAATCCCCTAATGATAATATATTCATTTTGCAGTATAAACACAATGGGGTTTCAGAAGGAAATAGTGAGACCGGCCAACCAACATTTTAAATTATTATAATTCTGAATAATATTTGCTCTCGTGTCCTTTTTACTCTTACGCAACTGTTTATCAAGAGATTCTCGAATATCAGGGTTAATGAGATAGAAATATTGTCCGCCGAAAAACGAGAATCAATAAAATGTATGAACTAAGTAAGATTTTTACCTTTGTTTCGTTTCGCGTCAGTTGAAGTTCTTTGCCTATTTCCTGGGGCTAACATTTGATATCTATATGAGATACACAGATATTCGATATTTCATTCAAGTTCTTCTTTATCTCTCAAACACTGAGTTAGTAAAGAAATTAAGAACATAATTTTCCTCTCTCCAACTGACCATTGGAATGTTACAGTATATATTTCTTATAGTCTCTTGATCTTATTGAATACGAATATACATACATGCATACATGCATATATATATATAGTCATCTACATACATTACTGTTTCGTTGTATCACAACTCATCAGTGAGGCTAAACTAGCACCTTTCCCCAGCCGGGGATGGAATCTACAACCATCGTGTTGATAGTCGACAGTTTTACCCCCCGGCCCATGGGATCGGTGCTTGCAAATGACCTCAACAAATGTGTATTTAAATAAACACTCGCCCACATTACACACACACACACACACACACACACACACACACACACA
The DNA here is from genome assembly GCF_053919585.1 of Euprymna scolopes. Classification (NCBI taxonomy): domain Eukaryota; kingdom Metazoa; phylum Mollusca; class Cephalopoda; order Sepiida; family Sepiolidae; genus Euprymna; species Euprymna scolopes. Next base: position 75,522,690 of record NC_136522.1, read on the forward strand.
CACACACACACATATATATATATATATATATATATATATATATATATATATATATATATATATATTCTCCCCATTGATTAATTATGCGACAATTTGTGACACTGGATTTGAAGATGAGCGTACAGTAATCCGAAGAGAAATAATGTGCACCGAAAACAGAAAGCAGTCGCAAAGAAGTCCAGTCCATGTAAATTTAAGACGGGAATTTATTTTATTGGTTTATAGTGGTCTTGCCGGACGATAGACAAGAATGTTCTGAAATTAAATGTTGGCGGCATCGCAACCACAACAGATGATAATAAAAAAACATGCTTAATAGAAAAATATGGTCTTATTCAATTGATTTCGGGTTGAGTGATAAAGAGAGAGGGTGCGGCCAGGTGACCAACACTTAGAATCATTTTTTTATGTTTACGCGTCTTTTTAGGGCTAAGTCACCGCATATTAGTACTAAGAGTTAGTCGATGATAACCGTTAATGAGATGAAAAGATAATTAGCTGGAATATGAGAAACAATCAATTACATAAACTAGGTTTTATTACTTTCTGCAGGTATTTATTTGTTTATTTTATATATTTTTTATTGCATTTTCACCTTAAACAATGTACAATGCCACATGTAGGTGCATACTATCTAGGACATAATTTGTAAGGGTTCTGTGTAATCAAAGCTCTGATCCCCATCTGGCATCAATTGAAATTGATGGCTCTAATCTAGGAGAAGCCCCATATTTTGACAAGCTTCTGGGTTTGTCCTTTATTCCTGATCTGAAATGGAACACGTACATCAAGTCTGTTGCCAAGGTCGCTGGAAAGATGGTGGGATCCTTCTACCGCTCCAGAAGATATCTCACTACTGATGCAATTCTCTATCTATATAAAAGCCAAGTACGTCCAAGGATGGAATACTGTTGCCATATCTGGACAGGAGCTGCTAAAAACAGCCTATCCTGCCTTGACAGAGTACAAAATAGACTTCGTGGCTTAGTGGGGGATGCCCTTTTCTCTACCCTGCAACCTCTTTCCCACAGAAGAGACGTTGCGAGCCTATCCTTGTTTTATCGTTACTTCCATGGCAGGTGCTCATCTGAACTCCAATCTTTTGTTCCCCCTCGCCAATCTTTCACGAAAAACACCCGTCTAGCTGAATCCACTGTGAAAAATTTCCCCCACTCTTTATATGTGCCTAAATCAAAACGTGGATTCCATGAACAAAGCTTCTTTCTTAGAACTGCACGCCTGTGGAACTCCTGCTTCCCACCTGACTACAACTTGGATGTGTTCAAGTCCAACGTTAACAAATTCCTAATGAACCGCCCCCTTAAGTAAACACTACATCAAATCTCCACACTAACGTACTATACTTGCAATAACCCTTATCCCTGAGTGACTTTCGGGCCTTGATAAGTGGTGACCACCGTGTAAAAAAAAAAGAGGTTGAGCAACAACATGTCTATTTGCATTACACTAAAACTTCTGAATGTTATTACAGTCCGGAAGTAAAAATCCGAAAGAGATATTCAAAGTCTAACAGTTATAGGGAAGAAACTATTAGAGTAGAAGACGTTTTCACATCTATGGATTTCTACGGTGTAGGGATGGGATTTGGCTGCTTTTCGAGTTTGTCGTGAGGATTTACGTAAAGCGGGTAGTAGGGCTTGTAGTTTGTCGGAGAACATCTTATTATAAAGTTTCCTAATGTCTGTCTGTGTGTTACGCAGTTTATTTCAGCCTACAAGCAACCCACCCAGACAAGTAAGATACCGAAATGAAGCTTATGACCAAGCGGATATTTTAGTGATATTTATATCCATGTTTGGTGTATGGAAATGCAAAAACAAATGCAAAAACTGCAACAAAAAAAATATCGATTTACTAAACATCGTTTTATTTATTGGATATTTTCCTGTATTCACCGAAAGTTATTATCTTCCTTAGTAAGTTCTATTAACTGTCAGTGTGTGTGTGTGTGACGCGGTTTATCTCAGCCTACCGGCAACCCATCCAGGCAAGTAAGGTACCGAAATGAAATTTATGACCCAGCGGATATTTTAATGATATTTATATCCATGTTTGGTGTATGGAAATGCAAAAAAATAAATAAATAAATAAAAAAATAACGATTTACCAAACAACGTTTTATTTACTGGATATTTTTCCGGTACAAAATAGTCAGAGGAATGCAACAGTTCGTCGATGAGACAGCTATTGAAGCCAAGTTGACAGGGCAGGATCTATTAGGTTGGTGACTCTCTTTTGAACCCTGTTTAAGGGGGAGAGACTACTAGCAAATGCACCAGCTCAAATGTGGCAACAATACTCCGTACATGGGCGAATGGTGGCCTTATAGAGATACAGGATACTATCATGCTCATGCGTAATATATGTTACATATGCATAACATATGTTACATATACATAACGCCTCGAGCAAACTACATACTACATACATACACATACATATATATGATAATTTAGAATGTTTGTGAATATAGAAGTCAAATTTTATGGTTGGCGTTAAATGTTGATGCATGTGCCACAGCGATATTCAAACTTTTTTTTTTACTCACGTTCACCCCTAACAAGGCAAATCGTCACTTGAATGTAAGGGTATACTATTTGGGACCATGCCTAAGAACGATTAACAAGATACACTTTAACATGTCCAACAGAAACAAGTTCTTGATGAGCCGTTCACTTTACCGAATTTCCATTACTAACGATTACTATATTGTCCAATTGACTACTGTACACTCTTAACCCTTATCCTCGAGTGATCTCTGGGCCTTGATAAGTTGTTATGCTTATGTAAAACAAAATGTTGGTTTACATTATATTTAAACTCCTGCATATCAATAAAACCATGGACGCAGGTAGCAGGAAGGAAATTCCAATATCTAGTCGTTCCCGGTAAGAAACTATTACAATAGAAAATTTTCTGGCATTTAGTAACTTCAACAGTGAAAGGGGTGAGATTTTGTTGCGAATCGAGTTTGTCAGAAATATGTACGCCGAGGGGGCATCAGTGCGACAAGTTCATCAGAGCACATTCCATTAAAATATTTGTAAAACAGACACAAAGATGCAACATCGCGGCGATGAGACAGGGTTGGAGCTTAGTTGATAAAGTGGGACCTATTAGATTGAAAACTCTTTTTTATACCCTATTAAATAAGGAAGGGCTAGTGATAGATGCACCAGCCAAGATGTGACAACAATACTCCAAGAATAGGCGATTTGTGTCCTTGTAAAGGTACATAATTCTCTCAGGTGTGAGTAGTCTTCTCGCTCGATAGAGGAAACCCGCCTTCTATGTAGCAGCTTTCGGAATGTCCTCAATGTATTTGTTCCAGTCATATTGCCTGCAAATGTTAGGCTGAGGATTTGAATGAAGAATTCTCAGGTAAGGTGTTATTTGTCATGGTATGGATATAGGCGGTTGGAGACGCGTCTTGTAATTGTTAAAGAGGACCAACTTGGTTTTACTAGCATTAAATATTATCATCCATTTGCAGCCCCATTCTACTACGATCTGGAGGTCATTTTCTAACGATTTTGCCATTGTTTTAGATTTATCCGTTCTTCCCTCATACATGTTATAGAGTGTTGTATCATCAGCAAATATACCCATCTCGGACACAATATTATAAGAGTGGTCGTTTATGAATATCAGGAATAATAGTGGTCCAAGGATCCACCCCTGAGGCACTTTCACATTAATGTTATGCTGCTTGGGTGTACATCTATCAATGACATTATGGATAGTTCTACTGTCTAAGAAGGATCTAATTATATTTAGTATAGTCTAGTTATACCGTATGATTTAATTTTCATTCGCAGCCCTTCGTGTAAGACTTTGTAAAAGTTATATCAATGGCTACAGCCTTAGCTTGGCCTGCCTTATCCAGTACATAGCATATGTGTTCAGAGATGACTGTTAAAATATCTACAGTAGAATGACATTGCCTAAATCCATGCTGTTTTTCAGAGAAGATTTGCTTTTGCGACGTGGTGGAGTGGAGTTTTTTAATTAAGGTCTCACAGATTTTAACTAAAAGGGAGGGGTAAACTAATATGGTTTTAATTGAGAGGGCCAGTTCTTTCACCAGTACCACAGAGGCTATCTTCCAGCTATTAGGGAAGCAAGATTCAGCAAGGCATTTATTGTAGAGTTTGGAGACTACAGGGACTAGCTCACCTGAGCATTTTTAATTAGTATAGTTGGGATGAGATCAGGCTCACACGCCTTGGAGATGTAAATATTTTAGTATATGGCGGATATAAGAAGGGGTGATTTTTACATCATGTAGTGTGGCTTCAGTCCACATAGGGAAATTTGGGAGGGAGTGGTTTGTTGGCTCTAAGGTGGTGTTGGAGGCGAATCGCTGGGCAAGCAGTTCCGCCTTTTCGGTTGCCTAACGTTGGGAAATTACTGATTGCACTTTATTCACTACACTATTATAGATTTCCCAGAAATCACGAATTCCTATCTTTTTCGATTCTATGCGTTTCCTGATTATTTCAGCATGCTTTGTTTTGGCTGAAATTATTTCTCTCTTACAATGATTTCTAGCATCTACGAATTTTTGCCTATTTGTATTTGACTTATGACGTACAAACCGGCGGAATGCATGCTGTCTTAGTAATAGCAGCTTCACAATCTGTAGTGAACCATGTGGGTGAATGAGGCTTGTTATATCTTTCCGTGCCGGAATATATGCTTCCATACCTGCTTTGTACCATTCCGTTATCTCAGTGGCACCCTGTTCAACAAAAAGAGGAGATATCGATCCATGGGGCATCTTTGATGTGTTCTCTGATGGCTTCCTAGTCAGACCTGTTGTAGTACCTTGTTGTTTTGAGCAATTGCTCCTGACCTTGGGGTTGGTATTTAAGTGTGATGTCAACTGATACCACTACTTGATTTGTATTTGGGCGTTACTATCTAAGGAGAGTGTTGAATGTATACTATCAGAGACATGATTGATTAAAGTACAGTTCTGACTGGATGAAGAACGGTAGAGAAAATATAAGTAACTAATGCTGTGATGAAAGGCTAGTCGAAATCACATAAAAGTCTGGCCATTCGATTCAAGACGTTGCTCTTTAGATAAAAAAAAGAACGGTGCTATACATATAGACTTTAAGCCCGTGCATATATCTATTCAAGTCCTTACGGCAGAGAGGGAGTTATCCTGTCATCTTAAAGTAGTCAGAGTGTAAGTTTGTTTTAATTAATGCTAAGATATCGGAAGAGTTTATTAAGAGGTAACACTCTACATAATCTAGATTACTTCTAAGCCCACGGATATTTGCGAAAGCGCACCTTACAGTATGGACCTAACAAGAGATATTAAAAAAGAGAAGAAAAGAATGTCTGTACTTTTGAGGATGATGTATTCACGTCAAAACGTTTAAGCTTTTAAAATAAAGTAATAATTCACTTAGAAAATTAAATAAAACCCACATTTTTGCTTGGCTTTCAAGGCACACTTTAATGCATTTGAATATCTTGGACATTTTTCAAAAGCCAAACAAGCATATGGGTTTGATTTTATTTTGTAAGTGAATCATATATCTTTATATATATATATATATATATATATATATATATATATATATATATATATATATGCAGTGTATTACAAAAGTGAGTACACCACTCACATTTCTTCGCATATTGAAGTATATCTCTTCATGGGACAACACTGAAAAAAATTATTTTTTGACAGGGAATAGAAAATTCAAGATAGATTTCAGAATTGATATAATCGCTTGATTGTGTCCCAGCTCTTCTGTCAACTCATCTATTCCAGAACGATGAGACAAACTCCCTTTCAATCGGTTAACAGATCATGCGTCATGTGGGTTAGAGGAAATTATGATACTTGACTTGTGCAGATGGAGGGGGTATAAGCCGGCAATTCAACGTCGGTTGTTAATTTAAATTCAAACCTACTAAAAGAGATGAAAAAAATTACTTAATTGTTTGTAACATGCGTTATGTTGGATTTTTGTGAGCCGTAGTTTATCATTTAGAGGCTGTATAATCAAATAATTGAATATGTTTGACTGGAATGCTAGTGTAGATGTCGTCGACGTTTACATATTGACGTACAAAACCAAAATGCATAAACGTGTTTGTACGCATGTCATCTGTACATCACTATTCTAAATAAAAACAAATAATTATATTTTAGACCAATCAGAAAACTTTCTACATTTATTTGAAATAGTCATTGTGGGAACCGTCTTAACCCTTTAAAATGGCCTGATTTGCTTTCAATAAACCAGTGAAGCCTAATTGACTCGAGTCTACAGATCAGTGTCACTAATCCTTCCCTTAGCAGCACCTCTCTCTCCGCTCACACGCACATAGATATTAACGAACACGCAGACACGCAAAGCTTACTGACTTATTATCGTTTGGCAATCTATATAAACTTTATTCGTTGAAATATATCAAATCTATCTCACTGAAATCTTTTACTAATACGAAACCAAAGTAACATTAACGCTTATAAACAACTTGCAATGAATTATCATATATAAATTTGAGCAGAGAAGTTTGGAATACGATATTCCTGACCCCTGAAACTAACGGCTCTTAATTACTCTAATATATCAATATTTAAAATATTCCAAACATTCTATGATTTGCTATTGCTGTAAAACTTTCATTTTAAACATATATAAATTATCTCTTGTGAATATTTGCTTTCTGAACGCATTATTTTGTTTATCGCATAACAATGTCTCCGTTGTCTCATATTTGAATATAAAATCTGCAAATCTTTTCCACTGAAAATATTTCTGTAAATCCGGCTCATATATATCTCCCTCCTTACAAAAACCGTAAAGTATTTCCCTGCAAACCTGTTGTGAACACATCCCTAAAACCACAGACTTTCTTGCTTTACTAGTTTTTTTTTTTCATTTATCTTAAATTCAATATAAAATTACTTGTTTGTCTCATTAGTCCCGGAACTTTCTAGACATGCTTTATAAAACGTACAACTTTAACTTTGTGTGCGCATATTTTAACGAAATAACTGCGTCTTCACAAATATAAAAGTAAATGTGTAGTTAAGTTGCTGATCCAAAATCAACGGACTGTGAATATAAACCCCACCTAAATAGAAAAAAAAAATGCTGAGCCCACGCTCAAAAAAGTTGTGAAATATTTTCGTTGGGGAGTAAACCATGCAAAATAAAACATCAGTTTTTGAGTAAGATATTTTAAAATGAAAAACCTGTTTTATAATTCCAGCAGTCTATTTTTAGAATTTTCTTTCGTGCAATTCATATTTGGAATTTATATACGTAGCCGTAGTCTCGAGCGTTGCCAGGGGCAAAAAAATAATATATTTCTATTAAAACTTCTATCCCTTCAACTCTGTTTATTCCTCTCTTTAACTTTTTTTCCCCATTCCGCCTTATTTTCTCTCTTCTCACCGCACCCATCCCATCCCTCTTTAGCTGGACATACACTCACACAGATAATTCTACTTTATATAATGGATTTCTTAATGAGTGAGCTGGCATTTTCTTTCAAAATTAGTAACTAATACACCGAAAATCCGCGACGGGGTAGGCATGCTAAGTCTCCTAAATGTATTTTCAGTAATTACTGTTATTCACTGGCCTGTTTTGGGTAGGCTTGAAACCACTACTTTCAGACAATGCTCACCTAGAACTGTAGAGATTCAATGGCTCTATCCACTGCGCCCGGTCAAAGTTGGATTTTTTGGTTGCAAGATTTTAATAATTTCCTTGCTCGCAAGAATGTGAAACTTTCGGCATAACATAATTTTTATATAATCTCGAACAATAATTACAAAATCATAATTTAAAAACAGGAACAAAAAAATAATTAAATTAAAAAATGATAAAAATTGGTACAAACGTTCAGAATAGGAATGTATGGATGCACGTCTGGGGAAAAAAAGAAATATGGCACCCTTACCTCTTTTTGCTATCATGACTTCATTTTGAAACAGCGTTTCAATTGGCTGAAATTTTGGGCCTACTTATAATCGCGTTTATTTTTAGTTTGCTGCGTTTTTAGCGAACGGTAAATTACTTGCTTTTTGAGGGCTAATTAAGTTTTTTTGCACAAACAAGGTGTTTTTTTTATTTAATTCAATATCTTAGGACTTTACTAATTATATTTGAAATAGACCCAGAAAACTAATATTTATCTTTTAAGGGATTTTTACAATGAATTTATTTAACTTCAAAATTTAGCTGAATTGGTTAGCTCGCCGTGAGAACATTTTTCATAGCATTTTTTTCACGTGTACAAATATTTTTTTTTTCCTTTAGGAAATTAACTTTCGTCTCTAATCTTTCAAATACAATCAAAACGTAGTCGGAAACCTACAAAAAGTTATGATAAATCGGCTTTCAAAACTAGGTCTCCCTATTTTTTGCCCGCACCTAATAAGCGGAGAGCACATACAGTTCTTAGTATTCCCACGTCGTCATCTGATACTGGCCAGGTTCATCGTTGCTTAACTTCAGTGATCTGGTGAGAACCGATGTGTAAACGTGATTATGCTTATAAGTAATACGAAATAGCAATATTATTTACGATTCATTTTTAATCTGTCTTCTATTTTCTTATATATACACACACTAGTTTTGTTGATGCTAATATTAGTATAGTTACTTACGACAAATTTCTCTGTAGAAAAAAACTACATTGAATGCAATAACTACGTTTTTCTTGTAAAAACGCAACTATGGTTATACTTGAGTTGCATATGCATTTTATAAATACTTTCTAATATGTACCTATTTTGTATGATTCATTCGTAATTTGATCTAACATATGTAAATTTGAGTTCTGCTTCATGCAAAAAAAAAAATGAGTAAGTTTATTATTCCCCCCACCACAATTTAGCACAAAAGTCCCCAAGGCCTTAACATATTTAAATTTGAGTTCAGCACCATGCAAAACTGCTAAATAAACATACACAGAAAATTTTGGACAAATATGGTAAAATAGTCCCAAAAATGGAGTGTTTTATTAGCCCTAAAAGAGCACCTGGGCAGACCGAAGAGTTATCGCGAAGTATAGGCAAACAAAATTATATAGAAATCGGTTAATTACAACTTTTCAAAAGTTTTATAAAAATCCAAGGCATCAATTGTTTCTAATAAGCACAAAAGTAACGATTTTAGCCATTCTAACCCGACAGGCACTCCTAGGGGAGAAACCGGAGTTTTCCCGGAAAATCCGTTCTATTACTTTTTTACTCATATCATGATTAATGTTTGTGCAAAATTTCAAAAAATTCCAAGGCGTAGTTATTGGACAGACGAACGGAAGAACGGACAAGGGTGAATTTATAGGTTCACCCTCCTTTTGTCGGGAGACAAAAAAGTGATGATTTTAAATTACTCTGTAATATAGAATTGTTTTATTTTATCAATCGACGTTCTATTGTGATTATTCATTTCATTATATAATCAGTTTAATCCTAGTTTTTTCACAGGCATCCTCTGAGCACATCTACGTTATACCTTACGACTTGTTTTGTACTGTTTGATTATGCTGTGGTGTGACATGTTTCTGACTTTTTGAGATGCTAATTAATAAGATTTATTAGTTGGCTTTTTCATGTACACAACAGTATGCACTGGTCGGTTGATTCTGTTTCACTTTTGCTACGATCGTCGGAATGTAAAGTTATTATTTTTAAAACTTACCAGACGTTGTATGTAGAGACACGAACGTTTAAGGTGAAAGAAAAGGGTTACTTATTTCGTTCGTTCCACACTCAAGTCACCGACATGTATTTACAATACATCTATGTTCTTTTTTGCGCTTTCTTGTCAGACTGCAGTTCTTTATTCTAAACTACAATCAACGGTGGTTTTGCCGTAAATCTCTCTCGAACTTACAAGTCGGCCGGCTCGCTTTTGAAAATCTATGAGGTAAAAGGCTAACGGGTTTGTCGAGCGTACCTTTCAAATCACCATGCGTCTTTTCCTTTTTCCTCTTTTCCAATCTTTATACCTATATAAGCATTTCATTCCCTGACTTTACGCTTACGGCGCACCTTAAAATGCTGAGGCGACATTAATTCGGCACGTAAATCGTCAATATCCGTACGTGTCCTGGCTTAGTCGTTTAATAGCAGACCCAGCGATTACATTCCAGAATGCTTTTAAAAAATAGTGGTTTAATTAAACTCATCGTCATGAAAGCCACTCAATGGCAATGCTTAATGGTTTGTGTCAGGATGTGAGAAATACACACTAGGAATTGCAGAAATTGATGACGTAAAGGACGTCTGGACAAGAATTTGTTTGCATTGGATTTCAAAACGAGCATGCTGTAGTCATCTAGAAAGCAGCATTGTCAAATAGATGACGGTGGTTCAGTGGATTGACAACCAGGATGTGTCAGGTTCGAATCCAGTTCGTTCCACAGAAACACTTTAAATTAGAGACGTTGGCAGCCTTCACGTAGTCCCCCACCGCAAGTACCCGATTTGCTTCTAGCAAGTACAAATGCCAAACAAACTCATCATGAATGTTGCTCAATAAACAAAAAAACAAGAAGCACCGTTGAGGGGGGGGGGCGATGGTTGTTACGTGATCAACGAGACGGACTGACAACCTGATGTGCAAATTTCGAATGCAGTTCGTTCTACAGAAACATTTTCCTTTTGAATAGGTTGGCAATCCTCACGTGGTTCCTCTCGTAAGTACCCGATATCCTTCTGGAAATAATTCTTAATAGAAAGATATCGAGGAATCGAATGCCACCAATAAGCATTTAATTCATTCGTAATGAATTGGATGCTTATTGTAATATATAATATTCAATAGAGGATTGATTCTATACTAATGCATACGTAATCTGCATAAATTAAAATATCATGTTTAAGCGTATTATACGACTGAGAAACTCCGGGCGATCAGCTACTTCTTAATTGCGTTTTACATACTGCCAGTTTTTTGGTAATAAATTCTGCTTAGGGAAGCCCTATTTAACTCTAGCTACACAGGGAAAGAAAGGACATGTTTTATAGTGGTTGTAGCGAAACGATTTTTTGTTGTGAATGGTTTACGTATTGACTTCAGGGTGGAACGATAAAATTGTTGCCATAGAAACGACGACGTGATTCCATTTTCGTTTGATGAAAACCGTTTCTTTTCTTTTTTTTTTTTTTTTTTTTGCAGACCAGACACAAGTTGGCCAGTTGTGCACAAATCCCAAAATCGATAGGAGCCTCCTATCATGTCTGAAAGTGACACAATGTTCAACGAGCGAGATTGGACTGCGCCGCTGTACGACTCCTGCTCTTTACCGATTTAAGTTATGATAGCACGATCATTGTCAGCTCCCTTAAAATGCAAATCCGGACGGTTTAATGTTTGAGGGCAAAGCTCAACAAAGTTTCCGCCCATGGTTATGATCTTTGGTGTGGTTTCAAGTGAGGGTCACATCATGCCTCCTCGCATCTTCGAAGTCAGCTTGTAAGTCAACACCAAAGTGTACCTGGATGTGCTGAAGAGGGTGATGATCCCCTGGTGCAATCAGGTGGCCGCTAGCAGACCCTGGGTGGGGCAATAGGGCTCGGCGCCGTCCCACAAGTTCAAAGAACCTCATGCTTGACTTCAGAAGGACAACTATAGCTTTGTACCCTTCTGGCACTGGCTTTCTCCTCCCCAGACCTGAACCCGTTGGACTACTTCGACATGAAATCTCACAACAAGAACGCCAGACTGATTGCCGCCATCTTCCGAGCTCCCGCTGGCGCTTGTGGAAAAGGCATGCTCTCAGTTCGGGACCGGTACCAAGGCGGTGATTGAGGCTGAAGGTGGCTACGTTGAATAGATGTCAGCTTTACCACATAATCAAGTTACCTGAATTGATTTTTTCAATAAAAGTTTTAAAATAAAGCTGTAGTGTCGTTTTCTTTAGGGCGACAATTTTGTATCGTTCTATCCTGTAGAGTGTAGGGCTCAGTCAAGCATCTACCGTGAAAATAGAGAGAGAGTAGAGAAAAACTAGCAATGTCTATTATGTTTAAAAAAAAAAAAAACACACACACACAGACACTTGACGCAAAGAAAAGAAAAGCGAACCACCTCAGTATATTTCGGAGTCGATTATGCAAGAGATATGGTAATAGTAATTCAGTTTACCTATCAGCACAACTATAAGTATCCCACATGCTTTTCCCCACACGGGAACATTTCTTCTTACTATAACTTGGAATATTTAAGGAACAGCCGTTCTCTCTGCGAAATTACTACCTCAAAATACAGACGCCATTATCCAATCGTTCCGGGTCCTTGAAGATCAAAGTAAAAGTGGGTCAATTTAGCGCTTACGTGTAATGACGACCCAACGCATTCATTTATGTGTCATCAAGCTACGTAAGATTTAAACGGATCCAGTAAGGCTTGATCTGTGAGGAACCGGAACGTTTAAAATGGCGGTTTTGTATTCAGCTCGGGTTTTAAATGGAGAAAGGAATTTTTCTTTTTTGTTCTCTTAATTCTGTACTCATTTCTATGGAAGGTTATCGACATAGCTTTGACTGTTGGCTGAGGATTTGAAAACGACCATGTCATAGTCATCTGGGAAAAAAGCACTGTAGTATTGCATTCCACAGACGTGTAGCTCCAGGAAAAAAGGTTTTGCTCATAGAATTTCCGCTTAGTTTGAAGTAGAGATAGAAAGTAATTGATAAAGCAGATTTGGTTTTTGAGATAAAATGATAGCAGAAAGAAGAGAAATACCTCCCCCATTATAGATTTCGAGGCAGTTCTGTACACTTCAAAGCAGGACAGTATGTGGAAACAATACTCATTTTTAGAACGTATAGAAAATAGAGTGGGGGCGGGAGATATCTTCTGTTACAATAGAATAGAAAAAAAAAAGATTAAAATAAAAATGAATGTACAACAATTAGTGTTCACCAAACGTAAGGAAATTAGTTTCTAAGCCTGGACAGTTTTTCAGATTTAAAATAAGTGTTTCTAATTTCAGAATTTGTTTCGAAGGCTTTTGTAAACAAGATGGACGACAATTTGAAGTCAAAAACTTCGATACACTCCAGTTTTTATTAAGTTACAAATGTAAAGATTTGAAACTTAATTTTTATGCATTTGGTAACAGTTTTTTTTTTTTCGATTTTTTTATTTGTGAAACTTACGATAAGAATCCCGGTTTTTTTTTTCTTTTTTTTTTTTTACAAGTCTTGAAAGCCCAAATATAAAATTCTTAAATTAGAAACACTTAAGTTGCAAAACTGAAAAGCTATGCATATAGGTAGATTACATTTCCTTGCGTTTCGTAAACGTTATTTGTACATTTGTTCTTTTTAACCTCCTTTTCTATTAATGCACATGTCGGGAAATTATCACTAGTTATTCTTTTATTTAAAAAGATAAATAAAAAAGGGGGGAAAGCTCACTTCGATCCTCGGTTATATATATATATATATATATATATATATATATATATATATATATAGCGGACAATTATTTTACAATAACAAGGAGTATTTTTGAAAAAAAAACTTGTTAAAATGTTTGGGATTAGTGCACTTAATGATCCGTGCTGAAATAACATTTAGAAAGCCATTCTTAACATGGGGAGGGTGTTTTTTTTTACCTATTCTGTACTTTAACATTACAATTTAATAAAAACATGCCCTAAAACTTTAATTAAACTTGAAAATATGTTTCTGAATTTTGGAGATGAGGATTGGTCATTCGTATTATTCATCGGACTACTGTTCTCATCTTGAGTGAGATTTTCAATGTTTGGGTCGATGTAACCTCCGACCTTCAGGTGTATCTTGTCGAACTTGGGAATGTTTCTGTCGAACTCGGGAATTTGGACGGAACATCGAGCGGAACCCTTTATTTACTTCACGGGAGTAGCGTGCTCTTGTTCCATCAGCTATGACTGGATTGAGGTCCTAAGTAATTCGCAAATGAATTTTTTTTGGTCGCCCACACTAAGGATTGAACCTTCAAGGCGGAACTGCTTGCCCGGTGATTCGCCTCCAACTTCACCTTAGGGCCAACAAACAACTCCCTCTCATATTTCCCTATGCGAACCGAAGCCACATTAGATGTAAAAAAAAAAAAAAAAAAAAAAAAAAAAAAAAAAATCACCCCTTCATGTCAGCAATATCATAAAAAACAGACACCTCAAAGGCGTGTGGGCCTGATCTGATCCTTGCATTACTAATTAAGAAATGTTCAGCCGAGCTAGCCCCTCCAACACTATCCAAGCTCTACAATAAGTGCCTTGTTGAATCTTGCTTACCTGATAGCTGCAAGAGCCTTCGTGGTACCAGTGTACAAGAATTATGATGAAGGAACAGATTCAATAATCGCCTCATTAGTCTTCTCCCACTCTTCGCTAAAATCTTTGAGACCTTAATCAAGCACTAGTTCACCATCTCGCAAAAGCAAATCTCTCTGACAAATAGTATAGATTCAGGCAATGTCGTTCTACTGCAGATATTTTAAGTCATCTCTGAACGCATATACCATGTACTGCATAAGGCGGGCGAAGCCAAGGCTGTAGCCCTTGATATATCAAGGCCTTTGACAAAGTCTGGCATAAAAGGCTGCTAATGAAAATTAAATCGTACGGTATAACTGGACGTATACTCAATATCCTTAGACAATAGAAGCATACAGGTTGTTATTGACAGACGTACATCCAAGCAGCATAACATTAATGTGGGAGTGCCTCAGGAGTCGATCCTTGGACTATTATTATTCCTAGGTCTTTGGCCGGTTTTTCTCCATTCTACAGCATATAGTCTAGATGGCCTCCATTTAGTTTGTTTTTTTTTTTTGGGGGGGGGTCACCTTGTAATATATATACATAATATATATATCTTCAGGAGAAGGTCAATTTCGCAATTGATTTTTCCAAGTACTCTAACAACTGCGCCACGGGTCCTTGCGGACAATTCTAGTACTAATTTTAGGAGCCTTAAACCTATTTTTATTTCTAGTTGTAAATATCACTATATATTAATATATACCTATCTAAACATAAAAATATGACAGGTATATCATATATGCATGGACGAGGCTAAGGAATGAAGGTGAAGAGTCTTAGGTTTTGGTTTCGATTCTAGCTGATGACACCCAATTCATTTCCTTTAGTTTTGATCACTTAATTTTGAAGAATTGTATATGATATACACTTAATTTTTACGAATTAAATTATATTTTAGTGTATCTTACGACCGGGCAACGTCAGGTGACCTATTAGTTTTTATTAAAAAAAAATAAGATTATAAAATTTAACTAGAACTTTCGATTACAGCTAAAATCGATACTAAAATAAGGATCAGAAATCAAAATAGGAAAATGGACGCTTCTACAGAATTGGAACGAAATTTTGTAGTTGATAAATGGAGTTTTCAGATAAAAACAATGGTTTCTGACATTTTTGTCAAATCACAAATTCAATGGTTACTTCCAAATTATGAAGTCGAGATTGCCTGAATATTACTGAATTATTAATATTGATATAACCATCTTAAAAATGCGATGAATACGTAGATACCATTGTTTTCATGGTAAATTAGTATTACGATATCCGAAATTGCGTCCTAATAGTGTAGAAGCGCCGGAAAATTTTCAACGTAAATATTATTTCAGGAATTTAAAAGATTGAATAATAGTTTTAAAAAAAATGTGAAGGCAAATATAACCCTTTTCTAAAATAGGAGTTTCATCGAATGTCGTGGTGGCTTGGCGGGACGAGAGCAGGCTTAAGATGTTACCACAAATAGCGAGGGTTGGTTGGTTGTTTTACGGCATATCAACCTTGTTCAGGTTATTTAATGCCGAATCTAGTTATTTTGAGGAACGATTTTTAATGGAATATTTTTTAAGTCAGATTCTATTTAACCCATAGTTGGGACTCTAACAGGTACTACCACTCCGGGTCAGAGTGGACCTGGGAGCAATGGCAATTAAAGGGTGGCACCACACTCCCCAGAGCCCGCAAGGTTGGGGCCCACCATCGCATATAGTTTTAGGTCATATCCAGAACCAATAGCGAGGGAGAGGTGCTTACAAAATCAATTCAGAAGGTTTCCCCAGTATAGCAAGTCATTACAAGTCCTGAGCTATTGAGAAATTTGCGCATGGAGGTACCTGCCGATCAACGGCGATCAGTTAAAACAAACCTGTCGAGAATGCTAGTGTAGTTTGCTTTTTCGTTAATCTACCGCCGCAGCTGCCTGTAATCGGTCCGTTGCCGATTCTATCAGTGAATTTAAAACTAAAGTTAAAAGTAACTAATGTCAAGGTTATCATTTGTCTTAAATTTTACAGGTAAAAATATTACTCGGCGATGTTTGTGATATGAATAAATGTCACCCAATTTTTAGTAAGGTCATTTTAAAGGAAAATAAATGCATTCATTCATTTCTTAGAAATCAGATAAAGAGTTGGAATTAGATGCCAGTGTTTTAGTATGATTTTTCTAGACAATCAGGTCCGTTCTGGAAAGACCGCGTAGGTTGCCACTATTACCAAGTAAATGCGTTTCCGTGAAACGAATTGGATTCGAACTTTGCACACTAGAGTTGACGGTCCGTTTTCAATCACTTAGCCAATCACTTCCCTGTTACCGTTAGGTTCTTAATATGAAACTGAACACTTAAAACTTGGTAATGTTACCTAATTAGTCACAAAATAGGAAATTCATAGAAGTGACTTAAGTTTAAACGATTGAAAAGTGGTTGAAAGCCACCGAAGTGAAATTTTACGTAGTGATAGAAACGCTTAGGTTTTACCGTTAGTCAATTTCAAACTGATTAACTTGAAGACTTTAAATTAGCTTCATTGCACCTTCCAGAGAATATCCAACAAAACCTCACCTTTTTCGATTGAGATTTACGCAACCAACTAGAAGTTCAAAACAGTTTACGCTGCTAAGTCTGTATAAAGTGTAAAAAGACGAACACTAAAATATACAAGTGTAAAGTCAGGTTAGGGTTAAAATATCTTCAGTAAGAAGTTCATTTGTATGTGGGTACTAATTCAATGTTCGGCCTTCAGTTTCAGTAAATAGCAATCGGAAATGCCGTTAAGATTGTTTTAAGAGTATTTTACGTAAATTACTCTTAAACCGAAGGAGAATATTTCATACTGTATTCTGCGATTAAAAAACTTAGAAAAAAGCCTTAGGGAAAGAAACGTTGATAAACTGAACCTCATAGCAGGTAACTGCCAATTGTAGGTGGAGTCATAAAAAAATAAAGTGAACAACGACGCCGTTTAACAGTGTTCGCAGAGTGGATGAATAGAACGAGTATGTCTAAATTCAAGATGGCGTCTAATTTCAATCACACAATACAAAGATTGAATAAATAAGATATACATGTTAGATTTAAGAAATACGAAAAAATAAAAACTTCATTTACACGAAGGGTAACAGATCTGGAGAAAAATGTATAAGTATATTTACATAATGGAACTTGATTCTATACATAAAAATATTATCAGTAAAAATGAAAAGCAAATATTCGAGTCTGGAAGATTAGCGTAAATGTAAGAGATACCAAGGTTTTAGTTATTACAGAACCAGTTCAGATTATTGACGGTGAATTCAGATTAACTCTAGGAAACGCTCGAAGCAGTATAAGATTTGAATGTCGCATCGTTTTAAGGCGTCAGAGTCATTCAAATGAAATAAAGTTTTAAAAAGCTGAATTTAAAAACGTTGGTTTACAGATCTTAAACCGTTTCGTCCATTTCCAGGACAAGCTCAGGATTCTTCGATACTACAGAGACATACAGTCAACAAGGAATTCCATCGAGCTCATTTTCTTACAGAAATTAGAAGTTGGGATCCGAAATTTGCTTGAAATTTAGAATCATTGCCGGGCGTAACAAAGCTCATACTGCGATTAGAGGGTTTTACTTTGATAATTCAAAACTTTATTTTGAAGCACTAACGAGAATTTTGGACGAAGTGCAGGATAGTTAGTAGAAAACTCGTAGACAACGATTTTTTTTAACGACCAGTATATTTTCGATATAGAAATTATTTGAAGTTTGGAGAGCATGTTTTACATGCAAAAATGTCAGCTAAAGTGATCACTTAACATTATCGATAAGCTGTGTCAGGACTTTTTACTAGAACGAGGCTCGTTACTCGAACTTAGGATTTGCAAGTAAGTTTTACTGCCTGTTTTAGCAGCAAAACAGAACTTTGACTGTCATTTTGGCTTTGTATATAAATCTCAACATTAGTTTTCATATTAAAAGTATAATAGTCGGTAGAAAACGTAATATTCCTTTACCATACATTATTCGTTTGCATGTGCTTTATCTAAAATTCGACCAAACTGTTCTGGATCTATTTTTATCACTTTAAAATATGCGAGTCGGCCAGTTTAGTAAATGGATTCAATCGAAGCTTCAACGGTTAAGATATTAACCAATTAAAAACATTTGAGAATTCTACCTTAGGATAGAAGTCAAGTTTTAAAACTCTCGCTCTCATCTGTATTCGGAACCTGGAGATGAAAGAGCTTCACCATTTCAGATCCAAATTCGGTCACAAACAACGTCGTACCGGAAGGCGAAACACAAATTGAACCCGGGTTCAAGACCTCATTGTCTTCTAACACAACGTCTTTCAATGTACAATTAGAATAGAGACAATAGACCTTGTTCTTAAATCGACAAGCCAAGTAGATAAAGCCATTCCGATCGGTGGATATCCCGGAAGGACACGTTAAAACGTGTTGATCCTCTCCTTGGTAAAAACAATGAAGATTCCCGAAACTATCACAACATATCAACGCTTGGTAACCATCATTCCTGACTTCACTTATCAAAATTTTACCAGACGGTAATATGGACATATAAGACGGGAAGAGCAGCGAGAGACCGTCGACGTCGAACTGGGAGAATGTTTGTAAGATTTGACCGCGGTAGTCGAGAGTATCGACGCAACCTGGGTAGCCACACTTGGCACATAAGAGTTTATCGTGAAGGGCTTCTACTATCGCGTAATCCTTGGCAGTTACAATGTAGTGGGAGAAAAACAGCTCGTGGCCAATCTTTATAATGAAGGCAATCATGTAGGCTCCTTGTAGAGTTACCAGGATCTCGCCATCGGGAGTAATACAGGCGCGTCGTGGAGGTTTATCGAAAGTGTAATCGCTTAAACAGATCCCTTCTAAAGAGAAATTCTTGGCTTTGCGATTCGCATGGTCAATAACTATAGCATGTGGCCCGTGTTGAAGGACACTGGTCAGACAACAGTTCCGCGTGTCGTTGCTGAGGCGGGCGGAGAATGAATGTCTCAAACGCGCTCCTGTCATGGGCATAACGTCTTCGTTGATGCAATTAAAAATTAAGCTCCTACCCGCCTTCTTCCTTCCCCGGCTTTATAAAATAATAACTTAGTATTTACACTTTGAAATATTTATATATATTGAAAATTTTAGCAAAGTACGCAGCCGAATCCATTATGACAAATAGGTGTGTGTATGTACATACACACACACACACACATACATATATATATATATATATATATATATATATATATATACACATATATATATATAAAATGTTATTGCAGGAAATCAATTATAAATTCAAATACCATTAGATTAATATATAATCATTTTTATAATATGCAAGTGACCTCCCTTGGATGTAGCCTCATTTTCGAATACCATTAGATTAATAAGTAATCAATGTAATATTATGCCAGTGAACTCTCTTGGATATGGCTTAATAGCTGGATATTTGTACTAGCATAATACCCAGCGTTGCCGGGGATTGTATAAGAAAGGTGGATATATGTACTAGCAAAATACCCGACGTTGCCTGGGATTGGATGCAATAGATGAGATGTTTCCTAGGAGAATACCTGGGATCGGATCAGATAGATGGATATTTGTTCTAACAGAATACTCCATATAGGATATAGGAAGATGGTGCGATCATGTCGTAAAATCATGAAAATTTATTGTCCAAATTAGTAGCATATCCAAGAATTATGAAAAATTAAGAAATGCGAGTTATTTTTTGGTGTGTTTGTGATGAAATAACACGCCAGACAATGTCACAAAGTAATTATTTTAGCAAAAGAAAAGGATATTATGTGGTTAAATTATAAAAAAACGATTGTCGAAATTAGTAACATATGCAAGAATTATGAAAAGTGATTAAATGTAAGTTATTGGATTGGTGATTTTATAATGAAATGAACAGCCCAGATATAGTCTTAAAGTTAATATTTTAGTAAGAGGGGTCGATTATGTGAGTTACATCATTAAAAATGATTGTAGAAATTAGTAACCTGTCCAAGAAAAGTGGAAAAGGATGAAATGTGAGTTATATGATTGGTGTGTTTGTAATGAAATTACCATATCAGACAATGTCTCAAATGTATTATTTTAGCAAGAGGAAGGGGATTATGTGGGTTAACCCATGAAACATGATTGTCGAAATTAGTAACATATCCAAGAATTATGAAAAATGATTAAATGTTAGTTATTTGATGTGTATGTTTGTAATGAAATAGACACTCTAGACAATGTCGCATGGTGGTTATTTTAGTAAGAGAGGGGCGATTATGTGTGTTAACTCATGGAAAATGATTGTCGAAATTAGTAACATATCCAAGAATTATGAAAAATGATAAAATGTGAGTTATTTGATTGGTGTGTTTATCATGAAATAACCAGAGACAATGTCTCAAAGTTATTATTTTAGCAAGAGGAGAGGGGATTATGTGGGTTAAATCATGAAAAACGATTATCGAAATTAGTAACATATCCAAGAATTATGAAAAGTTATTAAAAGTAAGTTATTTGATTGGTGTGTTTATAATGAAATAAACAGACCAGATATTGTCTCAAAGTTAGTATTTTAGTAAGAGGGGGTCGGTTATGTGGGTTAAATCATAAACAATGATTGTCAAAATTGGTAACATATCCAAGAATTATGAAAAATGATTAAATGTGAGTTGATTGGTGTGTTCATAATGAAATAGACAGGCTAGAAGTGTATCAAAGTTGTTATTTTTTGTAAGAGGAAAGGGATCGTGTCGATTAAAGGGGGGAGCGATTATTTGGGTTACTTCATTAAAAATAATTGTCGAAATAAGTAACATATCCAAGACTTATGAAAAATGATATAATGTGACTTACTTCTTTGGTGGGTTTTTAATGAAATAACCTGCCATACTATGACTAAAAGTTATTATTTTAGTGATAGAAGGGGACGATAATGTGGATTTACTCATGAAAAGTGATAGTCGAAATTAGTAACATACCATAGGCTATGTATCAAAGTTTTTATTTTAGTAAGAGTAGCGGCGATAATGTAAGTTAAATAATGTGACATGGTTGTTGAAATTAGTAACATATCCAAAAATTATAAAAAATGATGAAATGTGAGTTATTTGGATGACGTGTTTGTAATAAAAAACCAGCCAAGACAATGTCTCAAAGTTATTATTTTAGACAGGTGAGCGATAATGTGGGTTAAATTGTCAAAATTTGTAACAATCCAAGAATTGTGGGATTTCATGAGATACGTCCACATATATACTTACAGATTACCCGGAGTCACCCTGGATTCAATGAGATACATGCAAATGTATGCAAGCAGAATACACGGTCGCCTGTGATGTAATGAGATAGATGCAAGTATATACTAGCAGAATACTTGGCGTTGCCTTGGATTGAATTAGAGTGATTGAAATATATACTAACAGAATACCTTGCGTCACCCAGGATTTAATGAGATTGATTGAGATATATACTAGCAAAACACCCAGCGTTGCCCGGGATTGAATGAAATAGGCGAGAGTATATATTAGTAAAATAC
Source organism: Euprymna scolopes (assembly GCF_053919585.1). Classification (NCBI taxonomy): domain Eukaryota; kingdom Metazoa; phylum Mollusca; class Cephalopoda; order Sepiida; family Sepiolidae; genus Euprymna; species Euprymna scolopes. Next base: position 75,544,562 of record NC_136522.1, read on the forward strand.
CTGGCATCGCTTGGGATTTGATGGAATAAATGTGTTGTATATTACCCGCCCTTGCATATACATGCTGTAAATTACCTACCCTAGGTAAGATACAATTATTTAATATGTGTAATACCCGTCTTATGTAGGTAAAATATTCTTTTGTTTGAAATAACAAATGATACATGAACATACAACATTCCTCTCTCATAAAAATAACAAATATATTACAAAACCAAATTCAATTTTCTCATTGTTTATACTATCCCGAGCAACGCCGGGTAGCCCCACTAATTCAATTATAAATGTTTTATAACTGCTGCTGCTGCTGCTGCTGCTGTTGTTGTTGTTGTTGTTGTTGTTGTTGTTGTTGTTGTTGTTGTTTAGGGTGGAAGACTGTGGATCAATATAAAATGTTTTCTGGTTTGCATCATGATGATGTTTATATGTATCGTTATTTAAGTTCAGAATTCGAAAAATAAAGATGTCAAATTAAACAAGTATAAACAACGTAGTCATTACTGGTGACCCACTCAAATTTAAATATACAGATTTTTCTAGTTGGAATCTGTTACCCATTTTACACACACACACACACACACACACACACACATACATACATACATACATACATACATACATACATACATATATATACTAATATATATATATATACTATAGCATAAATAGGTTTCTAATATGTATATATAAATATATATATACTATAGAATAAATAGGTTTCTCATATATATATATATATATATATATATATGTACACACACACACATATATATATGAACAAACAGTTAATAAAATATGTTGAAAAACACTTTAAAATGAGTTAAAAACCTTTGACTTACTTGTTGTTTCATCAAATACTTCTGCATGCAAAATCCGATCCCGCATTTTGCTAATTCCTACCCTCTGATGAGAAGGAAAGTATTTCTTCGAAACTCCGCGGATTAAGGACTATCCATTTATCTAGTGTTTCCTTTTCGGATTAAATATGTTTTTAACTCATTTTAAAGTGTTTTTTTAACTTATTTTATTAACTGTTTGTTCATATTATAAGCTCTATTTCCTATTTGGTTTCATCGAGCTTTTACATCTGAATGAGATAATTTTATAAATATTAATTCTTTAATATTTATAATATACTTTAATTTTACCATCTTGCATCATTTTGGAATATTTAATTGTAATTTTTATTTTATATATATATATATATATATATATATATATATATATATATATATAGTAAGTTATAAAATATACATGGTAATTAAGCTACACAGAATATTCTGCGTTTCATCCACGCTAGGATTCATCAGGCTTATATATGGCAATTAAGCTACATATTTTATCAACTGTTTTTAATTTTACCGTTATTGGATATTTTACTCTTCACCAGACTATCCATTCATGTGAAATCACCCTTTTTTTCACCCTATTCCCTCCACTTCACTATTTGTTACCAAGTAAGATATGTGATTTGCCTGTAGTTTCATTAAATACTTTTGCAAGCAAAATCCGATCCCGCATTTTGCTGAATCCTACCCTCTGATGAGAAGGAAGGTATTTCTTCGAAACTCCGCAGATTAAGGACTATCCACTTATTTTGTCCTTTTTTAAAATTAAATCTTTTTAACTCTTTTTCAAAGTGTGTTTTAACATGTTTTATTAACTACTTGTTCTTATTATGAGCTCTATTTCGTATTTGGTTTTATCGAGCTTTTACATCTGGTTAAGATTACTTTATAAATATTTACTCTTCAATATTCATAATATACTTTAGTTTATCAATCTTGGATTATTTTGGTAAACTTAACTGTAATTCTTATTTCATTATATATATATATACACACACACACACACACACACACACACACACACACACACACATATATATATATATATATATATATATATATATATATATATATATTAATTGTAGTGATTCAATGAATTTCAAAAACCCTTTTTGAAGTGAAATGTTTGAGTTTCATATCAAAGAATTTTATTATTCTAAGCAAGAGAAAGAAAACTTTAAAAATTTAATCTCCTTAACCTATAGGGTTTCAATGTCTACCATCTCTTCAGATCAGAAAATATTAGCAAATATTTATAAAGGTATGTACCCTATTGGCTAAAGTCAGTGAGATATGGAAAGTCAAAGTAAAAAATAATTGATTAATTAGAAGTCATATAGCAAGAGAATTTGAAGAAAAGGATAAAGATATGAAAATTTCAGATCCACATTTTGTAAATCTTATAATCACAGGCTTCCATACAAACTGATTGTTAAATAAAAATCATTCTGAAGTTTATATATATATATATATATATATATATATATATATATATAGTAGAAATTGTAATTAATTTTTTAAAAAAGTGCTCAATACTGTTGTAGAGCAAATATGCTCAATACTGTTGTAGAGCAAATATGCGGTTTATTTTTATTACCGTATTTTTTTGTTTAGTTACATTATTGTTTCAGCTAGGCGACCATTTTTTGGCCGTCATGTAGCCTCTTCAGACTTTTACAGAAATGTCTGTAAAAGTCTGAGGAGGCTACACCGCGGCTACAAAACGGTCGCGTAGCTGAAACAATAATGTAACTAAACAGAAAAATACGGTAATAAAAAATAAAACGTATATATATATATATATATATATATATATATATATATATATATATATATATACTCGTTATTTCAATATTTATTGTAGTATTGTTTTAAAGTTCATCTACTGAGTCTGCTTCAGATAACTGTTTCTGATGTTCATCTTACGCTAGATTTGCTCATTATTACTTCGATTATCTCAAAACGCCCCACCCCAAATTAAATTGTGCCCACCGACTACCTACCCGTTACAAAAGCTTTTTTCTGATGACGCGCGCTCGTGATTCTATTTTTGTCTCATAATCGCGGACTGGAGACGAAAATCTTGAAAGCCGGTTTAACTGGTTCCGATCCTGAACATAGTTTGATTCCACGCACCCCCACTGACACCACCTACCCGTCATCAAGAATGTTTCCCAAAAATAACTCATTGCTGCTAGCAGGTTTTTAACGAATTATTTCATTGTATTATTTGCTTTTTTATTTTTATTTATTTTTTTTCTAGCAGGAGGAAAAAGTCATCACCTCGGATCACTGGAGTTGTCGTTGCACGTATGGCCGTATCTATCCACCCACCCGGTTTTTAGGCGTGGTGGACAAGTTTTGAGAAGAGGTGAGAGGGAAAATATCAAGATAGGCAACCTGCAACCCAAACCCCAGTTGCTCACATTGAGACTATCTCCATCGGCTCAGGCTGGTGAGGTTTTTCTTTTGGAGGGTTTTCAAACAATTTTTTCGTAAGAAACACGCCAAAAACTAAACAAGTAAGTCCATGATTTGTATTTATTTACTTAGCTTTTAATTAATTGTTTTTTAATTATTTTCACTTTATCGATATATCGATTTTTAACTTTAATTTAAAAATTATTTTTTTTTACTTTGGATATGATATATATATTTTACAAAACGTATGACCACTTCTCGTGTACCTTTGTGTAGATGTTTTTTTTTCTGGCAACTACGAAATTAGAATTAATATTTTTTGTTTATGTACCTTCATTAATGAATATTTGAAATCAAAAATGAAAAAATAAATAAATAAAACTATTTTTCATCGTACTTATATAATAGCTAAATTTAATATATCAGAAAGCGTTTCGTCTTCTTCAGAAACAAGTCAGCCATTTTTATCGTTTTTAATAATCAGAAAAGAAAAGAATAAAATTTAGTGATCATTCGAAGTTTAAAAAGAATTTAGGGACATTTTGACTGCCGAATTGAAAATCCTGTTTGCCTTTAAAATTCTAAACAAATCTTTACCTAATTAAAAGACTGAATTTTTTAGTAGTTATTTATCTCTAAAATAAAGATTAAAACATTACCTTTAAAAAATTAGGTAGACTAAAAGCAAAGTGTAGTATACGTTCTGATACTACACTTTTTGTGTTCGATTAATGAAGGAGAAATCCTTCTAGACTAATACATTTTAATTTCTGACTAAATATAGAGTGTCCTTTTTGAGGTGTTGGCTTATCCCCACATTATAAACGGATATTTTTCGAGCATTAAACTCGTCGGTAGTAAAGACGAATTGAGCAATATCGTAATAATTACATTTAACTTTGAAAATCCGATTAAAGAAGTAATTTGGTAATACAGAAACAGCAGAGCCAAACTCAAAACGAAACATAAATAGAATTAAAAGACATGCTGGCAACGCCGAGAAGGTACAACAGGTGAAAAATAACTGTTTAAAAAGTAGACCTAAAACTATAATGGTCGAACCTTGAAGTAAAGAGTTTTATGCAATGCATTCTAAATGTCATTTACCTTCGAAAGATATACCATACATTTTAGCTCGACTGAACACCAATCTCTGATTCCTCATCTAAAACATTCACGGCAAGAACTCGTTTGACTACGAGAAGGAAAAATAATTTTTCTTTCTCCTTCCTCTGTACTAGTACTAGGCGAAATTTCCGCGAACAGCTTCTTCGCAATGGATTCCCATGTGGAACACATTCCCGCAAGACTGCTTCCCTGCAAACTAAAATATACTTATATAGTGTTCCCACAATGAATCACTTCAGTTTATCTCATTAATTATTAATCATCCTCAATGTTGTCATGAATTTTTCTATCCTTCAACTAATTATAATTTTATCTCATTAACCCTTATTCTCGAGTGACTTTCGACATTCAGTAAAGTAGCTAACCTAAAAAAGTTGGGTTTTTTTCTTATTTATGTCCTGGTTAATTGAAAGTTTATATAATCATTTTTAAAATTATTTCTTGGAGAATTATTAGAATCCGCTATTGGGGCAGGGTGGTGGGTCCTGGGATTAAATCTTCGGTTAAATCATTCTAAAAACTCCCAAAATGGTAGGTGTGTCCCCTTGCTTATGTTTACGATCAAAGGTAAATAAAGTAATTATAAGAAAGGGGTTGCGCTTTCATTTACATTTTGTTGAAGTATCTAATGAAAACGGAACCTCCAGCTGACCCCTGATTTTGGTTTACCATTTTGCTTTCTTTCGATTGCATCAATATCAATACAAAAGTAGAATTTAGTAGTTACATGCACACACACACACGCGCGTGCGCGCAAGCACACACATATATATATATATATATATAGATGTGTATGTGTGTGTGTGTGTGTGTGTGTGTGTGTGTGTGTGTGTGTGTGTGTGTGTGTGTGTGTGATAAGCAAGCTTGGTAAGAAATTATAATGTTTTGTATTTTCAGTCCACAGAAAAACAGGGAAACCATTGATAGATTATTTTTATTGCATGCTTGTTGATATAGCACCATCCCGACAAGGTTTGGATGTAACACCAGATTGATTTTTGTATGTGTTAGACCTTTAGAACCACAAGGTTTTTCAGGGTGGGTATCGAGTAACAATAAAACTTGCCTGAATCACACACATCGATATTCACCAGTAAATGACATTTCAGGCGATCATCAGTAGAGCACCTTCACCTAATAGAGATGAAGGGACATAATCTTATTGCCGTTTCCGAAAGTAGCGTTTAATGCTTGAAGTTATGACTTCTTGAGCACCGAGTCGAACCAAACCCTGTAATCGTAGCCTGCGAATCAGAAAAAGAGAGCGCCAAGTCAAAGAAAGCTATGCTTGTTTTAAAATTATTTCCTGAATGAATATTGACCAAAGGCGTGAATAAGGAGACTACACTAGGAGTTCTTTATTCTTATAGTAAAACCGCTTATGTAAGTGTTTAAATAATGGGCGGTGTTGGTAGTCACGCACTTATGTGACAGGACAAAGCAATCAAATTTGTTTTAATCTTTACCTTTGCAAAAGAAAAACAACCCCTATCCTCGATGTTCTCAAGACCACGTCTATACACCTCTTTCGAGAGTGAAGCTTTATAAGACTGATTTATTAATTTTTTTTCTCACTGCTTAATTATCACTTGTGAATTTTGGGGACGCTTGTCTATCTGGAATTACCTACTTATTGATGCATGTCTTAGTAGGCAAGTTGATCTTCAACTTTTTTGTTAATATTAAGTATGTCTATAGGGCGGGTATTGGGATAGCGAGTACAGCTAAAAAAAAAAAAAACAACCCTGGTTTTTAATACATTTTTTATTTGAGGTCACAGCTCATCAGACCTGGAAGCCACTCGAGGACAAAATTAGTGAGTGTTAGGTAGACGATGCGATAACACCGTAATGATCAGTAGGGTTGTAGCAAAAGAATATTCTTATCATTGTTTAGACTCTCGAGTCTATATCCGACACAGTTTATCAATCGAGAACCACGTCACTCTATCTAAAACATATAAGATATTAATTGATATATACTTGAGAGTTAAAATAATGAAAAGAATGTTCTCTTGTCATACCCCTGATAATCTATAATGGTGGAACTTGGGTAGGATTTAATTATATCAGGAGACATCTCATTACGAACTTATTCACATTAGACTTGAAAACGATCATGTTATAGGCAGTACCGAAGTACGCTCACGGTGTTGTGTTCCTCAGACGGACGGTTCTAGGAAGGAATTTTTATTAAGATTTAGGGTCAGATTGAGATTAAGAGAATCGTTGACTACTGTTGCAGCTAGACGAATATTTCTTGCGAATGTTTTATGAAGAGGCCACGCAACGTCTCTTCTTGGAAAAAGATAAGGTAGGGAGGCGAAAGGGGTCATTGCCCACTAGATTTCGAAGATGGTTCTGAACCCTGTCAAGGCTGGAAAGGGTACTCTCACTAGTTCCTTCCCAAATTTGCTAATAGTACTCTTTCCTAGAACGTATTTAGCGCCTGTATATCTATATATCTATAAAAGTGAAATTGTCTGTGTGTGTATGTATGTGTGTGTGCCTGTGCGTGTACATTTCCTTACCAAACTACTCTGTCAATTTTCAGTCTATAGCCTCGAGATTTGACATAAGGAATATTGAGATTTGGGAAAATCTTTTTAATCAGTTTTCGGCCAGAAATTTGGCTGTCAAGGGGGTCAAAGTTCAACGATTTGACCTTCGAAAACCCGACCAAACTACTCTGCCAATTTTGGGTCTAAACACTTGAAATGTTAGATGTAGGTTACGTGGATATGGATCAAACGTTTTAATTTGATTTGAGCCCAAAACCATAAACGTTAAGGGGTCAAAATTGGGGTCAAAGTTTATAAATATTTGACCTCTGCGGCCTCTACCAAATTACTCAGCCAATTTTTGTCTAAACTTTTGAAATTTTACATAAAGTGTATTCAGACATAGTGCAAGTATTTTAACTGGTTTTAGCCGAAAATTTGCCTGTCAAGAGGTCAAAGTTCAAAAGATTTGACATTTACGGTATCTTGCAAACTATTCAGACAATTTTTGGTCTAAAGGTTTAAAATTTTACATAAAGGGTATTCAGACATGCAGCAAGCTTTTCAATCAGTTTTTGGGCGAAAATTTGGCTGTCAAGAGGTCAAAGTTGAATGAATTTACCTTTGCAGAGTCTATCAAACTCCTTCGCCAATTTTGTGTCCAAACACTTGAAATTTTAAATGTAGGTTAACTGGTCATGAATCTAACTTTTTTTAATATATATATACAAATGTAGATAAACTTATGAACAGTACATATGACCCTAGCTAAGCCGGGATGAACTGCTAGTCGTTTAATAAAAAGAGCTGAAAAATAAAGAATCATTTTTTTGTTTTTTTAAATGATTTTATCTACATTGATATACATTGTTTTATTTTATTTATTTATTTATTTATTTTGTAAATTGTTGCTTTTTATTTATAGAACGCAGATCAGTTTTAGCCAACAAACACTTGTTAGTTAATATAATGTCCACATTTTTTTTTAGAACCAATAAGCAAATATTAGGAATCATGTGTCCTGCTAGTTTCTGGTGCTACCAGATAAGAGTGTCCGGAATTACTTCCTGACTTAAAATGCACTAAAGATTGATGTTATTGTTTTATTTTTTCTCTTTGTAAAACTCAATCATGTTTTGCAGAGTCAAAAACAAACTCATCAATTTTCATACACAAAACAACCAAACCAAACATTGCTAATAAATATTTGAAAATATAAAAAAAACTTAATGCATAAAAATATTTTTGTAGAATTACTGGATTTGACATTAAATAATCCAAAAGCCAAAATTACAGGTTTCGGTATTAAATAAGCAGAAAAAGATTGATATGGCGTCCTCCGGTCCAAGATAACAGTGTAGTATCTGTTCTGATGGTACACATAAGTTAATTTGTCAATCTAGGGGAAACCCTTCTATGCAAAAGCAATTTTTATTTTTGCCTGATTTCAGAGTGACCCTTTTTGGAGAACTGTTATTCCCCCACATTAAAAATGACCTTGTCTTACATTTTGCTTTCATGGGGGACCAAATAAATACCAATAAAACAAAACAACCAAGTCAAAGCTGCTGGTTTAGCTAGCTGAGAGCAGGCGCAAGGCATTCCCACAAATAGTGGCAATGGAGAGGAGTAAAGCAACCCCTTAAATCAGTGGAGGAAGTCGTGCATGACGGTCCATCCACTCGTGTCCATTACAATCCATTGAAACACTAAACAACTTCAACATTATGCAATGTTTTCGATAAATATTTTAGCCACATACACAAGGTTATATTAGCAATTAATATCCAGCAATCTTCTGAAGCTCAGCCCTGCAATTACGAAGGTAATTGTAAGAAACAGAATTTCAATACTTACAAAGTCAGTCCCGAGTATCAACGAAAAATTCAGAGTCAGTCCTCAGTTTTCCCAAATCTAATAACAAACAATACGAGTAAAAGGGTGCAGTTTGACAGATAATACGAAAGTTGAAATTCTTAGAAAAAGATGTAAAAGGGCAAACGAAACTGCACTGCACGAATCCCAAACCGGATTAGGGTTAGTGTTAATGTTAAAATATTTTTAGTTCCATTTCCAAAATAAGTGAAGCTAAAAAAAAAACCTTCCTAAAACAATTTTTTTTTTTTTTTTTTGCTATAATTTGGATTATACAAACTAGTGCTTTCATCTTGAGTGTCATTCGCAAAATGGCTAGATTGATGTAACTTCCAACCTTCTTCAGGTGTATCTTGTAAAACTCGGGAAATTTTCTATCGAATTCTGGAATTTGCACGGAACATTTTATTTAATCCACAGTGATTGTTCCATCAGCCATGTTATAAACAATTCGCAATTATAATTCTGAGTATCGCTCCCGGTGAGGATTGAATCTTCCACCTCGAGAAGATGGTGTAAATTATAACTAAATGTTACCAGGTACTTTATCCGTTATCTCACTAGTCTTTAGCTGTGGCGTAACGGATACGTACTTTGTAAAATATAGTTCTAAGTGAAACTTTTTAGCGGGCGATACTCAGAATACAATAGGGAACTACCTAGGACTTCCACTCCTTAATGGCTGACAGGACAAAAGCATACTATCTCCGGTGAATTAAAGAAAAGGATTCATTCAAAATTCTCGATTTCGACAAAAATATAACCGAGTTCGACAAGATACACCTGAAAAAGATCTGAGGTTCTATCGGCTGAAAAGCTGTGAAAATAACACTGAAGAAATATTCACAAACGTTTTTTTTTTGTATTTTTAAATGACTTTGTTTTTATTCATCTTAAACTAAAAATATTGCTACTGAGGCGTAAGGGGGTATTGTTATTAGCGGTCAGATTCGTAGGGGATAACCTAAGTTATAAGTAAGCTGCTTGTTCACACGACATTTACATTTTTGTGCATTGGTACAGTCGGGGAAACGGGATGGAAGGATAGAATGCTATTTTGTTTTTTACTCATGTTCACCTCTTAAAAAACATGTCGCCACTTGGACTTAAGGGGCTACTATTTGGGGCCATGTCTAGGAAAGATTAAAAGATATTTGTTTATGTTACATTTAAACTTTTGCATATCAATACAGCCAGGGAAGCAGGTCGCAGGAGGGGAACTCCAAAGTCTAGCTGTTCGAGGGAAGAAACTATTAGAATAGAAAGCTTTCTGGCATTTAGGGATAACAACAGTGAAGAGGTGAGATCTTATTGCTAAGCGGGTTTGTCGGGGATATGTACGTTGAGGGGGTACAAGTGAAATGAGTTCATCAGAACACATTCCATCAAAATATGCTAAACAGGCACAGTGATGCAACATTGCGATGATGAGACAGGGGCTGGAGCTTAGTTGATAAAGTGGGACCGATTAGATTGACAACTCTTTTTTTTACTTTATCTAAGAGGGAGAGACTAGCGGTAGATGCACCAGCCCAGATATGGCAACAATACTCCATGCATGGGCGAATGGTGGCCTTGTAAAGACACAGGATACTCTAATAAACCAACAAGATTTCTTTGCATTTTGGGACCTATACAGTAAAGAGGTGGGATTTTGCTGCTTATTGAGTTGGTCGAGGGTGTTAAAATTGAAGGGATCAAGGGTAGTAAATCTATCAGGCCACATTTTGTGAAAGTACTTGTAAAAAAAACTCAAGGACGCAACAATGCGGCGATGGGACAAAGGTCGGAGCTGGGTAGAGAGTGTGAGGCCTATTAAGTTAGAAATTCGTTTTTTTTTTTTCGTTTTGTTTTTTGCACTCTGTCCAAAGTATCTTAAGCACATTTTCTATCAAATATAGGAATCAACATATGAATAAAATAAAAATTAATGCAAAACTTGGTAAACCACAGGAGCAAGCAACTCAGAACAGTAAGTTTTAATAATAACCCTTATCCCTGAGTGGCTTCCGGGCCTTGATAAGTGGTGACCTCAGTGTAAAAAAAAATATATCAGGTACCAAATCTGACTAGACACCATTTACCGCGTGAGTCGGTCGTTTTTCTATTTTGTCTGTAAATAATGAGTATAAATACCAAAACAAGATCTCCTACTTGAACCAATGTTCTTCTGGCTTTTCTCATTTACCAAAACTCCATTTTCTTCGAAAAGACATATTTGATATTTATAAATATTGGTATCTATCACTTTTGAAGTGTCACACGTGGACTAGCCCGATTAAGTGACTGTAATAACCACACAAAAAAATTATGATTCCAGATCTTTTATTATTTCTAAATATAAAAAACGTCGCATGAATCATGGTATTAATTATCCCATTTAAAATGTATTCCCATCTGTTTTAAAACTAAATGTAAGGTAGAACTAAAATATTTAATGTCAACACTCATCATATAATACCAAACTTTCTCCACGGTGACATACTTGATATTCAGAAAAAGATAGGAAATCGATCTGTCCTAGTTTCCACCATCTTTTATCCGCAGCGCGTAAATAGCTAAATCAGTTGGTTATAATACCACATAAATAATTTATATTATTATTTATGTTTTTATTGCTTCCGAATGGAGAAAACATCGAATGATTCATAGTATTAATTGTTCCATTTTCATGTATTTGTATTTTGAAAGAAATTGCAAATTAAAAATCATGATTTTGGCTTCAGTACTTATCATTTACCAATACTACATTTGATACACCAGGACATATTTAATGCTAGCTGGACGTCAAGCGTTGCCCGGTCGTACAATACGCTTAAGCATGATATTTTAATTCATGCAGATTGCGTATATATTAGAATCAATCATCTATTGAATATTATAGGAAGGAGCAAATTGACCGGTGGACTAATTCGCGATTTTTTTTTTATAAAAATGTAAAAATAATAATGATAATGTCGTTCATCAAATTTCGTCTGTTTTTGTTTACAAAATCATATCAGCTGATATTTAGGCTTGCCGATCTTAAAATAGTCTTTCTTCTCTTATAGATTAAAAGAAGAATTTTCTACAGGGGAATATTTTACGTTACACCTGCCAAAGACACATCGGTGTAACGTAAAATATTCTCCTGTAAAAATTCTTTTTAAGATCGAATTTTTTTGATTTTCGATACTTATCAGGCGAATTTCTGTACAAAACATATCTAAGAACACTGCCAGACATATAAATTTGCTTTGTGTTAGATTTGCAAAAAATAGGCTCAGCCGTTTCGGAACTTATTAGGAAGTAACTCACACATACACACATATAAAGTGACTTTTATATAATAGAGATTTTAAAAAAAGAAAATCAAGATACCTAATAAGTGTCTACGTATGACACTAATTAGAAATTTCGTAAAAACTGCACAATCTCAATCCCTTGGTTATCTATTTATACAGAGTTTTATATGTGTGTATGTTTATATATTTCTATATCTAGAATTTAAATATTATGAAATTTAAAACATGGTTGTCACCGGTAAGTGTGGATAATGTTGGCTATCTTTAGTTTTATTCAACGGAAGTAAATAGAGAGTGTGATCCCTTCGTGAAAATTCACATACTATCGATTTCTGTAAAAAAAAAATTTTTAATGGCATTAGTATCAATTAATAAATATTCCTTAAAATTACAGTTTCTTTGGAATATATGACAGATTTGTTAGAGGGCCTAATACGGGACAATCTCGCATTTGAAAATTTAAATATTTCAGATCTGTATTAAAAAATTAACCATAGTCATTAGACACCAATTAAGCAAGGTGCATTTGTTTCTTCAGACCACTTAAGCTAAATATATATAATCAACTTTTGTGTGTGTGCTGCATGTGTGTTCCCTATAGAAAGAAAGGTTAGAGAATTTATATAATATCTTAGAGAATATTATAATACAGGGGATGATAATGGAAGCATTCGCGAAATATCAGTCCACACTTAAGGAGGCTATCAGGCATAACTTCCCTAAAACTTAGAATATATTCCATTTTTATGAAATTTCAATCTTATGTACAAAATTTTCCCGGAAATACGATTGAATTGATGCCGAATCTGTAATCTGCCCTTTTAACTTAAGATGGTTGTGGGAGACAAACTTTCTTTAAACTTTAAGCATGATGGAATTGATATTACATTTATAATATTTACCGGGGAAGACAATGAAAGTTGTCTCGAATCATTACGTTATACTTTATGTACTCAATATCTACGTGCTCGCATTTCTAAGTGATCCGTGTAGACAAAACCTTCATTTAAACTTCAAATACTTAAATCCGATTTAAATTAAAATAAAACTATCGGTATATGACATTGTATCAAGGTGTTTTCTAATATTTCGGCCTTTTCTGACTATATTAGAGTGCGTAACGGAGGGAAGAGTTAGTAAAAAAAAAATAACAACGAAAGTAATATAGTGTTATCAGTATAGTGAAAAAGTATATAGTACTGATCCTCATTAAAGCCCCAGCAACGTCGGGTGATCCTGCTAATATATTTATATGTCCAACGACCTTTATATGTACCAATACTTGTTCTCATTTAACGCTGGGGAAAATATTTTATTCTTTTGTAAATGAACTGTAAAAAAAACTGTAGCTTTACTATTTAACTCAGGCATGGGCGGGTCAGGTGATTCATACCTTTTCCGTGTATTATTAGTGTACACCAACTTCATTAAAAATTACAGGAAAATAATTATATTCCACCAGTATTCGCATCAATATTCACATTCATATGAAAAAACTTTGGAATCAGCAAATCGGACAAAAAAAAAAAGAAAAAGAAAGAAAACTGAAAAGTTTTAAAAGGAAAACAAAAAGGAAAAACATATAAATCGATAGAAAAAAGAAATAAAATTATGCAAATAGATTCGCTTATTCAGTTTCTGTAAATATTAGTTTAAAAAATTGCGGTATTTTTATTAGTTAACTTTTGTAAAAAAGGGACATACAGACACAGACACATACATACACACACACACACACACACACACACACACACACACATATATATATATATATATATATATATATATATATATATATATATATATATATATATTCGGGTTTCTAATCCTGAGTTCGGATGTGTCTAACTGATGAGCCCAAATGAGGGCGAAACTCGAGTCTTGGACTTCCGGTTCTTTGACTGTCATGGCTCTTGTGAGTTGCGACGTTGTTTGGCTGTGGAATTTATTATATATATATATATATATATATATATATATATATATATATATATATATATATATTCTTTTTTCAGATTTTTCTGGATATCCTTTCGATTCGCCGAGCGGTCTTTTTTATTTCAATCGGTATGTTGTACAGAAGGGCGTCCAAAAATTGTTGTTCAGCCATATTCTATTCAAGCGCTGAACAACAACTTTTGGGCACCATGTTGTACAACATACCGATTGAAATTTAGAAAAAAAATACTGCTCGGCGAATCGAAAAGATATCCAGAAAATCGGAAAAAGAATAACTCTGTACAATCAGATGTGCTTGAATAATGACTTGCTGCAAAAATATACAAATATATATATATATATATATATATATATATATATATAGGTGTGTATGTGTGTATGCGTGTGTATTTATGTAGAATTATGATTTTTTTCAATTATATTTTACTTTTTATATATTAATCCTTAATTTATAAAACTCAATGTAATTACAGAGCACATAACGAACAAATGACAAAAGTGTCTCTCTCAATTTCTACCTCCCCCTCTCCCTCTCTTTATATATATATATATATATATATATATATATATATATATATATATATATATATACTAGCAAAAGTACTCGTCGTTGACTGGGTTCAAAAACAGCCTACAGAAAATGGACTATGATTTATGAAAGTATGATAGCTTATGAAAAGGAAGGGTTGTAAATTTGGGTTGAATTTGGGGGTATCAAAACCAAAGCAAAATATGATAAAAGTAAAAATAAAATAGATAAACACCATAATTTATTATACCATTCCTGTTCACACTGAAAAACTTATCACAATATTCTGTGGATCTATATTAAAAAATCTTGTTAAACTTTGTGACATATTTTCATTCTATGGAGATCAGGTGCGAACGAACACCCCATAATTTTATTATACCATATTTCTTCAAACTGAAACATAATTATCAAAATATACTTAGGCAGATAGATATGAAAAGTCTTTATTAAAGTTTGTGCCTATTTCCATTCTATGGAGGCCAGGCGCGAACGGAGACTCCACAATTTTATTATACCGTCCCTATTTAAGTTAAAACATACTTATCAAAGTATTCTTATGTACATCTATAGCAAAAACACTTGTAAACGTTTTTTTTAATTTTGTATTTCCATACTTTGTGGACCAGGCGCGAATGCAGACTCCACAATTTTAATGAACCACCGTTCTGCCAGATCAAACATACCCATTCCTGTGTCTCGGTACATCTTCTATCATTATATTTAATCAGTTTTTTAAAATAGTCAATGATATAGGAGCCTATTCGTGACCAGACACACACACACACACACACACACACACACACACACACACACACATTCAGCTTTATATCGTAGATATATATATACGAATAAGAATAGAAAGTCAACTTTAGGTTTATTTTCGTCAATCTCGTGTTCTTGCTTCTCTTATAAATTCCTCTCATTCCATGATCAAAATTTCAGACCGATGGAGAATAATTGCTTTTTTTCTGAATGAAATGTTGTTTTAAATGAATGGTGTGTAGATATTTCCTATTATTTCATAGTATCATCATTCAACTTTCAATTAAGGTATTGTTATATATTTATATGTATAAAGTTCCCTATTAAACTACATAACCGATCATTATAAATGTCCATGAAAATTTGCTAGGGGTAAGGTCTTCAAATATATTTTTATGTTTTTTTATGTCTTTGGGGGTATGCTCCGATTTTGCTTGGATCCCCTTAATGGTAAGTTTACAAAATAAAATACATGCCCACATTACCATTACTAAGGCTTTTGATAGGGCATTGCATAAAGGTTTACTTCACAAGATCTCCAGCTAGTGTATAGTAGAAATGTCTTCTCAATTATTAAATCATTTCTCTCTGATAGGTTCATAAGAGTAGTTGGTAATGGGCAGAAATCAGAAGCTCGCACTATTAATGCTGGATTCCCTAAGGGGGTCCATCCTGGGCCAACTCTCTTCCTGATCTACGTTAATGATCTTCCAAATTACATACTTACATCATTCGTAGATATTTATGCTGATGACACTACAATCTATGGTAGCACATCTAAGACTGTAAACGACCAAGTTCTCTCTGATTCTCTCTCCTATGATCTTGAGCACGTGGTATAATGGGGAAAGGAGTGGCTGGTTACTTTTAATGCATCTAAAACCAAGCTTCTATCTTTACATCATCAACGCTCTGATCCCCATCTGGCATCAATTGAAATGAATGGCTCTCGTCTTGGGGAGGCCTCATGTTTTGACAAGCTTCTGGGCTTAACCTTTACGGCTGATCTGAAATGGAACACATACACTAAACCCGTTGCCAAGGCCGTTGGAAAAATGATGGGATTCTTCTATCGATCCAGTAGATATCTCACTGCTGATGCAATTCTCTATCAATAGGTACGTCCAAGGATGGAGTACTGTTGCCACATCTGGGTAGGAGCTGCTAGAAAGGACTTATCCTGCCTTCGTAGACTTGTAGATGTCTTTTCTCTTCCCTGCAACCTCTTTTTCACAGAAGAGATGTTGCGAGTCTGTCTCTGCTTTATCGTTATTTTCATGGCAAGTGCCCGATAGCTTCAATCTATGGTCCCCCTCGCCGAACTTTCACAAGGAGCACTCGTCTAGCTGAAAACACTATCAATAGTTTCCCCCACTCTTTATATGTGCCTAAACCTAAACGTAGATTCCATGAACAAAGCTTCTTTCTTAGAACTGCACGCCTGTGGAACTGTCTTCCGTTTTCCTGCTTTCCAGCTGACTACAATATGGTTGTCTTCAAGTCCAACGTAACAAGTTTTTGATGAGCCGTTCTACTTAAGTTTACAAATTTACCGAATTTCCATTACTATCGATTACTAAATTGTTCAATTGACTACTGTACACACTTTAACCCTTATCTTCGAGTGGCTTCTGGGTGATGCCTATATATATATATATATATATATATATATATATATATATATATATATTCTATAATTCATAATGAAAACATTCTTCCACCTTAATCTTTCCAAACGGCCTAGGCATTCTGATTTCTTTTTCGGTAAACAAATAGCATATTGACCGCCATTAGGTCATATATGATAAATCGCGGCTGCGACTGAGATGAAATAAATAATAATGCCAAAAGATGAGATGTTGGTTTGAGTTTTTTTTTTTCATCTCAAATATATATGCACACACACACTGTATGTGTGTGTTAGTGTGTGTGTGTGTGTGTTAGTGTGTGTGTGTGTGTGTGTGTGTGTGTGTGTGTGTGTGTGTGTGTGTGTGTGTGTGTGTGTGTGTGTGTGTGTGTGTGTGGAAATATGTTTATTCAATTATATTTTACCTTTTATGTATACTAATCCTTCAATTTGTGACGCTCGGTGTAATTACAGAGCATATAACAAATAACTAACAAAAGTTTATACTCAAAATTTCAAGATGTTGCCTATCTTACCGTTTATTCCTGTCAGTAAAGAGACACAATTCTTAACAGCAACTATTTCGTAACAAAACTATTCATTAAATTATTATTATAATAGATAAAAAAAAGATGGTGTAATAAAATAAAAAAAGGTAATTGCAACTTCTCTCCCAATTTTCGGATTTTGTTATCATAGTCACATGCCTTTATTTTCTTTTAAATTTTCTTCTGATGTGTAAATAACAAAATAAATTCGTGGATTGCTATAATCATTAAATGAATTGATTTTGCGTTATGACACAAGTGTTGTCAAGCATTGTGCATATCAACTTACTTAAATGAATATTGTCAACATCTTGAAAGTTGGAATAAAGATTTTTGCCATTTATTTGTGTTATACATATATATATATATATATATATATATATATATATATATAGAGAGAGAGAGAGAGAGAGACAGACAGACAGACAGACAGACAGATATATATATAGAGAGAGAGAGCGAGCGAGAGAGAGATAGAGAGAGAGATTGCTTTTTTATTAACGGATGAAATATATTCAATATATACGATACACAGTAAATGCTAATCTAATTATAACGTTTATCATAATTTATAAATGGTTGAATTTTATACTAAGACGGAATTTTCTGTTTAAAACATCGACAATTAGACGTCAACTTATAGGAATTCACACATTTGAAACCGTTGGAAGGAAAAATACAGTTTGCGCGCATGCGCGAGCGCGCGCGCGCGTGTGTGTGTGTGTGTGTGTGTGTGTGTGTGTGTGTGTGTGTGTGTGATTTTTTAAAACTAATGGGCGAAGACTTATTGCACTATCTGGTAAGACAAGAGAAACAACCTCAAATGTCGTTGTAACAAGTGTGAGCGAAATACATACATAAATACACACACACACACACACACACACACACACACACACACACATATATATATATATATATATATATATATATATATATATATATATATACCGGATATACCGGATCATCATCCCCCAAATGTTGCATTCCTTGTTTAAACAATAAATATTTTGTTTTTAAATTAGGTTTTCTGAAAGAAATTTATATATAAGACCTACAATATATATATATATATATATATATATATATATAGTAATGGAATCAAAAGGATGTAGTGTTTACCTGATAGCAAAGATAAACTTCAATCTAATATAAATACCAGTATTTATATATAGATTATTTAATCCCAACCGAATAAAAAAGCTCAATGCGCAATAGAGAGTATAGCTTATTATAAGATAAAGAAAATTAAAACTGTAAGTCGAACTTTACAATCAAATTTTTTTATTCGACTGAATATTCTAAAAAAAAAACAATTTACAAAGTAGTCCAAATTCTAGCAATGCTACAAATATAATTTGCTGATTTCTTTTTGTCCTCCGATGAGAAGAATAACAAGAATTACATTGTTTGAAACTTCGCGGAATAAGGACTTTGTAAATTGTTTTTTGGAGTATTCAGTCGAACAATAAATTGTGATTGTAAAGTTCAACTTGGAGTTTTGATTTTCTTTCTCTCTTTTTTTTTTTTTTTTTTTTGCAAATTCAAGCAAACAAAAGGCCTTTTCTAGTTGAATGAACGCCATTACTGGATCAGAAAAAATGAAAAAAAATCAATAGCCTTACAAAAAACATAATGCATTTAGCTTTAACACCGCACCACATTCAATTTATTAACATTCATTATGACGCAAATATGAGTTCTTGAAATGTTCCTAAGACTTTTGAAACACCCTGTATTTAAAAAACAAATCAATACATGTTGTATTTCTTTTTTCTTCTTTTTCTTGCCTCTTTCACCTCCTTTTTTATCTGGCGTGTTTGTTTTTAAGTGTAAATATTTAAATAAAAAATAGCACCTTTCGCTCGTTTCTGAGAAATTATTTTAAGGATGAAGGTCACGTAGCAAAATTCAGCCATAATATTCCATGTGCTTGAAAATCTTATTACCGCTTTTTTCATTTTATCTATATGTAAGACTTGCAGGAAGACCCGACGTTGTTCGGGATTTAATGAGGACCAACAAATATTCCGCCCTCCCATACTTTTAATGTCATTGAAATCGGTGAAATCGACCCATTTTTTCAATCAAACGCACTTGTGATGTTAGCCTATACAAATGTGTTAACTTTTGTTAAAATCGGAATTTCTTTTTAATCGGATTTTTTTTTCGATTAAATTATCGGAAGCATTCCGATAAAAACCTATCTAAGAACACTCTCAGACACATCAAGTTCCTTAATGTGAAATGGAAAAAAATTGTTACAGCCATTTCCGAGTCCATTGGGAATAAATACAAACACAGACAAAATTCCATTTTATATAATAGATAGATAGATAGCTAGATAGTTTTGTTTATCTGTGAATTTTGTAAAGTCACCGTCTTGTGTAAATGGTACACGTTCTTTTGTTTTTCGAAAACAATTTAAATGCATTGCTACGTTTCTATAACTCCTACTGAGTTACGTAATACAAATAAGTCATTTTATTTAACGCGCGAAATAGTTTCACAAAAAAACATCCTACGACATCCTGTGAAAATACAGAAAACCTAAGAAATATGTGGGCAGTTTAGAGACTTTTATATCAGTTGAAAGTCTGATTCTTGGAGGACACCTTCCACTCCCAAACTCTACCTTCCTGTCGTTTTCACCCAAACAAAACCCATAAACAGTGGCAGGTCTATTATTATTATTATTATTATTATTATTATTATTATTATTATTATTATTATTATTAACCAGGGTTAATGACTTACTAATCAGCACCCTTAAATAATCTATATGATTTCTTCTTTTTTTTTTTTTTGTCGAATGTTTTGAACCTCTCAATTCCCATCGTTTTTATCAACTGATAAATGCCCTCCTGTAATTTAAAAAAAAAAAAAAAAAACATTCAAACATTGGGAATATTTTTAAGTGATATTGGTCCCTGGGGTAAATGTGGTATTATGGTGACTGTGGTGAGTTCGCATTACAATTAAACGTTTGTATGTTAGTACAGTCAGGTAAGCAAGAAATAGGAAGGAAAATACAAAGTCTGGCAATGCGAGAGAAGAAACTATTAAAGTATAAGCTTTCCAGCATCTAAGGAAATTAACAGTGAAGGGGTAGTATTTGGGGGGGGGGGGGGTAGTCTAAATTATGTATGTCGAGATACGAGTTAGACAGATCGATGACGTTCGTAAATAGGAGACCTAATAACTAAAAAATGACGTCCCTTCCTGAGGTCAGAGCAAGTAAGATCTGTCGAGAAATCAGACTGTCGATAATGAATGAAAGCGTTTTAAAAAAAGAAAGAAAAAAAACACTAGAAAACTTTAAAACTTAAAAATAGATCCAATTAATACTGAAACTGAACTTATTTAATATTATTTTTTTAATGAAAATGAGACTTAATACGAAAAGCAAACTTGTACCTTGTTTTTGCGAAAATAACATTATGTAAATAAACATGTTGTTTCATAGATTTTAAAATTTGTTTATTGTTTTACTATTGGAATTTTTTAGATGAGTAATTTGTATATTTATTTATTTGCGGACTGTTATCCTCATCTTGATAGTTGTTATGGTTTCACCACGTTTTGGGGCAACTATTCCTCTGGCCTTCGTCAGGTGGTTACCCGCAACGGGATAGGAATGCTGAGTCTTGTAAGTGTATCCTCAGTAATTACTGCCTTCCATAGTTGTCGTCTCATCATGTTTTGGCCAACTAATCCTCTGACCGGCATTGGATAGGATTGAAACCGACATCTTCAGACCGAATAGTTCGCCGAAACGTCGTAAAACAACAACCAGGAAGATAAGGAAAGCAGTCCACAAATAAATAAATAAATAAATATACAAATTACTTATCTTAAAGGGTTCCAATAATAAACTAATATTATGTAAATAAACATTATATTGTTTAATGGATTTAAAAGATTAAAATTCGTTTATTATTAGCTTTAAAAAAAGAATTAAAAAGTAAATAAAGGGACACGATTCGATTTATAGTGAAACAACCTTATTCAATATTAATTAAAAAGTAAAAACAAAAAAGTATATATAAAAATGTGTCTGTTTAAATCAATCAATCACTGAAAAATAAACAGTATAATAAAATTAAGGAATAATAAACACAATAATTAAACAAACGAATTAAAATAGAACAATAGATATTTTTTAAAAAACGAATGCGAACGATAAACACTTTTTAAGAACGAAAACAAACGATAAATAATGTCAAATATGAAAACGATTTAAATTCAAAAAATAATTAAAATACAGAGTTACTAGTGCAGAAATATATCTTTTAAATCAAAATTATAGATACATATATTGGATAATTTAGTTAAGAATGGGTTTCTGAATAATAACGTTAATAGTGTTGCTCTAGCAAAGCTTCTTTGTCTTATCTATCCTACTATTTGACCCAAAGTTTAAAGAAAGAGAGAGTATTGTATATAGTGGAACGATAAA
The DNA here is from genome assembly GCF_053919585.1 of Euprymna scolopes. Classification (NCBI taxonomy): domain Eukaryota; kingdom Metazoa; phylum Mollusca; class Cephalopoda; order Sepiida; family Sepiolidae; genus Euprymna; species Euprymna scolopes. The sequence continues at coordinate 75,566,505 of NC_136522.1, forward strand.
GCTGTAAACCTGAAGAAAACAACAGTATACCTTTATTTTAAAACTTTTATTGAAAAATACAATTCATGTAAAGTGATTATGTAGTAGAGCTGGCATCTATTCAATGGAGCCGCCTTCAGCCTCAATCACCGCTTCAGTACGGGTTCGGAACTAGGAACATGCATTTTCCACAATCGCCGGCGGGAGGTCGGCGAATACTCAGCGGATGGCGGCGATCAGGCTGGCTTTGGTGTTGTGGGAGGTCATGTTGGTGATGTTCTCGACGTATGCCCAAACGAAGTAGTCCAGCGGGTTCGGGTCGGGGGAGTAGGGGGCAATGAGAGAAAGGTATAAAGTCGTAGCACTCCTTCTGATCCAAGCTTGGGTCTCTTTGGACTTGTGAGCCGGCGCCGAGGCCTGCTGCCACACCCAGGGCCATCTGATTGCACCAGGGGATCACCACACTTCAGCATATAAAGGTACATTATGGTGTTGACTTTCAAGCCGACTTCGAAGATGTTAGGTAGCATCATATGGCCCTCACTTGAAACCACGCCAAAGACCATAACCGTGGCCAGAAATTTTGTTTTCATCACACTGAACACCTCCCTGTTATTCAAGGCAATCTAAAGGTTCTGGAAATGGTCTTGTTTTTATAACTTGAATCGGTAGAGAGCATGAGTTGTACAGTGGCGCATCTCCGATCTTGCTCGTTGAACATTGTGTCACTTTCAAACATGATAGAAGGCTCCTATCGTTATTGGGATTTATATACAACTGGCCAACTAGTAGATGATCTGCAACAAAAAAAGAAAACAGGTTTTCATCAAATGGAAATGAAATCATGTCGTCTTTTCTAGGGCGACAATTTTATCGTTCCACCTTGTAGAAAAAATGATGTCACAACCACACAGTAATTTGAATCCGGCATGTCGAATTGACTTTTCCACCTCGTAAATATACACGAGAAAAGATTAACAATTTATTTAATTATTAAACCTTATTCATCTAAAGTATGTTTCCTGTGAATGTTTAACCAAGTGGTGTACCCCTCCCCCCTGAGCTACCAGCTGTAGTAAAATGGCGCATAAAATCACGATGAAACAATCCGGGTGTGAAAAAATCTTTTGCTGTCATTCAAAGTATTTTACTTTCTTGTTTACTTTTCTTTCCTATTCACCATCCATTAAATAGTACATTGTAACGAAACGGTGTAAGTACGCGCTGTTCTCATTGAGATGCCAGCTGAAGTTATTGACCTCGTATCGATTTTTCGGAAAGGAGAGAGAAATGATGATCGTCTATTAAGTGATGCTTGGTATTTGACACGGATACATGTCTTGACATGATGAGAGAGATCCAGCTACCTTTATTTTTTTCTTTAAATATAAATAGAGAAAAAAAACTATTTGAACGTTGATTATTGTTTCTGTAGCCTTAAATAACAACAAAGCACATTTGTCAAATAGTTAAGTTTGTATCTGTTTATGACATCCGTTCAGGTTTAAGAGACAATGGATAACCCTTGTAAGGATTATGTGCGTGTAATTGTGAAGCAGGTGTTGCGCAATCTCAAAACGCACGTCTCCTGAAACGACACCGCTTGATACTAGTAGCTAAGAGAAGACCAGGACGACTGGAAACAATCCTGAGATAAGCAGTGACCACATATAGCACCTGGTATCCCCAAATACTTATTTATTTTAGTACTGAGCACGTTCAGCGTAGCTTAGCTTCCGTGATCTAACGGGAACCGGTGGGGTTAACGTGAGTATGCCGTATATATGTATAACATTTTTATAAACAAACGTTAAAGGAACACTTCGCACAATGTTTTTTACGTAAAGCGACCAAAAAAAAACAAATCAAATAATAAAAGTATTTTTTTACATACCTTGTTGGTTTTACTCCTCCGATCATCATTTTTCCATGCGTAGGCCCTGACATCTTGCGGTTGTTGATTTCTTTTTAACCCACGACGGCTCTACTCATGTATGCCAACACAATGGAAACTTGCGGAGGTTTCAAAGGTTTTATTTTAGAGAGAAAAAGTCTGTTCACGAGGGTAAGCGAGTACATCAGCTAAAATTAATTCCTTCTTAGTTGTTCTTTTACTCGAGGACTGAGAGATGCATGCGGCAGACATCGAGGTGACATTCGTTTAGATCATATCTACTCTTTCAGTCGCATGTCGCTTCTATCTCTTTTAAATGCCAACCGACTAGAAACTCTGTTCTTTCTCCCGAATACTCTATGTCATATTATTCGACACCTGTATTTCTGGCGTGTTTTTGCGCAGCGAGCTAATCAGAAAACCGTCGCCCCAATAACGCTAGCTGCATGTGGATCTATTCCCTTTTACAGCCAGATTACCCTGACCTGCACTTATGTTACAACGTTGCAGAACAAACATAATTAAATAAATAAAATGCAGGTCGGCAATTTTTCTTTTTTCTATTCAAAAATGATCAAGACTCGCAACTGGCTTTTAATGTCGCTCACAATGAAGATTGAACGTTTAACCTCAAGAAGAGTGTAACTTACAATTGAATTTTAGCAAGTATTTTATCCCCTATGCTACGAGTCCTGACGGGAAACACTTCAGATGAGAAAAGTAATCCGAAAAATCGACAATTACGAATTAGCTATCCTTATCTCCAAAACTCAGAAAGAAATGGTTGGTTCGCTTTGTTGTTGTTCTAAACCAACGAACAGCGCGTTGACGGTGATTACACCGAAGGGGTCGATAATCACTGCATAATCATATCATATTCGGGCATCTTTAGAACCATAAGTCTATACGTGTGTGCTTCCAAGCCAACTGACAACTTTTTCCCTTCACTCTCTATTTTTGAGTCATATAACATCATGTCAATTTTAGCACACAAAAGATCATGCTGACATCCGAAGACACTAAGCCGACTCTTATATTCTGTTATACCTAAAAAAAAAAGAAAACGACAATGTTTAACAGTACAGTAACGTGACATCAATTGTAAAATAACTTTCCGTAAATTTACATGACATTTCGCGAAAATGTTCCACACCTTGAACTCCATATTTTCGTTAAGTTTTTTTTATTTCTATAATTTTCATAAAATAAATTAAAATTTTATGCGAATCTTTTATCTTTTTTGATCAAAGCGAAGTATACTTATCCAAGACCCCTGATAATGTAGGTTCAGAGTATATATACACTTATGATACTCTATATCCAAAGCTCCAAGTATTAATAAACAAATAAACAGGCATGAACTACAATCTATACATTTTGTCTTCTGTCTGGCAGAGAATTAGTCGCATGTAGTATATTGTTAGTCACCTGGGGCTAATCTGGCATATATTGTAGGCCAAATCGTACTGACTTCTGAAAACCACACCAGACCTTATATTCGCGAATAAATGGCATATCGATATTTTAATGTCATTTATCGTAGACATCAATAATAGTACCAGGTGTATTGATTCTGCTTTTTTAACGTATATTTGTAGTAATATTTTGGAAGATAGGTAAATATTTTGTTTGTTTCCTTTTATTTGTTTCGTAAAGTCCTGTAACTTTCAGAAAAATTAATATTTTATCTATGTGAGGATTGTTTAACGGATTCATCTTATTGCTTATTTGGTAGTATTTTTGTCTGGTGTGTTGGCGATTTTTACAGGTAATGAGCATGCGTTCAACGGCGAAGGGTGATAGGTATGCATGTTGTAGGTTTTTCTCCATTCAGGAGATATGAATGAGTTGAGTAAATATGAGCGATTCATATTCTTACTATTTATCCAATGTGTCGGTTATCCCCGCCTTTGTTTTCATAGCCGACATCACGAGGCCATGACGTCATCAACTGTTGACAAGGGCAAACAAACAAGCAAATTTTAATAGTAAATTATTAAATCAAATCAATCATTGATGGAACTTTACGTATATATTAATTTAGTGGGGAACATCGAATCTTAAATTTTCCGAGCTCTACCAAGTCATCATTCGTCCATGTATCGTGTATTGTTGTCACATCTGAGCTGGTGCGTTGACCACTAATTTATCCCTTTTAGACAACATCTCAATAAAGTCTCCAATCTGATAGGGCCCACACTATCAGCCAAGATGTACTCGTTGAATTCCCAGCATAATACCCCCCAAAAAATTAACATGACAAGCAGGAAAATCTTAATTCTTCGATGTAAAGACTTTTACTCTAATAGCTTCTCCCCTATGAACTGCTTTGGAAATCCTTCAATGTGTCCTGCTTCCCTGACTGACTAATTTGTAGCAATTTAATAAATATGAACAGATATCTCCCTGCTCAATCCCTTATATATAACCCCGTCCACTGTAGAGGTCCCTAGATTCTCGAAAGCCTTTACTCTGATACTTTCTCCTCCATGATCTGCTAGACTTTGAAAGTCCTCTCTTGTCTCCTGCTTCTCTGACTGCATTAACTTGAAGCAATATGAATGCAATATGAACACACATCGCGCTGCCAAATTCCCTATATACTGCTCCTGCCCACATGATCGTAAATACTCTTGCATTCACTTTCTTGCGTCCTGAATACGATTTCATGCCGCGAGCTGCAAGTGGCAATGCACCTTGTTTGGAATGAATAACAAATTAAATGAGGGAAACATTTGCATGTCACGGAGGCCAACGGAATTTTGTAGCCGCTCGCAAAATAGCTGCTGTTATTTTACCATGAGTGTTGGTTATCTTCCTGTTGAACATAAATATCCACTGTCTAACAAATTGGGCCATCGTTTAATTGATTTAACTGACCGCTTTTTTTAATCGTGATCGTGAGTGGGATTATTACAATCACTTTCTTGCGTCTTAAATACGATTTCCCGTCGCGAGCTGCTTGACGACTATCCTGATTATACAGGTTACAACATCAATTTATATTATTGTTATGTGGAGATAGGTAACCAACCAGGAATATTCTACATAAGGAACGAGTCACCGGATTCACCGGATTCATCGGACCTTTTTAAACAGAGACTTCTCCCTGAACGTGAACACTCTTTATTTGTTGCTATTGTAAATACATAAATAAACTTTTCTTTCAGTATTCAAACCACAGGGTATATTTAGTTATTCCTTTCACGGAATACTTTATCTTTGATTGTCCGTATAATAGGACACCTTAGGACATATCCATTATATATGCGGTCGGTCTGTCTGTTCCGACCTTGATACGCATTAATTTACAATAACTTTATTTATATTTCGGAATTTTGGAAATGAGAATTGAAAATTTGTATTATTTGGATTCTTCGGGCTACTGTTTTCCTCTTGATTGTTACCTTTACAATGTTTTCACCGATGTACACCCCGACCGAGTTTTTAAGTGTAACTTCTCGAATATGGGAATATTCCTGTAGAACTATCTAACAGAACCCTTTATTTAACCCACTATGATTTGTTCCTCTAATGCTGTCAACTATTTTATTGGTATATGAATATTGGTGGAATTTGATATAAAATAATTATATATATATATATATATATATATATATATATATATATATATATATATACATATATATCTACTTCATTTAATCAGATACATTAATATACGAAAGTATAATTTATGCGTAAACTTTAAGCATTTACTTCAACGGTACAGTGCTCAATACATAGATAGAACTAGGTAGTAAGTGATATATATATTTATAACTTACTATATATATATATATGTGTGTGTGTGTGTGTGTGCGTGTGTGTGTGCGTGTGTGTGGGGGTGTGTGTATATTATTATTATTATTATTATTATTATTATTTTATGTATCTACATAAGTTGTTTTGTAAATATTTTCTGTATTTACTTTGACAGTGCTCGATAACTAAGTAAAACTATGTAATAAGTTTTGAAAATATATATGGAAATTAAGCTACAAAGATTTTTCCGCATTTGATCCTCGTAAAGAATAATCAGGATATTGCATGGAATTGATGTTGTTTCGCGTTTTTATATATCCGCATGGTATTGGGTTTGCTAGTCAGCCAATCAGATTCTCAGTTACTCACACACCCATTTTTCGTAACCAATGAGCGTGCGCACCTGTTATATTAGAGTATTTGTTTATTTAATAATTATTATAATTATGTTTATCATTTTTTTATTATTATTGTTATTAGTAGTAGTAGCAATTCATATTTTCGTTATCTTAAAGTAAAGCTTATTTTGTGAATAAATATTTGCTCTTTCACTCCTTCTTAAATGCAAGAATGAAATAGCAAACGTATGTATTTACAAAATAAACTTTACTTTAGGATATACGTTCGATGCATAGGTACGAATTAATTAGCATCAATAGGAAATTGACTCCAAAAATCAGCACAGATATAAGCATATTCAACCATAAAATTGCCCTAAAGCACTCATTCTAAGTAAACGTGCTATAACTTGTGTCAGTTTTCTAAAAAATCTAGTATATGCAATATATATTTATATATATATATATATATATATATATATAAATATATATAAATACTCCAAATTGATTTATGACAAGGTGGTGTGTGAAATGTGGACAATAATAAAATATTACAGCAAAACTTTATGAAGTACTGATTTGGTATTGAAAAAATATTAGCGTACATCGAGAATTACGAAAAATGTACAATTATTTCTACTTTTATCTAAGAAAATCAAATAGTGTGTGTTGTTCTCAACCTGCGTTACTTGTCGTCTTAGTTAATGTCATTCACAGATTCTCTCTTCCTTTCGCTTAAACTTTCATAGAAAAAGACGAGAAATGGCGTCAATCTATCGTAATACAATTGATCTTATGAATAAAGTATTTAATTTTTTATTAAAATTCTGGTCGCTTTTTCCTCTAATTTTCATGATACGCTAATATTTTTACATAACAAGTAAGTACGTCATAAAGTTTTGATGTCACTCTATATTTTACTGCCATATTTCATAATCGCCTCTTTATACAAAAACGACAAAATATGTTAAACAACTTTAATCATTATGAGGATTAAAATAAACATTTCGTATAATGTTATTAACTTTAACTCAGTTACAAAAAGATGTGACACAAGACCGTAAGGTGAGGAGAATAAACCGGTGCCCCACAGTTTGGTGTATGCTGGATTCGTAAATAGTACAGGGGAAGTTCTGATTGTATTGCCCTGTGGTTGGGCTCAAATAGTTATCAATAAATTACTCAATGGCCAAATGTCTATCAAATTGATTTTCGGGGACTAATGCGTGACTGGTTATATATATATATATATATATATATATATATATATATATATATATATATATATATATATATATATATATATATTCATTATGTGAGAGATTATATAATTATTTCCACGGCCAAACAACGTCGCAGTTCACAAGTGTCGTGACAGTCAACAAACCGGAATTCCAAGACCTGAGTTTCGCTCTCGTTTGGGCTCATCAGTCAGACGCATCCAAACTCAGGATTCCAAGCCCGCGTTCGGGTGTTGTCTGACTGATTAGCCTAAATGAGAGCGAAACTTGAGTCTTGGACTTGCAGTTTTTTTTTACTGTCATGGCTCCTGTGAGATGCGACGTTGTTTATCTCTCTCTCTCTCTCTCTCTCTCTCTCTATATATATATATATATATATATATATATATATATATATATATATATATATATATATATATATTGAAATCATGAAGGGAAGATTTTTATTACTGCTGATTAAAATTAAAATGTGTAAAACACGTTTTTTAAAAGTGCAAATGGGAAGAAACAAAAAAGCGGGAGTCGGCTGATCTCTTTCGCTCTCGCTTTATCATAACTGTATCCAGCGATTTAAAAAACGGAAAATTTTCAATTGTATTGGCAAGTACGTCTGTTGCTGAATATGTTGTGTTTCTGATTTGGCCAAGTAGATGCTTTTGAATTCTCCCATCCAATTTACATTGAACATCCACCCCCATAATAATAATAATGTAATTTACAATTTTAGTGTAGTTGTGGTGCCCACTACGTGGGTCGAACAACGTTAAGATTGGATAGGAGAGTCCAACATAGCAAAATCAGAAATGCGACATACCGAGCAACGAACTTATCTGTCAATAGATACGGGTCTTCAATAACTGACCATCTCATTAAAAACCCGTCATGCTCAGCGAACTTTAGCATGGACTCTTTTTCAATCCTAAGTCGTGCTCACTCCACATTTCTTCTAAAAATCTTGGAGACTATTCGCGTTCGCTTGAGGGGGGTCTTCTCTCTGTAAACAAAGGAATGCCTCTTAGGTTTGAGCGTGATTAACCTCGAAGATCTTCAAAAATATTATGTTGCTTTATTTTAATTGCTTCCCTGTTTTTTGTTTGTTTGTTTTTTGTTGTTGTTTTTTTGTTCAACGCAACGTAAATTAATTTTAATAATGTATATATTTTTATTTTTTTTATTTTTAAAATCTCTCGGTACAGCTTTGATAAAGCGAGAGCGAAACCGGTCATCCGACTCCTTCTACTTATTTTTCTTCCTCCATTTAAAAAAAACGTGTTTTACGCATGTTGCTTTTAATCATAAATTATCAAAGTCTTCCCTTCATAAGGAAACGAGGCTTTATTTAATCAAGCAGTCAAATAAATTCATTATAAAGGGTTTACATTACTTTAGTGCTTCCGTATTTACCTTAATCAAAAATTGGTCACTTGTTCTTTTTGTAAAACTATTTATACTCGGTAATTTTAGACGCGGGAAAAATGGGAAAAATGGTTCGAAATTATATTTACCAAGATAATCTTATTATAGAAAAAAATAAACTACCAACTAAATGGGTAAACGTCAACAAATTGTTACAAAAATATAAACTACAATACTAGAACATTAATTCGGCTACAACTAAACCAACTTTTGTCGAATGAGATTTACTGCACAGAACCAAAGCTATATCTCAGTCAACTGGGAACCACCCATCTCAGCAATGGGGTTGATTTAGTTATCGTTGGCGCTAAGGGAAAATCTTCACTTGAATTGAATGTTTGGTGCGAAATAAAATTAAACTTCTATCTTTATATCATGAATACTATGATACGCATCTGGCATCAATTAAAATGAATGGATCTCGTCTTGGTGAGGCTCCATGTTTTGACAAGCTTCTGACCTTTACTCCTGATCTGAAATAAAACACGTACATCAAATCTGTTGTCGCTGGAAAAATAATGGAATCCTTCTACCGCTCCAGTAGATATCTCACTGCTGATGCAATTTCTATATGTATAAAGCCAGGTACGCCCAAGGATGGAGTACTGCTGCCACATCTGGGCAGGAGCTGCTAGAAAGATTTTATCCTGCCTTAACAGAGTTCAAAATAGACTTCGTAGTCTAGTGGGGGGTACTCTTTTATCTTCCCTGCAACCTCTTTCCCACAGAAGAGACGTTGCGAGCCTGTCTCTTCTTTATTGTTATTTTCATGGCAAGTGCTCGTCTGAGCTCCAATCTATGCCTCTTCGCCAAACTTTCATAAAAACGGTCGTCTAGCTGAAACCACTGTCAATAATTTTCCCCACTCTTTTTCTGTACCTCAACCTAAACGTGTATTTCATAAACAAACTTTCTTTCTTAGAATTGCACGCTTGTGTAACTCTCTTCCGTTTGCCTGTTTTCCAGCTGGCTACAATTTGGTAGTCTTCAAGTCCAACGTAAACAAATTCTTGATAACGCATGCCCTTGATTAATCCAATTTTTCAAATTTCCACTACTAACGATTGCTACGATATTATCACATTGACTACTTATTGAATAACCCATATCCTCGAGTCACCTCCGGACCTTGATAAGTGGTGACTCCTATGTAAAAAGAAAATGTCTTTAATATTATCATTTGTCTTTTCTTTTCCAGGTGTGAAGAAAACGCTACCCTCCCAGGAAGGAAAATGGGCGGCAAAAAGTTACTCCTCGGAGTTACTTTGCTGCTGTTTTCCCAGTTAATACAACACTGTAACGCTGTCTGTAAGTATACAATGAAACTAGTATCTATTAAATAAAATGAAGTTTTACTTAACTAAGCAGATACTTGTTTATCTGACCGATAGTAGAGCACTTTTTGCACGCTTCGTCTTAAATAGTATTTTTCCCTTCTTGCTATTGTAACATTTCAATTAACCAGAATTAAGGGAACCGCTCCAACAAACCGTTCGCACATGGATTTTACAAGAAATGTTAAACGAAAGAAAAGCGCACAGTCTTTTCACACAAGCGCGCACTCGTACGCATGTGCGTTATCGCTTGTTAGCGATCAAAAATCTTTTCTTAATACGTGCGTAGTCTGGACGCTTTTTTTGTCGTCGTATTTCATGTGTTCGTTGATACCCTACTGTTTGTGATCTTCTGTCAACTAAGAAAATGTGCGCATGGAAATACTATGGACACGCTAGCAGCACCTTACGTGCAGGAACTTAAATAGAATGTGCTCTGAGGAACTCTTTGCCTTCCCAACATAAATACGCCCCGATTAACACGACAAGCATGACAATCTTACCCCTTTGAAGTAAAGCTACCTAGATGACGCAAAGTCTTTTATTCTAATACTTTCTCCCCCATGAAATGCTAGACTTTGGAAATCCTTCCCTGTTTCCTGCTTCTCTGAGTACATTTACTTGCATCTATTTAAATGTAATATGAACAGACATCCCGTTGTAATAACCCCTACATATTACCCCTACCTACACGATCTCAAATAGCAGGCTTTACGTGCTTGGAATGAATAAAAAAAATAAATGAGGGAAACCTTTGCTGGTCATGGAGCCCAACGGATTGTTGTAGTGGATCACAAAATGGCTCCTTTTTTATATTGTCTTCCTGATAATTATAGATGTGTACTGTCTAACAAATTGGGTCATACTTTAATTGATTAAACTGGCCGCTTTTTTTAATCGTGAGTGGGAGTGTTGCATTCACTTTCTTGCATTGAAATACGATTTAATGCTGCGAGCTGCTTGACAACTATCCTCATTATACTGGTTACAATCTCAATCTAAATTATATATGCGATCGGTCTGTCTGTTCCGACCTTGATTTGCATTAATTTACAATTACTGATTTCCTTTTTTTTTCCATAATTCACTACGATCATCTTCTGTTTATTTTAGCCATTTAATGGTCTCAAATAAAGCAATAACAATAGTATTTACGAGGTGTCTTAAATAAGTATCACAACATTTCGTATGGACACTTTATTGATAGTACACACATGAAACCCTATTCCCCTTCGAAGTAATCTCCTCCGGTTGCAATGCAATTGTTGTACTGTTCCAAAAAAGTCTGGAAGGCCCCATGGAAGTCCTCTTGTGTTCATATGTCAATAACCTTCGTCGCGGTCTCTTTCATCTCTTCAATTATCTCATAACAACAGCCTCTAACGTTTTCCTTGAGCTTAGCGAATGATCGAAAATCACAGAGAGTAAGGTCTGAACTATAGAGAGGGCGAGGAACTCTCTCGATGCACATCTTAGTCAAATATTCTGAACTCTAAGCACTCCTAGAACAAACTTCGCGCAAATTTCCTGCATTTCTAGTTCCTCGCGAATAATTGTGTGTACAGTTCCCATACTGACATCAAACTTTGCACTTATTGTCTCTATAGACATACGACGATCCGTATCCATGAAGTTCTTTATTTGGCCAATCAACTCTGGTGTTCTGACTTCCTTACTCCTCCCACACCACCTTTTATCATCCTTCACAGACTACTTGTTTTGCTTGAATCTCTTATGCCTCTCCAAACTTGATGCTCAATTCATACAAGATGGTCCAAAAGCAATCTGAAGCATTCCATACGTTTCTGTAGCATTTTTCCAAGTTTAAAACACTATTTTATTTTATATCATTCTTCTAAAGTATCCTTGCATCCAGATTGAATTTTTGAAATTCACCAACTGTTACAATCAGGCTTTCGTTTTGTGTATTCCAATTCCTGTTGTAGTTGTTTATTTAAGCCTGAAATCATATAAATAAGACAGTCATCTGATAAGAGGTATACAAATAGAGTTCTCAAGAGTCCACGGCAATATTAAATGCCTGTAGAAAAAAGTCTAGATACTCATTGAAGGCACCTGCTAGAGTTTCATAGAATAAACTTATACTTTATTCGTGTTTTGTTTGTAGTATTACAACAGTGTTTCTTCTTTTAATGACAAAGAAAACTAAAATCATTGGGTTAGTTTTCAACTCAATAGAATACATTCTGTTTTCATTAATTCACTATGATTATGTTGCTTTTATTTTAACCATTCAACAGTTTCACTAATCAAAACAGATTATCAATAATAATATTGTTTATATTACTTGTTTTGATCGAACTATTGTTCTCATTGTTATATACTGGGTGGTATTAAGATGACGTATATGCTGTATTGTTCTTGTTGTTGGTCTTAGGAAGAGTCTTAGTGTTTCATCTAGAGACAGGGTACATTCTACTACATGAGCACCAAATTGACTGTTTGTTACGTTTTCGTATCATAAAGGATTGAGTGTTTGACTATCTTATCAGAGTTAATGTCGTTGTGTGTGTGATATGCATTTTCAACATACCTTCTGCCATTTTGTTGGTCCATCTGGAACATCTCGTCTGGGAGGGAGACTGATACCTGTTTTGGGGGACGAAGATTTATTTCACTCCATGACAAGAAATTGGTTCTATAGTTTTTTATTCACCTTCCGGATCGATCGCAGAAGAATCGAAAGTGAATTTGGCCTGTGTGGTTTCTTCTTCTATGTCTTATTTCTACCACGTCAACGTTCGTCCCCCCCAAGCGAAAGGGAGAAGACAACGGTGAAGCCGTCCGCTCTCTTCCAAGTCCCAACCAAATCTCCTCGATTCAGCTAACCTGATCACATGACTCACATGCAATCCGATTAGTTGATCTTTACTTCCGGTCATCGTGTCTACACTATGACTCAAACTCCCCCCCTCTCTCTCTCTCTCTCTCTCTCTCTCTCTCTCTCTCTCTCTCTCTCTCTCTCTCTTGATCAATTCTATAACATCATGTTTAGTGTTATTTGTGCTGTAGTCGTGGAATTGTTGCTTTTTTTTTGTTATTTGGTTGTGGTTCCGCTGGAAATTTGATGTTTCCACACATGAAAACCACGGACAAAAAAACAAAAGAACAACTCCAAGATTAGGAAATCATCTACGGAGCCAGTAACTTTCCTCCCTTCTTTTCCAAGATAACAACTAACATGCCTGATAAAGGTCTAAGGCTATACCGACCGATATATTGCACAAATAACACTCGAGATGAGAACAATAGTCCAATCCAAACAAGTAATATAAACAATCAGCTCTTATCTAAAAAATTCAGTAATATAATAATAATAATAATAATAATAATAATAATAATAATAATAATAATAATAATATCGCTTATGCTAGAGTTAAATTTAGACACACGGCGAATAAACTGACACCGTATTGGTTTCTTTGGTACGTGTGCACTACTGCAAAAGAAGCACATGTTTTTATTTTCATGTGTGAGATTTAGAGAGTGCATAGCAAGGGTAGACACACGTAATTTCATAACCGGTTCGATCTAATAAGAGAACCGTATCCCTTTAGACGATAGGTTACTTATATTCATATTAAATTTATGTTAAATTTCAGAAGTTTGGTTTTATTTTTAAAAATTGAAAATTTTATCTTTTTAACTTTTATTTAGGCATTCATTCATACATTGCATAAATAACCTTTGGACTTTGTTGATAAAATTGAATATTTATGAAAAATGGTTTTCTCAAAGTTTCTTATGCATTTTAATAATGCATGTTCAAAAAAATGTCTAAATTGTAAAGTGTTTTAACAATTTTCATTCAGTCATTCATTACAAACAACAAATTGTAATGATTATTTAGATTTTAGAAGTTACGCAAATTTCAGAATTTTTACGTTTTTATGAAAAAAATCTATTTTGTGTTAAAAAAAGTCATCATTTTGTGTTATTTTAATTTTTTTAACTTTATATTTATTTAATAAATGCGTAACAAAAACTTTCTCAAAAAATAAAAAGAAAACATGCATTCGAAAAATTCAGAATTTTGGCTTTTTGAAATAGCATTTGTCTGCCCTTGCTATTCGCTATCGAAATTCCAACGTTTAGTTGTTTGAAGAAAGAAACTCTCAGATGGGAGTAGTCTTCTAGCTCGATAGAGGGAACCCGCCTTCTTTAAAGCAGCGTTGCTTACGCTATGAAGGCTAAATAAATAAGTTTGTAAAATAATTTATGTACGAGTTCCTATTGGAAAGGTTCAATGAAGCTAAAATTATTGAGAAAAACTAGTTTATATATACTCGACTAGATTTAAATCCAAATACCAAACTCTCTCTGTGAATATTCAATACTACTCAATGCATGAGCGAATCTCTTTACCGTTTCATTTTCGGAAAAATCACGAGGCAAAATATTGTCTAATAAATTAAATTGATTCCTTTTTTAAATCAGTACGATCATCTGTTACGATGACTGGCAAAAATGAAACCGTTAAATTGATTTATACATTTAACGATATCATCAATCAAAACCAAAAGCAATAACAATTAGTGATGATACGATTCCAATACCTTTTCCCGATTCCGATACAATTACCGATTCTGTTCTTAATTATCGGTTTCGGTACAATTATTGATTCCAATTCCGATTAGTTTTGAATTTCTAAATATAGAGTTGTATTTTTGGGGGTGACGGGGTTCGGATTACTGTAAACCCCCTATGTAATATGTACATATGTTTTTTCTGCTAGGTTAAAATCAATAATCGAAAATGAAGTTTTAAGCGAAACCAAACGAATAAGAAGAATAAACAGAATTGCTTTTGGTATCGAAAAATAGAGACATTGTTTCTGATTTCGATCCTGCACAAAGTTTTTATTTTTTTCCATTCTTGATTCTGATTAATCGTGCTAATACTAATAACAATATTACCTATGCTAGAGTTTCCTTTTAACACATACAGTAGTCACAAATAAAATAAACATCTATTTTCTCTCGCGATTCAATGTTCATGCCAAGTTATTCGTCCACATACTGACCAATCAGCTTGTAGAGCGCATTGATTCCATTCGTTCCCTATGGGACTTCTTTAACTCCTTTGTGGAGCATGGTCGCTCAGCAGAGAGAACCTGGCGAGCATCGAATGCAGCTATATGTCCTCTTCTCTCTCATGTCCCTGTCTAATGAAGACTCCAGTATCAACGATCCTCGCTAAAGATCGACAGTCCAAAGAACTTAAAACTCTCCCTTTCTCTTATCCGGACACAGTCCAACTTTCTGCCGTCGAAGTAAACATTTTCATTGTTTTGTTTTTAAGGAGTTTTTTCTATTATTATTTTTTTGTATTATTTGGATTGTTTGGACTATTATTCTTATCTTGGTTGTTTTTTCCACATTTCGGCCGATGTAACCTCCGACCGTCGTCAGGTGCATTCATGTTAGATGTTACTGGTGACTGGTCGTAAAGAGTCGAAGGTTACATCGGCCGAGACGTTGTGAAAAACAACCAAGATGAGAACAATAGTCCAAACAATCCAAATAATACAAAAATAGTTATCAAATCTCATATTCAAAATATACAAACGTCATATCAATGTTTTTGATGTTCGCGAGGCCAACATTGTTTAATAACAAATTGTATTGATTCTTCTTATTACTTATGGAAGAGTTACATTTTGAACACATAAAGTATTATAAAGTACTTTGATTAAATGTATTATTTCTTTTCGTTTTACAGGTTCAATCATAGGAAGTGACACGAGTCTCAGTGTTGATATAGATGAAACACCGCCAACAGGAACTATAAGTAAGCCGAATTTATTTTTAATTGCATTTGTCTAGAGGAGAAATATTTCTTTTGTGAGCGCTTGGAATTGTTAGACTTGCAGAGGGTGGGCAGAAGGGGACGTAAGACATTCTCGTGTACGTTGGATAGTTTTCTGTAAAAAAAGAAAAAAAACGGATTTGATGCGTTATATAGACACGCTAGTCTCGTCAAATTTCGCTGAACCAGAAGTTAGGTGCGTAAAATATCCTACACGCGGTCTTTTTTTGGTCGTTAAGGTTCGTTTTTCAGACAAGGTACGCGTGTGTCTACGTTACCAGTTTGTTACCGTTACAAGAAAAGATTACTTGTAAGCAACGAGGTCATTACGTTGCAAGCCTTAACATCTCACTGTTACTCGTCGATAAGATAATTCTGACTTTCTAACTCTCAAAGTATAAACCGAATTATCTCCCTTTGAAATAACATTCTATAAAAAAAAAAACAATCAGTATGTAATCAAAATAAACATCAAAGTCTTCCAGAGCATTGAAATCATGATTAGTATTCTCTATAAAATGATTGTATGAAATATAATTTTAAAATAAATTTAAATAAAATAAACAAACGAAATGTGATTATGAATTAATCTATATATACCTATAAGTTTCTCGCACTGACATTCATATTAAAACCTTACCTTTTCTATATGATAATTAGTAAAACTTCTTAATTATACTTAGTCATTAATATGCAAGCGACTACATAAAGATGAACTAATTTGAATATTCCTTTGAAAAATGAACGTTAAATAATTAGTTATTCGTTTTTATGGTATCTTAATAGATGATTGGTTTCATTTCACTATTACGTAAAATTCATGAATAGTTTCTACATTCTGCATCATTGCGCAGAATTTAAAATCAAAACGTTCCAGCACATATAAATATTGTTATACATACATATATATAAATATATGTATGTATGTATGTATGTATGTATGTATGTATGTATGTATGTATGTATGTCAAGATAGGAACAACAATATGAAAAATCCAAATAATACAAATTACTAAATAAAATAAGATAAATTAAATAAAATAAGCAGAATATCCATATGAAATAATCATATGAAAATAGTTCCTTATAATCAACTTATTAATTTTATTTATTGTGAACTATTATCCTCATCTGTTTTAGTTGTTGCTTCACGACGTTTCGGCCAACTATTCTCCTGGCCTTCGTCAGGTGGTAACCGCGACGGGATAGGAAATCCGAATCTCCTAACTGCATACATTGCAATTACTACCTTCCATAGTTGTTATCGTCTCACCATGTTTTGGCCAAGTAAGCCTCTGGCCGGCTTTGTGTAAGACTGAAACCGCTATCTTCAGACAATGCTCACCTGGAATCGTAGAGATTCAACATCACCTGATGAAGACCAGAGGAACAGTTGGTGTCATGAAACAACAACTAAGAAAAGATGAGGATAATAGTCAGCAATAAATAAAATCAATGAATAATACGCATCTCAATAATGAATTCCAGTTAAATAATATATATAATCAGACTGATTTGTAAATTCCAAATCAGGAATATTATTATTTATAGGTTGCAATACTTCTATGTCGTAATCATATAACATTAATAAGTAAATAAAATAAATAAATGAAAATATATAAAATAATAAAATAATATATTTAATAAAATTATAGTATATATATATATATATATATATATATATATATATATATATATATATATATATATATATGGATATAATCAAATAAACAATAAAGGTATGTTTAAATAAATTTTTAAAAATTCAAATAAATATAATAACACTATATAATAATCTCATAACGTACTTGATTAGCATTGGTTTTTAATAGCCCCAAAATGATGAATATTGCATATAGGAAAGTGGAAATCACGTTAATGCAAAAAGAATTTTGTGTTTTTCTTTAAGAGAAAGATCACATTTAAGCCGTTAGAGTAAATAGTGAATATTCTAGTCCGAAAATTCATTCTATAAACAATAATCGGCTTGTAATTAAAATGCTTGGCAAGCGTTTTTCATAATTTCCTTAAAAACATATTACGCTATCTTTATAAAGACTTGAAAAATATTTTTTATTACGACACTTTAACTTAGATATGGAAATAAGTTCCTACTACGTCACCTATATGTAGAGGTAAACATTTCTTAATATGCAGCGTACATGTTATTATGAAACTGAATTTTAACTAGGCCACCCAAATATAACATAGTAATAGAAATTAATAAACGAGAATTACACAGCGTTTCTACGATTTTCGGAATACATTCGTTTGGTTGGAGAACCTTATCCTTGGCGTTTGGGCTTGGAGCAAAGTGTAGTATTTTTCTGGTGGTTCACTTTATTTTTTTCTGTCCTCGCTCAACGAACGAGAAATCGAAAAATCCTTTTAGACTAAAGTAAGTTTTATTTTTGTCCTTATGTAGAATGCACCACTTGGGGGATCTGGATTTTCTCTACATTAAAACAGATCTTCTGACTACCTCTGCTCTCGAAGGGAGACAAGTAAGTATGGACTATGATAACTATGAACCTCGGGATAAAAGTGTAACGTAGTTGAATTGGCAGCAATCCTCTCTTCCAAACTGGTTTACAGCGCATTGCTAATGTACGGCGTTGGGTGGGGGAAGGACAGTAGAATTTAAAAGTTCCTGTTGCTTTGTCTGCTTATGTATTTTCATTTGTTTGTCACGCACTTGATTCTATTCTATTTTTTTTTCGGCAGATTTCAACAATCCAGAGTATCGTTCCAAACTCATGATCACCGGAACTCAGTCTAACTCCAAATTGACTATGAAACGGCAAACTTCCGCTACATTTCTCCCGAATGAGTATTTGAACATTATATACATCAACAACGAACCATATGTTCAGTTGAAGAAAGCAATCGACAGAGACGTAAGTAATCGCTCTTTAGACGGTGGCACATATATATGCAACAACGTGGCCACCATCCGTATATTCGATGCGTTTGTTTGATTGTTTTAAATGTTAATACTCTAATCGTGTTCCTCATCTTTCAGCTGACAATCATTCCATCTTTTTTTATTTTACTCTTTTTCACCCCAAATAAAGTTTACTGCCACTTGAGACGTAAGGGGACTGTTAGGGGTTGAGTAGCGAAATGCGGTTTTACACAATAAGAACGCTCCAGCAGGTTAATAGAGTTGTTGTATAGGTGAGGGGGTGTATTTCTTTTAGAGTAGTGTCTATATAACATTGTAGGCCTGAACCTGGAATCAAACTAATACACAAAACAACAGATGCGATAGGGTTTATATATTTTCGGCAGCCCTTTTATTTCGATTCCTCTAAATGGGGAAAACCTATTCGCATGTGATCAGCTGTTTTCTTCTTCCTGTCTTTTCATTTTCCTCATTCTTGACTACCGAATTCAACTGTAGAGCTCAAACGACTGGACTCATAAATCGGAATTGAGGAACTAACTAGAAACTCCCGGGCGTCCTCTATCTAGGTATATGTGTGGGGTGGTAACATCCCCGGTAGCTGCTCGTACCTAGAATGCATCCCTGACCTGTGGCGCTTGTCAATCCCTCAGTGCAGTTAACAAGTTTTATTTATGTCACTGGTAACATTTTTTACCCCATTGTACTTAACTTGAACACAAGCAAGTTGGTCAAACTAGTTTCGTGTTAACCGCGCTATTTACAGACAACACAGCCACCCACACTGAGAATTAAACCTTCAACCTCTCGAAGACAGATGATAAAAATCTGAAGAAAGAAGGCGACTACATCGACCGAAACATATTGAAAATAACGCTCGAGATGAGAACAGTAGTCCGAAAGATTCAAATACGATTGGGACGATTAATCGGAATTGGAATCGAGAATCGGAAAAATCGGAACTTTTGGGGGTATCAGAATCGGTACTAGAATCGGAAAATTTTTTACCTATTTTCCGATCCCAAAAACGATTCTTTTAATTTATTTTTATTTGATTTTGTTTAAAATAAAATTTTCCACTGATAGAAGAAATGTTAAAAACATAAATATATATTTATTTTAAGCAACCAGCAAAACTAGAAATCTATAGACCATCCCTCAGAAGTTTGTTTTTACGTTTGAGAAAATATTTCCACATTTAACGTGTGTTTTTACGATAATTGGGAAAAATTTACAACTCTAGAGTAAAATATCTAGATGTGTAAAAGAATTGGAATCAGAATCGGTAATTGTATCAGAATCGGGGACTTAGTATGGATTCGGTGATTGTATCGAAATCGGGAAAATATTCGAGTAAACCCATCACAAACGGACACCTTCCTCTAATCTCAGTCCTGATATCAAAAAGAGAAGAATTATATTTACTAGCCTCTGTTTGAAGGCTAAGGATGAAATTCTTAGCGATATCCTTTTGTGGATGCTAAAATTGTTCAGTAGGAGAACGCGCCTGGGATTTTTCCCCTCAACCCAAAATCAACAGCTTCTAGATCATTCTTGTAATGACTTTTTCCTTGCTGATTTAGATGCATAGCTGGTTCCGTGCAGTTTTAGGCTTTGCCTTCTCTCTTAGAGGAAAGATTAGTTTATTGCTGATTGCCTGAGGCGCTTTTACGGAAGAATGTCGATGGGGTTACCCAGGCATCTTTTGCAGTGTCAGAGTGCCCCACTCGTCAGCGCTGACTTTTCAATAGCACTTTCCGACGATTGTGTCATATTTCTCACTGTGGGAGAGGAATAAATATCTTCAGTAGAAGACGGAACAGAACTTTCGTCAGGCAACTATTAAATAGATAATAATAATAATAATAATGATAATAATAATAATGATAATGATAATGATAATAATAATAGTAATAATAAATATAATAGTAGTAATAATAATAATTATAATAATAATAATGATAATGATAATGATAATGATAATAATAATAATAGTAATAATAAATATAATAGTAGTAATAATAATAATTATAATAATAATAATAATAATAATGATAATGATAATAATAATAGTAATAATAAATATAATAGTAGTAATAATAATAATAATAATAATAATAATAATAATAATAATAATAATAAAAGAGGATGGAAAGACCGAGGAAAGAGCGCTGACTAGACCTCTGCTGGAAAATCGCGAAGAGAACTTGGACCTTGGGGAGGCTTAGTGCCATTCAAATCCCAGTATAGACCAATGGACACTGCCAGCGAGAAATCAATGGTAAGAGACTGTTGCAATGACGCAAATTTATTTGCAAATGCTATGGAAGGATGTGAAGAGAGCTGGACGTCTGGGAAGACTTGTTGTCAACCAGCTTCAAGAGAACACCACAGGTTTCCAATCAGATATTTGATGACTTCTGTGAAAGCTTCATGTGAGCCAATAATAATAATAATAATAATAATAATAATAATAATAATAATAATAATAATAATAGAGATATTACGTACATGTGTTCTCATGAGATGCGAAGCGGAGAGAAAAGCGTGGAGCAATACGTGTTCTCTGGCATAATTTGTAATAAGAAACTGTATTACAGTAGAGGTATTAAAACAGCGATCGATACAGTCCACTAGACCAACGAGCTGGAACAAAAAAATAGCAGGGAATAGATCAGGCAATTAATTATAAAATAGACGAAAACTGACAACCTCGCGTCTGTGATGGAGAGGGTATAAAGAAGAAGAAGAAGAAGAAGAAGAAGAAGAAGAAGAAGAAGAAGAAGAAGAAGAAGAAGAAGAAGAAGAAGAAGAAATAGTGTGACCAAACGAATTACAGGTCCATTTCTGAACCTTACCAAGAACTTTTAAATGGAATAGAGATTCACGATCGTGAACCTGACAACTGTATTCCATACATGACCTTAGAGTAGATCTGTAGAGATAGAGAATAGCTTCAGGTGTGATAAAGTGTTTAAAGCGATAGAGAGAATTGGTTTTAGGAGAAGCAGAAGACAAATATGTATATTTTAAATACAGGACAAAATTGATGAGAAAGAAAGACCAATAAGTTTTAGAGTCGATTTCTCATCGAGGGCTGAGTCACCCATGAGAATCTCAGGAAGAAAAAGGGTCACGGCCAAAATATAAACGTGCTTTCTGCTAGTAAAACAAAAATATTCATATGTGTCGATTGCAGCAGTATCGATTATCAGGAAAAGGGAGATGATTGCATCGGAATCGCCCATGTTGAATATATGTGGAAATGAATGTATAATAGGCAAGTAATGCTCTGATTTGTAGATTTACAAGGTGTTCATCATTTTCTCATCTTTTTTAGGGCCCAAATGCATCTCCCATGGATGATAGACCGAGTTTCCAGTTTCTGCTGGAATGTGAAGACACGGTAAGTGTATTTCATATTTTGGGGTAATTTTGTATGCATTCGCGTCAAAAACCTCGTCTAGTTACAACTACTGCAAAGAATATCCAGTACTTATACGACTCGTGTATCGTAAGAATTTTCCATAAGTTTACATAATACGTCGGAAAGTTCCAGGCGAAAGTATTGTGATTTTTTTGTGCAAACACTGGCCAATTTTTTAATAAAAGATATTACGTCTGTTATTTCGAAGAAAATTCAATTAAACATTAATTAAAAATGAAAACAATATCTGTTTGTTTTGTTTTTCTTCTTCTTCTTTTTGTTATTGTTTACGGAGAAAGCACAATGAATAATTATTGGACAATTTTTACAGAAGTTAAAATATAAATCAAGAAAAATAACACTCATTATCAGATCAATTTCATTAATAAATACTCATCTTTTTGAATAGAAAACTACTGATAACATAAAATATATTTTCAATGTTTTTCTTTTATATGATTATTTAATGCTTTTTGTTTACAATCGGGATAAATATTTACTTTTTTATTAAAAAACTACGATAGCAAAAAAATGTTATATACATATATATATATATATATATATATATATATATATATATATATATATATATATATATATATATAATCGAGCCAGAGATGTCTCGTGATGCGGGGTTCGAATCGTTCGACTGGTAGTAATCGTGACACTCTGCACTGAAGATTCCCGAAAGGATGAAACACTAGTGTCTGTAGGTATTTAATTATTATAGTAGAAAAATAATTATGACAGCCCCTTTAAGAAATTCGTTTCTTATCGTTGAGCACTTTCAGTTGAATTAAAAGTCGGTCAATTTAGCTCTTATGCGTAGATCATCGTATAACGATTAGATCACTGTCTGCCTGACGTAAAATGAACACTTAAAATTAAGATGTTTAAAATTCAACGTTATTTCAAGCGGTTAATGGTAGCCGAATGGATACGGTCTCGGCTAATCGAGCCAGAGATGTCTCGTGATGCGGGGTTCGAATCGTTCGACTGGTAGTAATCGTGACACCCTGCACTGAAGATTCCCGAAAGGATGAAACACTAGTGTCTGTAGGTATTTAATTATTATAGTAGAAAAATAATTATATATATATATATAATTTAATTCGAATAAGGTAAATTACTATTACTATTGATCGTTCTTTCACTATTAACAACATCGTTTAATTTAATGGCTTTCACTTTTAGATATGTTTAACCTGGTATATATTTTTTTTTATTTTTTTTTTTTATTATATTTTCACCCCAAACAAGGCACATTGCCACTTTGGTGTAGGGGGCTACTATCAGGGGAAACATCTACTGGGGCACTATGTAGGGATTAGGGCAGCGAGATGTTGGTTCACGTTGCACTTGAACTTATGCATGTCAGTACAGTTGGGGAAGCAGTGACCTGGAATGGAATTTCAAAGTCTAGCAGTTCTGGGGAAGAAACTACTGGAGTAGAACGATCTTTTACATCTAGGGATCTCTACAGTGTGGGGGTGGGATTTTGCAGCTTGTCGGGTCTGTCGTGGGTGTTCACGTCGTGGGGGCACAAGTGCTTGCAGTTCTTCAGAGCATTCACCATTATAATACTTGTAGAACAGGCAGAGGGATGCAACGTTTCGACGATGGGACAGAGGCTGAAGTTTTGATGCCAGTTTAGGGCCTATCAGATTTGCGACTCTCTTTTGAACCCTGTCAAGGAGAGAGAGACTAGTAGCCGATGCACCGGCCCAAATATGACAGCAATACTCCATACATGGGCGAATAGTGGCCTTATAGAGGTACAGGATACTTTCGGGTGTTAGAAGTTTTCTAGCACGGTAGAGAGAGCCCACCTTCCTCGCAGCGGCCCTGGCAATGCCCTCGATGTAATTGTTCCAGCTCATGTTTCCTGTGAACGTTAGGCCAAGGAGCTTGAAAGACGTACTCTCAGCTAAAGAGTTGTTGGCCATTGCTATAGGTGGTAGAGAAGGTTTCCTGTAATTATTGAATGAAACCAGTTTTGTCTTGGTGGCATTGAACGTTACCATCCACTTCTGTCCCCATTCCACCACTGATTTGAGGTCATCCTCCAGTGTTTCTGCCATTACTTTAGATATATGTTCATTTGTTTTCCTGTCGTGCCTGCTATAGAGTGTGGTGTCATCAGCATATATACCCATCTCAGAGGCAATTTTATCGGGGAGGTCATTTATGAATATCAGGAACAGCAGAGGACCAAGGATAGATCCCTGGGGCACTCCGGCATTTATATTATATTGTTTAGACGTACGACCGTCGAGGACAACCTGGATTTTTCTCTTATCTAAGAAGGATTTAATTATGTTAAGTATTCTACCAGTGATACCGTAAGATCTAATCTTCCTGAGGAGACCCTCATGCCATACCCTGTCAAAAGCCTTAGATATATCTAGAGCTACCGCTCTGCCCTCTCCCGCTTTGTCCAGTGAATGGTATATGCGTTCAGAGATTACAGTGAGGATGTCTGCCGTGGAACGGGCTTGTCTAAATCCATATTGATGGTCGGTCAGAAGTTTAGCATCTGTAAGGTGCTGGACTAGAGCATGGTTAATTAAGGTCTCAAATATTTTGGCAAAAAGTGGGAGGAGGCTAATAGGGCGATAATTTAATGGGTCAGTTCTTTCGCCAGATATATATAACTACTTCATTTATTCACATAAATATATTATACGAAAGTATAGATTTATGCGTAAACTTTAAGTATTTTCTTCAACAGTGCTCAATACGTAGGTAGAGCTAGTTAGTGATTTATAAAATATATATGGCGATTAAGCTACACTGAATATTCTGCGTTTCATCCAACTATAGGATTCGTCAGGCTTATGCGCATAAGCCTGACGAATCCTATAGTTGGATTAAACGCAGAATATTCAGTGTAGCTTAATCGCCATATATATTTTATAAATCACTATATATATATATATATATATATATATATATATATATATATATATATATATATATATAAATGGTAGTTTGCTTGAAGCACTGCTGGTTAAAGAATATATGGAAGTTTTAAAAGCCAAAGTATATTCAAGCTTGGATATACTTTTGTTTTCTTTTTGAAAAGGGAAGGTATTTTCCCGCGAAATTAATCAAAGTTCCATACCACCAACGGACTTTATATACACCGGACATTCCAACAACTTATTTACAAATTAATTATATAACGAGGTGAGGAATGATAGATGAATAAACAGTTAGACATTTCTCTACTCGAACATACCCGTCTATTTGTTTATTTGTTTTTCTTCTCTTTGCTCTTGTGATTCCGGCCCTTTCCGCATTGCTTTTGGTATTTAAAACTTCCATATATATATATATATATATATATATATATATATATATATATATATATATATATATATATGATGTGTGTGTATGGAAGGGAAGAAACAAACTGCTTGATGATTTGCCTGTTCAGTTCGTATTATTCAAATGACTGCATTCAAATGTGAAGTTATCCTGTCTCTTCCAGATTGTGTCGGATATTCAGGACATAATATGGATCGTTTTGTCACCTTCTTATCGTATTTAATCCATTCATAAATTTATTGTAGGCTGTTTGTAATTGTGGGGTATTATAGTTGGGTTCGCTGAAAATGTTAGTTCATCAGGAGAGAATACGCACTCTTTCAGCCTCTCGACGGCTTTTTTGCGTATCAGAACCTTTTATTGATCTGAGGTGCCATTATTTGAATAGCATTTAACAGAACTAACTGTTAATATAGACTTAAATCTGGATGTTATATGATTTCATTGTCTCCTGTCTCGACCAACGGCGCAGTGGCTCATGTAGCGTTCAAAAGTATAATAGCTGCGTTTCACACGCGCTCGTATCAAAACTAGGGAATAAAAATAAACAACTAAATAAAAGAAATGAAATAAGTAAATAAATATATACAATAAAAATATAAATAAAAAAATAAAATAAAATAATTATGTGTATATAATTGAATATAAAAAAATAGCTATAATAATAAATGAGTTGTGAGAGAAAATGTTTTTCGCATTTATTATTATTTGTTTACTTTTGTAATTATTCATTTATTTTATATACATATACATAATTATCGAAATTATATATACGTTCTTATTCTTTCGCCGTGGTGTTGGGAATAAAAAGAGACGAACTCGTTGAGTTAATAATACACATTTATAATTTATCAACTGATGGCATATGACAAGAGATAGCGACGGAATGGAGGTTGGTCGGCAATGGGTGTGTCTGTGCGAGGCGATGGTAGAAATGCCACTTACTGCTCGAGTCGTTGACTCTCTTGAACTGTGTTTTCTTTTTACCTATGTATTATATTTATATTCCATACAGCGGCATTCGATGTCAACTTCAGAATGCTCATTGTCTTTAATTGACATCCCACTTCAAGTTAAAATGCATGTCACTTTTCTTTCTTTGTTTTTTGGGGTTTTTTTTTTTTACAATCTGGCTTTGCCCAGATCCTGAATTTGCGTGTGTGCAATACACCCCATAGTTTCCGGTGTCGTCTGTCATCTATACAACAGAAAAAGTCACCTAGTACTCTATTCAATCAATGTCAACCCAAGAATTTATGTATTTAATGATGACTTTCTCTATTACAGGCAACCCAAGCGGTTTATACCCGAAACGTTCGCTTGACTATCAACGACATCAACGACAATAACCCAATATTTTCAGCGCCGTCATATTCTGTATCTGTCAATGAGGTAAGTATTTATTTATTACTTAATACAAGCACAGAACTCGTCCTTTCCTGATAAGTTGGAGCATAATAGCATCTAAAATACAACATTAATAGACGAGTTTTTACTGTCATTATTGCTAATTTAGTATAAATGGCAAAAAGAGTCAAAATAAAATAAAATTGTCTGTTTTTATTGCTCAATTATGGCGAATAAGCTGAGTCGCCATCAGACGATATTCGATCTTAATTTGGGTCTGTTTATATAAGAGTTTTGGACACCCCAGCATCCACAATTGTAAGCACGCATTGTGATATTTCGCCTACGGCGTCAATGTAACCGTTTTATTGTTTCTTTGGCGACACTGTCCGAATATTTGACAAATTTGTTTACACGGTATCTATAATAAGGTAAATATTTATTTGTTATTTAATACAAACAGAGTGGATAATAATAGCTAAAGCATCACAACATAAACAGTCGATGCAAATTGCGATTTCAGTAAAAAAAAAAATTGAAATAGAAAAAAACAGTAATATTTCATGACACCGGTTTATCCATACAAACTCATTCTGAGATCGCCTACGCTGTCAAGATAGTTACGCCTTTCATGGAAACAATTAACCCCGCACCCATGGAACTAGATTTTCAGCCATTTTATTGTGTACTAAAAAAACCTTGCCCGGTCTTAAAATACGCATAAATATTATATTTTAATTAATACAGAAACTGTTACATTTGCACGAGAATAGTATTTAAAAAAAAATAGTTCACTTCTTGTAAATAAAAAATACTCAAGCTAAGATCAAAACCAAAACCTAAAGACAAGTACGATAACCATTAGACGAGCTTGGCACGATCTTTACAAGGTGTTTCAAACCTACTTATACTTAACATAAAGATACTGACATGTTTCACGGCTGCGCAATATCAAAACAAAACCTTGAAATATTCAATCTGAGTTGTATCAATTTATCTCTTTGGACTTCCTTACAAACATTACGTTAAGAAAATAATTATAACTTTGTCGCAATATCATAGATTTTTGATTTACGCCATTTTTTAAACCAGTGGGTAATATAAATATAGATGAAAATTATTTTAATACTTTCAAACCATTTATTTTGCTTTTGCTATGTATTGTAATCAAACAAACACACAACTTGCATAACCTAAGCACACGAAAGATATTAAAGCAAGAAGAAACCATCTTTATGTGTATTTAAACTACACTTTCATTAATAATTATTATTATTATTATTATTATTATTATAATATATTTGTGTATATATAAATATATATATATATATATATATATATATATATATATATATATATATATATATATATACTTTAGGTTACGAAATAAACTTTTGTATAAGCAATATCGCCTGTAGGGGTCTCCAGTTACTTGTAACTGGCTGACCGAAACATGCTCATGAATGTGTAGCGTAATGTAAAACAAATAAATGTATATATATATATATATATATATATATATATATATATATGCATATATATGCACGTATGTATTACGAAAACATATATTTATATATATATGTATATATATAGATAGAGAGAAATATATATATATATATATATATATATATATGTGTGTTTTAAATTCCTTGGATGATTTCATAACCCCACGCCCGTGCTTCTGATCTGGCGGCATGCTAGTTGTTGACTGGAGTGTTGTCCTGCAGGAGGAGTGTACCTTTGCTGATCTTGCCTCGCCTCTTGATGTTGATAGTTTCCCTTAATTTCCTCAAAAGTGAAGCATAATAGGCTCCTGTCATTGTGGTACCCTTTACCAGGAAATCTGTCATCACTACTCCGTGCTGGTCCCAGCAGACTGTGAGCATGACCTTGCCAGCGGAGGGCTGCACCTTTGCCTTCTTTGGAGGTGGTGAGTCCAAGTGCTTCCACTGCATTGACTGGGCTTTGGTCTCTGGATCATAGTGATGGACCCAGGTTTCATCCTGTGTAATCAGTCTTTTGAAAAACTTTGACTAATCTTCTTGGCACATCTCCAAATTCATCCTCGAGCACTACACGCGTTTTCGCTTCTGGAATGGTGTGAGCAACCTGGGAATTCATCTGGCAGACACCTTATGCATATGCAAATTGTCATGAATGATAGTTTCCACTGACCCTGTACTAATCTTGACATCTTGGGCTATTTGGCGAATAGTAATGCGCCGATCTTCCAAAATGGCAGCCTCAACTTGACAGACAGATGCCTAATCAATGGTAGAAGGAGGTGGAAGGTCTGGGAGCTGTTTCCACAGACTTCCGGCCATGTTTGAATTCACGATGCCAGCGTGTTACAAGGTCATATGATGGAGCATTACCACCATAAGTTTCTGTCATTTCATCAAAAATCTCCTGTGGTGTGCATACTTTCAAATACAAAAACCGGATCGCTGCTCGACATTCAACAGGCTCCACTTCTCACCTGACTCAGTTCAAACACCTGTAAAACAGAAACCACAATTAATTTATAGCTGTAATTTGCCACATAACCCGTAGAGATATAAACCATTGCACATACAAAATTTCAGCTAGATCAGACAACTGGAAGTGGGTCAGGGGCATTACTTATTGCACGTCCCTCGTATTTATCAAAACAAATTCAATATTTCGAATTATAACAAATTTTTCATCAGGAAAATCCAGATGTTTTCTTTTCCATGTTACTTGGCGATGATAATGCTTGATGCGTCTTCAGATTTTGTTCAAGGTTTGATTGTTTAATGCATGTGTAAGCGTTGGTTGACCCGTGTGTTGCGTAATATAGGAGTCATCTGTGTTAAAGCACTGTTGATATATAGACACTCGTGTCGCCTAATGCTCACACTGTATTGAACAATCAAATCTTCAACAACACCTGAAGACGTCCAAAGCATTATCATTGCTATGCGGCGTATAGAAAAAACTGGATTTTCCTGATAAAGGATTTCGAGAATTTGAAATATTGAATTTCTTTTATAAATAAATAAATATATTTATTTATTTTTAAAAATATTCTGCACTAGTTTTGGTTTTAAACCCGTTAGTTTGAATTCTGTATTCCACACACACACACACATACACATACACACACACGCACACACACACACATACACACACACACATATATATATATATATACACATATATATATATATATATTCCAAATTTAAATGTGTTGATCATCTTACCATTTATTCCTTAAAGTAGGTTGACATGCACAATTATTGACAGTAGCTGTTTCGTATCGCAAAATCATTTATTTAATTATTATATTAATCAATGATTTTCTTTCGACATTAAGTCATCATAATAAAAAGCACTTATCAATTTTGAAAGAAAATATATGGGCATGATTACAAAATCCGAAAATTGGGAGAGAAATAGCAATTACGTTTTTATCTATTTTTAAGAAAATAATTGCAACACAAGAATTTTTTATGTCAGCATACTTATAGAAATAAATGGTAAGATGGTCAACATTTTGAAATTTGGAATATAGACTTTTGTCATTCACTTGGTACATGCTTTGTAATTACATCGAGCTTCATAATTTAAAGGATTGGTAAAAAATACAAGATAGAATATAATTGAAGAAACATGTTTTCATATATATATATATATATATATATATATATATATACTCGGTTTTTTTTATATTCAAAAGTAATGGACTAATGAATTCAACGAGATTGTTAGATAGTGCTCAATAAAAAGAGCTGATAATACTTGTTTATTGTTATATAAACATGCTCACATCCCGCTGCTACAAATAGCCACTTGTTTCAATCAAACAACAGATATCATCAGGCAGCGACTTGACTATTCAAAAGTTCAATGAATAACCTTATTTGTAGCAGCGGGATGTGAGCATGTTTATATAACAATAAACAAGTATATATATATATATATATATATATATATATATATATATATACAGAGAGAGAGAGAGAGAGAGAGAGAGAGAGAAAGACACACATACACACACACACACAGAATAAATAATTCCTGATTCGATCCAAGGGAATGATGAGCGTCCTGCTCTTATAATTACGAGGTGCCTTCAATAAGTTTCCTTTTTGTATGAGCAATTATCTTGATGGTACACGCATGAAACTCTAGTCCCCTTTTAAGTAATCTCCACTGGCTGCAATCCACTTGTTGTACTGTTCCAACAACCCTTGGAAGACTTTATGGAAGTTATCTTGTGTGAACATGTTCCTTGTCACAGCCTTTTTCACCTCCTCAACTGTCTCATAATGACAGTGTCTAAGGTTTTCCTTGGGCTTAGATAATATCCAAAAGCTCTCCCAGCACGCTTGGGACAAACTTTGCAGAAATCTTCTGCATCTACAGTTCCTCACAAATAATTATGTGTACAGTTCCCACTAACTGTGCACTTATGGTCTCTATAGAAACACGACAGTCCTTATCCATTAAATTCTTTATTTTGCCAATAAAGTTTGTTCTGACTTCCTTATTCCTCCCACACCTCTCATCATCCATCATAGACTCCCTGCTTTCCCTGAATCTCTTATGCCACTCAAAAACTGATGCTTGATTTATTCAAGATGGTTCAAAAGCAGTCTGAAACATTCCATACTTTTCTATGACATATTTTCGAGGTTTTAAACATAATTTTATTGCATATGGCCCTTCTAAAGTGTCTTCACGTTCAGATTGGATTTTTGAAATTCACCAGCTGTGATAATCAGACTTACTAGGGTGTATTCCAATTCTTGCTGTAGTTGTTACTTTGAACCTGAAATCATAAAAATTGGTCAGCTATCTCATAAGACGTATAGTAATAATATATTGAATTTTCAAGAGTCTCCAATAATTTTAAATGGCTGTACAAAAATGTCTGGAAACATATTTATAAAATCTCGTATGCTTGTTTGGCCGAAACCATGTTTGCACGTGATATGGTTACAGTAAAACAATTTATTTCTTTTTATTTTTCAGCTAACGCCTGTTGGAACAACGATCTTTAAGGGAATATCAGCAACGGACAAAGATGTAAATCTAAACTCATACATTGATTATGCCATTGCGTCTGGACCAGAGGTAAAGAAAAACACATGCTTATGCAAGCACTTTGAAGCGCATTAATAATGTATTTCCTGATCCTCTCGTGGTTGCGAATCTCGTCCAACCTATATCTCTTTTACTCTTATCTTCGAATCCCCTTCAGGCCGGAGTAAGCAATGCCCTATTAGTAAAAATTATATATATATATATATATATATATATATATATATATATATATGTGTAAAACAAGAAAAACACTACAGAATCGCTAATAAAAAATAAATAAACGAACAATCTTATATATATATATATATATATATATATATATATATTAGTGTTGGGACGATTGATCGGAATCGGTATCAGGAATCTGAAAAATCGGAATATCTGTGGGTATTGGAGTCGGAAAAATTTGTACCGGTTTTCCGATGCGAAAACAATTCTTTTAATTGTCTTTTTATTAGATTTTGTTTAAAGCAAAATCTTCTATTGCTGGTAGTAATGATAAAATAATGCATATTTATTGATTTTAAATCCGTAGATCGTCTCCTACAAGTATATTTGCACATTTACTATATGTGTTTTTACGGTAATCAGAGAAAAATGCAACTATATAGTAAAATATTTAGAGATTTATAAAGAATCGGAATCGGTAAGTATATCGGAATTGGGAATTTTGTACGGAATCTGTAATTGTATTAGAATTGGGAAAAATATTGGAATCGTCCCATCACTAGTATATATATATATATATATATATATATATATATATATATATATATATATATATATATATATATATATATTAAAATTTTCCTTAAGGCCTTAAGGAAAATTTTAATAATTTCACCTTCCCATTTCTTGTTTTTTGGTATTTGAATTAAATTATGTTTCCTCTGAAATTTCTCCTTCCTTTTTGCTGTACCAAAAATTTACTTATATATTTATATATATATATATATATATATATATATATATATATATATATATATATATATATATATATATATATATAACTTAGTTGTAAGGAAGAGAATATGTCTTTTTTTATTTTCAATTAAAATATAATTATTCCCTTTCATATATTTTTTTTTTATTTTAGATCATAATTGAAAATAACTCTCTAACCGTACAACATGGCCGTCTTCAATTCAAATACATGTGAAATTTTCCTCTTTGGTTATCAGTTCTTCTTAAATAATCTTCCACTTGTTCCAGTATTGCATCTGGGTCTCTCTTTATAGCAATCATTGTCCAGCTGATGATCTCTTTACCTTTAACCTCAAATGATCTTTGAACTTTGCTAAGTGGTGACCTATCAGTAAAAAGTGGCAAATTGCTACATTTTACAATGAAATAAGCGTAAATGGATAATCAAACGTTTTGTTCCAATATATTGCCGAATGCTTTACATATTATCCCGATGTACATGAAAAAGAAAAAAGGCACCCACAGAAATATGTATAAAATTGTAATGTGATGTCATATTGCGTTATACACATCAGCTTTAATGTCTACAAATGGAAAGTTGAATGTAATAATGCGATTGGAACGCATACAAAGAAGTGTGATAAAACTAATTATTTTATCAAAAAAAATATACTGTTCGGATAAATAATTAAAAATTGCTTTACCATAGTGGACATTTCCTTCTGAAATTTGGCACATTATTCTCAAGTCATATTTTAACACTAAATCTGATTATGAATTTATTTATTTAGTTTTTGTTAGATAAATATATTTTTAGAATATGTTGTCAAACCAAATTAACAAAAAAAGCATACCGTAAAACATTTGCGATGAAATATTATAGTAAGATGTGTTTTCTATATGTATCTTGAAGAAGCCTATTAAAATGAGGCGGAATATCGATTCATACATACTTTTATCTTGGCTTATATTGTGTAATCACGTTAACACACCGATCCTCATTAAATGACCAAAATTACGTTGAGTTTGGTCAGTACCAAGAAGAATGAAATATTATCTAATTGACAATGCCAAGATAATGGATTTAATGGATGGTGAATATTTTTTAAATATTTATATTAAATAAGGAAGGTTGATTTCAAGCCCATGTAGTTCATCTATCTATCTATCCATTCATTTATCTATCTCAGTGGTTCCCAACCACTGTGCCGCGGCACATTTGTGTGCCGCGAAAAGATTATAGGTGGAAGGTGGAAGTTAAATGTTGTTTTAGGTGAAAAACAGCTTTCATATCGTTTTAAACGAAGTTGTTTGTATTAATAAATACTAATTCACACATTATTATTTACATGATGTTAACGCTAAAATATTAAAACATAAAAATAAAATGTGTATTAAATCATTTGCTTAAATTGTTGGGTATTTTAAATCTTTCGATAATAAATTTTTGGTAAGCCATTTTCATTCACCATTATTATTCTATACCAGGTACTGAATACAGGATACGTTTTATTTGTGTGAATAAAATTTTTCTTTGTATGATCGTCTTTATTTTTATTATTCCATTTCAAAAAGGCTTTACGAGTAGAAAATATTCACTTTTTGTGATGAGTGTGCCCGAAAAATTTGAAGAGCTCAATAATGTAAAAAAAAGTAAGAAAACACTATTGGTCAGGTTTCTTACCCGAAACAACGATACTCTTTCTCTGCAGATTTCCCTGTTTTCTATCAGCTGCCCCAGATCTTCACGATCACAGTTGGCATCATTTGCAATTTGCTGGATGTACGTGGATCTAGCTCAGCTTTACTTTCTCAGATCTACTAATAAATATTTCTAAGATTTCAAGATTTTATTTTTTATTTGGTGGGGAATTGGAAGTTTGAAAGGGTTTTAAGGAGGTATGAATATAGGCACAAACTCCCATTTGAAAAATTTAAATATTTTAGATTTGTATAAAATATGACCCATAACAAACGAATGAATCACGATTCGCTGAATTTCAATTTCTTCTTAAGTCTCCTCAAGCTTAAGCCTTACATTTAAGACATCTTTAGATTAAAAAATCATGCAATGGATTTTCCAAGTGATTTTGTAATTTGATGTTTATTGTCTCTTGCAGATCGGAACTACACCTATATTTGTGATTAATCAACCATTCCACGGATTTATCATCCTCAATAAAGAACTTGATTTCGAGCAAATGTTTAAAAATAATAACGTCGTTTACAAGCTTAACATATCAGCAACGGTAAGTAATTTGAGACCATTAAAAATTTTGAAGAACAAAAATTTCCACTCTTGTATAAAAGTCCATTTATGTGTGTATGTGCGAGTTCCTTCTTCACAGGTTCTAAAACGGCTGAGACTATCTTTTACAAATTTCACACAAAGGTAATTTATATGTCTGGCAGTGTTCTTATATATGTTTTGTACAGAAATTCATCCGATAAGTATCGAAAATCGAAAAGAAACTGATCTTAAAAATAGTCTTTTCTCTTTTATAAATTAAAAAGACGAATTTACAGGGAATAGTTTACGTTACACTGGCCAAGGGAAATAATAAAATCACAAGAAATCATTTTCGAAAATCGAAAAAGTCCGATCTTAAAAATAGGATTTCTCTATTATGGATAAAATAGAAGAATTTTTACTGGGGAATATTTTTAACGTTACACCGGCCAAGGGAAATATCAAAAAGGATAAAGGAAGAGGTACCATTTAAAATCACCACAAATCATTTTTGTTTGCATATTTTAAAATTAAACAATTATTAGGGGTGACTCTTCTAGGACGTTCATCGTCAAGTCCAAATATCAGCTGACGTGATATTCTAAACAAACACAGACGGAATTTGATGAACAGAATTATCATTATTATTATTTTTTTATTTATTTATTTTGCGAATTAATTCACCAGGCAAATTATTCCTCGTAATGTATAATAAATCAAGAGTGATGATTATATAATAATACATGCACAATCTGTATAAATTAAAAGATTGTGTTTATTGTACGACCGGGCAACGCCGGGCGTCTAGCTAGTAAAAAGATAAGCGATGACGGTAGTGTGTTTGAAGCATTGTCTAGTGTGTATGGAAAGGTAATTTATAGAAGGCAATACAATTACGAGGTGTAACTGATGAACACAAACTGAAGCAAATTATGATAAAACGGTAGAACAAACTATGCAGATTCACCTTTTATCAATACAGCAAGAAGGCTGCCCAGCATTGCCCGGTCGTAAGATACACGTTAATATGATATTTTAATGTATGCAGATTTCGTATTTATTATTATAGATCCAGTTTTCTTTCTATCATTATATTGTACGTAACATATATAGTAGTGCCCCCCAGCGTGCCTGGTCCTAAGATACGCTTAAATATATTTAACCCTTTATAACCTTGAATTATGATGTACATAATTAAAAACTATTTATTGTTAATTTTAGATGGCGGCATACTGAATGTAAGCAATTGACAGTTGCAATCTGAAGGTATCTAGCATCTACCCAGATACTGAACTAATACGTATAAGGCGTGTTTGAACCAATTCCCACTTTATTTATGCTGTTATATTTATTTATTTAAGACTGAACTAATTAGTTCAACCAGGTTATAAAGGGTTAATTCATACTGATTTCATGTTTAATATTATAGAGTCAATACACAGTTAATTAATATATATTGTACCCAATATATTGTAGTGATTTCAAAAGTAAAAAATATGACTTGGATACCATCAGCTAGAATCGAAATCAGAACAACAACAACAACAATAATAATAATAATAATATTAATAATAATAATAATAATAATAATAAATAGATTGAAGATAGATAGATTGATTGATTGATATTGTACCTTATATATATATATATATATATATATATATATATATATATATATATATATATATATATATATATATATATTAGTGATTTCAAAAATTAAAAAATATGACTTGGGTACCATCAGCTAGGACACAAACAAAAAATAGAGCGTTCAATCCTTGGTCCTTAAATTTGAAAAGTTTGCTAGAAATGACGTCATGTCTGTCAAATTTGAGATGGTGACAAACAAATTCAGAGCTTATAATATAATAACAGAAAGATATGTACTTCTTTTTATACATTTAACAGTGCATTGTGTTCTTATTCATCTCAGTGTTGTCTGATCGAAGTTAGGTATCGTATGATATTTCGGATAAAAAACCTCTTCAAATATATTTATCCTCATCCTTGTATCCTCATCTGCATGGTTGTTGTTTCATCACGTTTCGGCTATGTATTCCTTTCGCAGCGACAACCAACCTTATAAATTCTTCTGCCAATGTCATGACGAAAGACAAAAAGCAAAAAATTGCGACATGCTTCGAAGAGAAAAATCTAACTGTGGGAAATTTATTAATACCATTGATCTATACACAAAAACATCATTAGAAAAATTCACTGATGGGAGAGGAAGGCTGAATCTCTGAATTGTATCCTCAATAATTACTACCTTCCATAGTTGTTGTCTCGCCACGTTTTGGCCAACTAATCCTTTGGCCTGTTCTGGGCTAAAAATAAGTATACATTCTTCAAATATGTGTTCGACTTTAATAAAATGTTAGCTTCCTGAAGCAATATGCACCTGTATGAGTTAATTCCAGTGAGATATTGTATCCTTTCGGCTCGCGGTGAGCCTGGTATCAGAATCCAAATGACCGCGCCTGTGCTCGATATTTTATTGAAATCAGGGGATGTTACTGTAGTTGCCTTTCTGCCCACCGGGAGATCACTCTGGTTGCCTCCTATTGTCAGGGCCAAATAATTTCTATATCTATGTAACACCAAATAGTGATTTTCCCTTTTGTAAAGCTCAGTTATATTCTATAAAGTCCAAACCAAAAACAAAATTTTCCTCTATAAAGCAACCAACCCAAATATAATGATTAAATATTTCAAGAGATAAAGACCATTGATCATAAAAATCTTTACCCATATAACCGAATTCGGCATTAAATAACCCGAAAAGGGCAGATATGCCATAAAACAAAACAGCAAAACAAAACTTGATGAATAAATATTATATAAATATATATTTTGGAAGCAGTATATATAAGAACCCAAAAACCGGTCCTAAAAACGGATACATTCCAATCTAGCCAAAGCATTATAAAATACCTTTCCTAATCCCCTCTCTCCTTTCTGACCCTGATCTCATCTTAAAATTAAACATTTTCTCCCTCTCAATGGGCGCAAGCGGTCTCGTACACATCATCATCTACTGCTACTAACAACCATCCATCCGTCAGCACAACCAACCTTATATATTCTCCTGACATGGTTTTAACGAAAGACGAAAAGCAAAAAATCGTGACATGCTTTGAAGAGCCAAATCTAACTATGAGACATTTATTAATACCGTTGATCTATACACAAAAATACAATACTACCAGAAAAAAATGAAAAAATAAAAAACAACAAAAGCGCTTTGTTGACTTTAAAAACCTTGGTTTAAATTATATATATATATATATATATATATATATATATATATATATATATAATAGAAAAATTTTATTATTGATAGTTTATTCAAATTAAAATAAAACATTGTAAGTCTATAAAAAAGAGATACAAAATTTGAATTATCCAACAAGGAGTACAAATAAAATTGAAAGACCTTATTCTTCGAAGTTTCAAAAAATGCAATTTTTCTCATCAGAGGAAAGAGGTTTGCAAAATATACAATAAATTTTGCAGGTTAATGCATTAAAAGAAACTCTTAATATGAAATTAATTATATTTGCATAAAACGTTATTAAACAGTTAGTGACAGTTTACCGGTATTAAAAAAGTATTATGAAAGTAAAAAACAGGAAAGGGGGAGGAAAGCATATGGTAAAAATCCATTGAATAAGAAGGTAAAATCCAGAAAAGGATAAATCCAAAATAAGTTCATTGATAATCCATTTGTAATATATAAGGAACGATATACTTATATATATTCAGGGTAAACCAATGCTTTCAGAAAAAATCCCATCATACCATGGAAAAGTAAATTCCAGGTTTTAAACACACTATTTAAAAAAATAACGGATTAGGCAAATGGAAATGTTAAAATGAAGATTCAAAGAATAACAACTAAAGATTGAAATTAAAATTGAGAAAGGAGGAATAAAAAAAGGGAAAAATTAAAAAGAAAGAGAAGAACAGAGAATAGGAAGAAAGAATAGTAAATAGACGAAAAAAAGAAAGGAGAAAGAAAGATAGACATGGTTGGGAGAAAAAGAGAGTAAGAAAAAGGGGGAGGCGGAATCTTTATAAATCTTTTTTTTACAACAGATAAATATAGGTCAAATGAGATAAATTCGACGCAGACAAAAAGATAACTGTGTGGAAATGATAATTCAAATCTATTTATTTTCAATTCAAAGGGAAGTTAATACGTCTTGAAAGGTTTACAGATTTTAATGGTTTACTAATTTAATGAATAATTGTCCGTATACAGTAATATCCATATACAAATGTAGAAATCCATATATACACTTATATAAAAATACAATTATATACTATTGTCTATATATTAATACGATAGCGGCTGTGTTCTTTTGTGTGTCACGCTTACATCCGGGTCGTTTAATTGTTATGTTCTTCTATTTCTTGTCATAAATAATTTTACCAAGAATTCTTCATAAGTATTGGTTTCGGTTTTGACTATAGCTGATTGCACTTAAATCATCTATTTTTTACAAATAATTCTATAAAGAATTCTTTATAAGTTTTTGTTTCGGTTTGGATTATGACTAAAGAAACCCAAGATATATATATATATATATATATATATATATATATATATATATATATATATATATATATATATATATATATATATATATATATATATATATATATATACTCCGGTTTTTTTATTCAAAAGTAATGGACTAATGAATTTAACGAGGTTGTTAGATAGTGCTCAATAAAAAGAGCTGATAATACTTGTTTATTGTTATATAAACATGGTCACATCCTGCTGCTATAAATAGCCACAGATATCATCAGGCAGCGACTTGACTATTCAAGAGTTCAATGAATAATCTTATTCATATCTTATATATATTCATAAGCTTTTAAGTATATATTATTCATAAGTTTTTATTTCGGTTTCGATTCAAGCTATTGTACCCAAGTCATATGGATATATTTTTTTATTTTTGAAATCTACAGAACATTAACTATAATATATACGAAATCTGCAAGAATTAAAATATCATATTCAAGCGTACTTTACGACCGGCCTTTGCCGGAAGTTCATGCTAGCTTAGATAAATAATTTTGCAGCTTTAACAAAAAAGCTACAATTATATCAGAGCGTCTCCATTTACTGAACATCTACAGAATGCCAACATCAATATATTGTTACAAGAACAGCAGCCTGTTCTTGTGAGTAAATATGAAATAGGCTAGTCAAGGATTCGAACTTGCGAAGCTAGATTTGGAATTGGGAATTCTAATCATAAGTTAAAATAAATACAGAATGTTATTGAAAATAAGGAATGTGGAATTGCCATTGTTTAGCTCACACAAAATAGTTAGATATCTGTTTATTGGAAAAGGAATGTAATGATGGATTTTGTTTCTGTTATAAAAATGAAAATTAAAACAAGCAATTTAAAAACGGACAATGGAAAATGTTATTTGTAAAGTGGGTTACGAAAATTAGGTTAGAGGGTCGGCTTTGTAAGAAACATGTGAATAACAACGCATGCTTAAACACGGAGGCATGTCATGCCATGTGTCTGAGGGGCACGTGCTGGTTATGTGCTGAGGGGCACGTGCTGGTTATGACGTCATGAGTTATGAAGTTAGATAAGTCAGAATCAGAATCAGTCAGTTGGACGAAGCGAGAAGAGTTAGACGGGAGAAGCTAGAAGAGTCAATGTACCCTCTGGGAAGCGAGATGTTTTAGGGATAACCATGTAAACAACTTTGAATCTCTGAAGTGAAGCAATCATTTTCCGACCGGTCGTAAATAAACGTATCATCATGTGTTTTTATAACTGCCGTCTTGTGTTGTGTCATTCTACAAAAATAAAGATAACATGAAATTGTATTAATATGAACTTTGTGTTTATAAAAATGTACAACTGTCAAAACGTAAATGTCAAACGCACTCTCGGTCTATCTATCAAGATATTCATAAATCTCCTCTCATTGAATTACAGGCTTGGTTCTCCTGTAGTAATATGTACCCTACCTGTCTGTCTCGTTATATATAAGACATGTCCCCATCTCTCAACAATATGACCACTCACAATGAATACATATACTATCTAGCATCTCACAACATGATCACACACATGAACACACTAAGACTCTTACTAACATGAACAACAAAAAATATATAAGTCGTCATCTAAAAAGAACAATGTAACATACTCTCATATTTGGTACCTTTTAAAATAACACCCAGTACGTAACAATATTACGTATGAATGAATCCCCTGTGGAATTTCCACAAGTCCCGCTAGTTATTATTATTATTATTATTATTATTATTATTATTATTATTATTATTATTATTATTATTATTATTATTTACATTAACAAACAAAATACCTGTTCAGAAACAGGTATTTTTACCTTCTGGTTTATATCTTATGTATGTATTACTTATGTAAGCATTTTTTTCATCTCTTTTATTCAGGATCGTGGCTCGCCCAAAAGAGTGGCATATGTAGAGTTATCAATCACTGTAACCGATGGTGATGACCAAGATCCTGCTTTCATCTACCCGTCATGTTTCAAAGTGAATGGCTACTGCATATCACCGCAGTACGATGCATCGATAGAGAGCGGCAAGGTAAGTTAAAAAAGGAGCACTTTCATCAAAGTGAAACGTTGTAAACTTTTTTAACGGTTCAGAATAATCTCCCGTAACATTTTAACAGAACCAACACGTTGTAGATGAAAGTCTAGCAAAGAAACAGAGGACAGGAAAAGGAAAGAAAATCGACTCATTTTTTTAGTTTTAGAAAAAAGGTATTTATTTGTGGTATTTCAAACAATGCGCTGCCTCTTGTTTTAAACAGTTCACGTCTTGCATCGACGTCTATTTAAGACGCTCCCATCACCCACGTTTCGTTCGATATACTTTTCTGGCTATGTCTCGAACACGTGTTTCTCCATGCAAGCAATTCCTTCCGCGTCCACGTATCGAACACGGGCTTCTCCGAACATATGTGGAACACCTTCCCTCCTCTCACCACGTGTGTCATTTCGTGTCTGCTGTGACATCACTTTGCACAGTTGGCTTGGTCATTTGCATGTGTATTATGCGGCTGCTACTACTACCAGCGGCAGCGGCTCTGTTACAAAACGTTTCAATTTAGAGTCATGTCTGTCGAAAGTTTTAGACATACATACATACATACATACATTTAAACAGACATATGGGATTTATACTACAGATTACTATTATTTTTATTAATCATTCTATTTTCCAGATTGCCGTATGATACGAAGCCATTGTAGTATACATCAGTGTTCCATAAGCTTTACTTGGTTCATGATCAGATTTATTCAAACTAATCTTATCTTTATATCACGATCTTGTTAGAGCCTCATTATTGCATATCTTATTCATATTAAACTGTTGTTCATTCTTAGATAACTCAGTTACTCTTTTGAACACTGATGAAAGTGTGGATTTTCAACAAGAGGTGGATAGTGAAGATAATTTTCTATGAATCAGGTTGACAAGAAAGTACTTGCGGTTTGTATTTTTTATTTATTTAGATGAACATATCTCGACTTGGATAAAACTTTTATTGATCGAAATAAGCACCATTAGAATCAACGCACTTTTGCCAACCCAAATCAAGTGTATTTATGCAAGTAACGTAAAAATCTTGCGTTCTGGTGACGATAAAGTCGCTGAAGGCGTTTTTGATATTGTTTAGGTTTTTTAAGTA
Source organism: Euprymna scolopes (assembly GCF_053919585.1). Lineage (NCBI taxonomy): Eukaryota > Metazoa > Mollusca > Cephalopoda > Sepiida > Sepiolidae > Euprymna > Euprymna scolopes. The sequence continues at coordinate 75,609,264 of NC_136522.1, forward strand.
TTTCTCACACAGGAAGTTGCCAAGATGCTTGAAAAAGTGGTAGTTGGTTGGTGAGAGGTCTGGAGAGTATAGTGGATGGGGTAGAGTTTCGTAGCCCAATTCATTCAACTTTTGCAGGGTCGGTTTAGCAATGTATGATCGGGAATTTTAGTGGAGGAGAATTGAACCTTTTCTGTTGACTAATGCTGGGTGTTGTTGTTGAAGTTTGTGATGCATTCCATCCATTTGTTTACAGTAATTCGCCATAATGGTTTTGCCTGCATTCAAAAGCTGTCAGCATAACCTTCTGTTGGTGCAACTCTGGCTTCGGGAAGTGTTGTGGGGCTTCGTCGGCGTCTAACCAGTGAGTTGAGCGTCGCCAATTTTCATAAAAGACCCACTTCATCGTAAGGCACAACCCGGTGGAGAAACTGGTACTTCTTTTTTGCATGAGAGAAGGGAAGGTGACACTTCATAACGGCATTTCCTTGGGTTGTCGTTCAATTCGTAAGACACTTACTTATCAAGTTTTTTGTCTTTCCAATCTTCAAGTGATTGGAAATAGTCGGATACGTTACGTCTAATACAGTAGCAAGTTCTCGAGCAGTTGTGCAATGATTGGTTTCGATTAAGGTTCTTAATTAATCGTTGTCAACATCTGATGGCCGACTACTATGCTCATTATTTTCAAGACTCTCGTCGCCATCACGAAATTTCTTAAACCACCATTGTACTGTACGTTCAGTAGTCGTTCATGGGCCAAACGCTTCGTTGGTATCGTGAGCTGTTTTAGCAGTTTTGGGCCTGGTTTGAATTGAAATAAGAAAATTGTGCGAGTTTTCTGTTTTCCATCTTATATTCAACGTTCTGAAAAGACGACATAATTGTTTTAAAACGATTGCAATTTAAACGATTAGATAAAGCAAAAAACGTGATTTTAAAATGATATATAAAGTAAAAGTATTATAACGAAAACTTATTTTAAAATACTTCATTTGAAATCAAAATTAAAAATTCCGCAAGTACTTAATAACATAAAGTATGGTTATATTTACAATGGGGCCCATATGTATTGTTAATCAATATAATATAACATTAAAACCTTTACAAAACTATGATTGATATCTATAGATATTTTAAGGTTTTTCCTAAAGAATTTTCGCAACTTTTTATTTCCCGTAATATTATTAAAATAGGAGTCATCAAAAACAAGTCATCAACTTTATATAGCCCTCCTACCAATTCAAGATTGCCTTTGTGCAATTTGTTCAATATAAAAAATCTCACTAGATCAGTAACTTGTGCTCAATTTGGACCCTAGAGTATTATCAAAATTATTATCTCTATTTTTTCTAATCCATATTTAGTTTATTATTATATGTAATAAATGACTTTCTAGCTAGCTTAATTATATCAATTACTTTAGTTATATTATTTTTATCTTTAGTCGTATTGAAATACTTATTCATCAAAGAAGAAGATATTGAGGGGTAATACAAATCAATATTAAACATGATAAATGTGATATTGTCAGAAATCATTAGATTCTTAAACCAAACAAAAAAATGACTTCACTTAATAAACGCCGTAATTCATGGTAATTTTTAAATTTAATCGCTGGTATTTTCTATCTTATATTCTTTTATGTATTATGCATATACAAGGTGCCTTCTAATAAGTTTCCAGACGTTTCCGTATGGACACATTTATTGATAGTACACATGAAACTAGTCGCCTTCGAAGTAATCTCGTCCAGCTGTAATGCACTTGTTTACCGCTCCAAGAACGTGGGAGGGCCTGTAGTGTACGAGTGTCAATGACCCTCGACACGGTCTCTCTCATCTCCTCAAGTTTCTCATAACGAGAGCCTCTAAGGTTTTCTTTGAGCTTAGGGAATAACAAAAAGTCACAAGTAGCAAGTCTGAACTATGGAAACGCGAGAAACTGTCCTGATGCAAGTCTGTGGCAAGGATAGAGCACTCTTGGGAAAACTTCATGCAAATCTTTTGCATCTTCAGTACCTCGCGAATAATTGTGTGCGCAATTCCCACATTGATATCAAACTGTGCACTTATTGTCTCTATAGACAAACGACGTTCCTATCCATTAAATTCTTTAATTGGCCAATAAACTCTGATGATCTGACTTTCTTACTCTTCCCACACCTCTCATCATCCTTGAATGCCACTCAAAAGCTGATGTTCGATTCATGCAAGATAGTCCAAAAGCAGTCTGAAACATTCCATACGTTTCTGTGGAATTTTCTTCCAAGTTTAAAACAGAATTGAATTGCATATCGTTCTTCTAAGGTGTGCTCATGTCGAGATTGCCTTTTTTGAAATTCACCAGCTGTGACGATCAGGCTTTAATAGGGTGTGTTCCAATTTCTGCTGTAGCTGTAGCTGTTCATTTGAACCTGAAATAAAAATCGGATCGTCAAGATGTATAGCAATAACATTGAATTTTTAAGAATCTATGACAATTTTAAATGCAGTACAAAAAAGTCTGGAAACATATTGAATGTAACCTCGTATATATAAGGACAAAAAGTGTTTGTTTTTATTTGTATATAGTTTAAAGGTTAAAAAACTTTACAGACTATATATATATATATATATATATATATATATATATGTGTTTTGTTTCCTTCTAGATAAATACAAATATTCAACTCTATCCAAGACCAGCCAACAATCCTCTAGCTCCAGTACAACTACAGGCGAAGGACAAAGATACATTAAATTCTGTCTTGGTGCTTTACGTGGAGAAAAGTGAGTTTCTTTTTATACCATACAGATATATTCGGTGTTGTCCGGGTATTAAAAAATGTTGAATTTATAAAACCTATGAATCTCTTAATCGATTCAGTACAAAAATCCTTATTCCAATACAATTACTAAGTACGCTACTTCATAAATATTTAACTATGAAGTTGTTATTTTTTTCCGATAACCATAAAAACGCATGCTAAATGTGGACATATTGTCCAAAATAAAAACCATATACTACTAGTAGGGATAATCTGTCGATTTTAGTTTTATTAGTAGTTAAAAATCAATAAATCTTTATTATTTTATAATTATTACTCGCAAAGAAAGATTTTGTATTTAAAACATAAAATTAAAAGACAAAATAATCGTTTTGGCATCGAATGAAATGCATAATTTTTTCCAATTCTATTACTCTCAAATGTTCTGATTTTTCTGATTCCTGACTCTGATTCCCATTAATCGTTCCAACACTAGTATATATATATATATATATATATATATATATATATATATATATATATATATATATATATATATATATATATATATATATATATATATATATAATTTTATGCAACTTTGTACAGTATTTACTTTGACAGTGCTCAGTACGTAAATACAGCTACAGCTAGGTAGTAAGTTTTGGAAATATGTCAGGTATTTAAACTTCACAGAATTTTCCGCGTTTCATTTTCGTGGGGTTCGACACTCTGACAAATCCTCCAGAGGATGCAACCCGGATAGTTCTGTGTAGCTTAATTGTCAGATATGTTTGCAAAACTTACTATATATATATATATATATATATATATATATATATATATATATATATATATATAAAGATTTTTATGGGTACATCATTTTATAACACTATTGAATCACACAGAACGTAGTGCCATAATTAATTGCTGAGGGTTTAGATTTTTTTTGTCTAAAGTTTAAACATAAACAATTAAAGAAGAAAATTCAAAAAGAAGACCAAATTATACTTCTAAATGTATTTCTCCTAAGCTCTTATTGTGTGTTTAACAAACATAAAGTAGATAAAAGGGATAAATAAGGGGTGGGGCAGAAAAAAAAACAATCGAGACGTCTTTCAGCCAACCCTTTTCAAGATTAACGTTGGCAACTGAGGAGAAAACATCGTTTAAAAACGTGGTCAAAAGATAATAAATTAATAGCGAGGATAAAAAAAGAAAAAGAAATTGTGTAGCGAATAGGAGAAATATATATATATATATATATATATATATATATATATATATATATATATATATATATATATATAAATGATTAGAGGTACAGAATTTAAGAGCTCTTTCGGCTATCATCTCATCAGGAGAAAATCGATAGCGTACAAAATAATATTGTGTCGAAAATAAAGAGTTCTAATGGGGAACTTATTAAATGTGCCAAAGGTGCGGGGACACTAATTAAATTTATTAACGTTTAAAACGATTAAAACATTGGCACAACGAGGGAGAGAAAAAAAAAAAAAAAAAAAAACAGGCGAAAAAATTCAAAGTTCCCCAAAGAGAAACAATGCGTTGGATGTTTCCTTTTGCCGGTACAAAGAAGGTTGACGCACCGCGATAGAGACAGACTCCAAAATCTTTAAATGGTTTTTGGAGCCCGCTCTATGTAGCACCTCGAACCATTCTATTTTATATCTATCGGCACAGCACGCTGAAATATTATATATATTCTTTTACATATCCAACATTTTTTCACTTTTTTATTGTACAATACAATAAATTGCGGTTTCACTTAATTCCTTTACTAGCAAATTCTAGCATTGCTACAAATATAATTTGCTGATTTCTTCATGTCTTCTGATGGGAAGAATAATAAGAATAGAGTTCTTTGAAACTCCGCGGAATAAGGACCGTAAATTGTTTTTTGGAGTATTCAGTCGAACAATAAATTTTGATTGTAAAGTTCAACTTACAGTTTGAATTTTCTTTTTCATATATATACATGTGTGTGTGTGTTTGTGTGTGTTTGTGTATTTACTTTTACTGATTATCAAACAAAATGACATTTAGAGCTCTGATTTTTTTAGATGAGGACTGATTGTTTATATTAGTTGTATTGATCGGACTGTTGTTCTAATTTTCAGTGTTATTTGTGCAACGTTTCGGTCGGTTTGGCCTTTGACCGTCCTCAGGTACGTTGGTTGTTGTTTGGAGAAGAAAAGAGTAAATCAACCAAGATGCCTGAGGACGGTCGAAAGACAAACCGACCGAAAAGTTGTATAAGATGAGAATAACAGTTCGATCAATACAACTAATATAAAATGTCACTTTGTTTAAAATAATATTCCTGTAATGTTTTTTTTTATATCATTAAAGTAGATTAATTTATATTTTTAAAAAATAAATTCAGTTTTTAAGAATTTTTAGACTTACATGAGATTCGAACTCTGGAATTTAGATCGTAAGATCTACTGCTTTAATACTGTGTACTCTGCTTAATCTTTTTTCATTAACCAAACGCTTATAAATTCATTGTTTGTAAAATTCTTTAGGCTTAGGTGTGAAATATGAATCTAACACACGTTCGATTTTCACTTGTGATGTTAACTAGTGATGGAACGAGTCTAATATTTTCCCGATTCTGATACAATTACCGATTCCAGTTCTTTTACATATCTACATATTTTACTATAGAGTTTTTAACGTGTGTTTTTACGGTAATCGGGAAAAATTAAATGTGCAGATATTTTCTCAAATATCAAAATAAACTTGTGAAGGATGATCTATAGATTTCTAGTTTTACTGGTTATTTAAAATCAATAAATATTTATGTTTTTAACATTTCTTTCAACAATGGAAAATTTTGTTTTAAACAAAATCAAATAAAAAAGACAATTAAAAGAATCGTTTTCGCATCGGAAAATAGACACAAATCTTTCTTATTCCGATACCGATTCTGATACCCCAAAAATTTTGATTTGTTCGATTCCCGATTCCGATTAATCGTCCCAACACTAATGTTAACCTAAGGCCACCTAAATAATTTGTAGTTTCCTAAATAAATGATAATCCGAGTGAGCTAGGTCAGGAGAATATGCAGGATGGGGAATTATTTCCGAAACAAAATCTCCTACGAGATCATTGACCAGTAGTACTGCGTGAGAACGAGCCTTACCATAATGGACGATAATTCCGTTTTGTGTTGACTAAAGTAAGTCAGTTTGGGGCTAACATGGATGAGAATATTGCAAAAATATGAATGAAGCTTTAATAATCTTAATAAAAAAGGTATAAATTAATAATAGTGATATGTTTAAGTAATAACAATATGCATAAAATAAACAACAATGGTTTAAAACGGCTCTTCTACTAATATACAAAACTTTTTTCACCGACCTTATAATTATAAGTATAGATTTACCTTTGACTTGTTAAATGCCAATAATTGTCATAGAGTTTCCGAAATTATAATAGAAAATAATAAAAACGAATTTAATTGACATCTTTCCCCATTTTTATTTTAACAGCTTTACCGACAGGATATCAAAATAGATTTTCTGTGACAAAACAAAACTCAGACACTTGGACTTTACAACAAACTCAAGCGATTTCAAGTGGAATGTCTATTCAAATTTTTATTCGGGTACGTCTTTTTTTTTTTTTCACTGTTTTCTTTATTAAAAAAAATAACCAAAGTAAACGTCACTACATTAAGTTCTCAAATCGAAAATATGATGATTGAAATACATTTATCGCTCCATACAATTTCGTATGAAACCCGAACTTTCCATTCGGATTCGCATTTCAAACTAGAAAATTTTAAAAGCAATAGCATATATACATATATTATATGAATGGTAGTTGTCTGTGTGCATTTCCAACTAAAACTTCTAAGATACGCAACAAACTATTACATTTCGTAAGAAGTGAAATGGCCATATGTATCCTTTAATGTCGATGCAATTCTCTACCTGTATAAGAGCTAATTACGTCCTAGGATGGAGTAATATTGCCACATCTGGGCAGGAGCTGCTAGAAGTACCTAATCCTGTCTTGACAGAGTTCAACATAGGCTTCGTAGTCTAGTAGGGGATGCCGTTTTCTTTTCCCTGCAACCTCTTTCCCACAGAAGAAACGTTGCGAGCCTGTCTCTGCTCTATCATTATTTTCATGAAAGTGTTCGTCTGAGCTTTCCCTCGTTGCAAACTTTCATGAAAAACATTCCTATAGCTAAAACCACTATAAATAATTTCCCCCACACTTTATCTGTGCTTAAACGTAAACGTAGATTCCATGAACAAAGCTTCTTTCTTAGAACTGCACGACTATGGCACTCTCTGTCGTTTGCATGCTTTCCAGCTGATAACAATATGGTCGTCTTCAAGTCCAATGTAAAGAAGTTCTTGATGAGCCGTCCCCTTAAGTAATCAAATTTACCTAATTTCCACTCTTAACGATTACTACGATATTTTCCTCTTGATTACTGTACACTCATTAACTCTTATCCTCGAGTGGCCTCCAAGCCTTGATAAGCGGTGGCTCATTTATAAAAAAATAATAATTAAACACGATTTTTAATGTTATCACGTATTAATACAGTCAATAAAATAAAGCAGCATTTTTTTAAATTTAAGGACGCAAACCTTAATTTTCTTAACAAATGTGATTCTCTGCTAAGAAAAGGAAGTGTGAGCAACTTACTTTCATTCGCGCTCTGGAGGCCTCCTAAACTTTATAGTTTCACTCCTCATATAAAAAAAGAATTTTTCTTCTGGCGTAAGAGTAAATATTTTGCATCATTTATTTAGTTGTTTTATGGCCCTGGACAATGCTACGTAACCTTGCTGATATATATATATATATATATATATATATATATATATATATATATATGTGTGTGTGTGTGTGTGTGTGTGTGTGTGTGTGTGTGTGTGTGTGTGTGTGTGTGTGTGTGTGTGTGTGGGTGTGTGTGCGTGTGTGTAATGAAAATTATAGAAATAAAATTCTAACATAGCGTATTATACAAAAGAAAATATCAAAATTATTTCTATATTAATTTTATAAACTGATATTTTTTCCTGTTCCATGTCAACAATACAATAATTTGTCACACTAAATAAACTAATAATTCCAATAACACAAACTACATCACAAACTATGAGGCAACCGTTAAAAAACATATAAAAAATCTAATAACCCACAAAACCACATATAATGAAGATATGTATACTGATCTATGTAATATTTGCCGGCAGATAGATATCGGTGAAACTCAATGGAACTAAAGAAAAAGCTTGGTAAACATATAAGAGATGTGAAAATGACAATTCTCTGACTGAATATATCATTTTTACATTGAAGTTTGTTCATTTTTAAACTATTTCTTATCCGTTATACGAGGGCTTAAACGCAATATGCCTTGTTTGGGGTGAACAAGAATAAAAAATATACTTATCGTTATTATTTGTTTATTACAATTCTGAATTTTTAGATGACAATTATTCGTATTATTTGGATCCTTCGAACTACTGTTCTCATTGAGTTTTATTTTCCCAGAGTTTCGGTCCATGTAATCTACGACCTTTTTAACGTGTACCTTGTCGAACTCGGGAACCATTTCTATCGAACTCTGGAATTTTTTTTATCGAACTTGGAAACTGGACTGATTTTCGAACAAAACCATCCATGGAGGTAGCATGCTCATATCCTGTCAGCCATGACTGGATGTGATTTGCAGTTGTATTTTTGAGTCGCCTGCGCTTAGAATTGAACCTTCAATACTCAAGAATGCAACTTTAATGCTTACTTTAACCAATTACTCCATCCTATTTGCGACACTCAAGCTGAAAACATTAGTCCAAAGAATCCAAAGAATGCGTACATTTTGTTTATTAATGTGTTTTTAATAAATTATGAATCTTTTATTTTCAGGCAGAAGAACAGACCTTCAACAAGCGTTACGCTACAGCCATCATAAATACAGTTGTTTTGCCACAGGATAATAATCTACCATTTATAAGCTCGTCTACAGTGGGATCCATCTACGAGAACTCGCCAGTCGGTGCGCTTGTCTTAACAAATGCTCTTTCTGGACCACTTCAGATTGTTATCTCTGACAATGATTTGGTATGTAACTTTACATTAACTTCGGTGACATTACACTATCGCCCCTCCCCCATTAAAAGACTGCTGGTAAATCCTAGGAGTATGGTTATATGATTGCAGGACAGATAGTACATTATAACTACTATCTCCTTTTACTACTTCCCTTTTTAAATAAAATTATACGATATATATATACATATATATATAACTACTTCATTTACCCACATAAAATTAATATACGAAAGTACAGATTTATGCGTAAACTTTAAGTATTTACTTCAAAAGTGCTCAATACGTAGGTAGACCTAGTTAGTAATTTATAAAATATATATGGCGATTAATCTACACTGAATATTTGGCATTTCATCCACTCTAGGATTCCTCAGGCTTATGCCTGAGGAATCCTAGAGTGGATGAAACGCCGAATATTCAGTGTAGCTTAATCGCCATATATATTTTATAAATTACTACACATATATACATATATATGTTATTGAAGAGTAAATTTTTAACAACGCAAACTAATCAAGATCAGAAAAGTTCAACACTATCAAGGGGAGCAGAAAACAATAATATTAAATAAAGATGAGGAATAAAAGTTTTTTATTACTTTATTATATCATCAGAACAATAAGGAAAAGTTAAGGTAAAATTTAACAAACAAAAACCTGGCATTTCGGAGTTAAATGCTTCTCATCAGAACAAGAGAAAGGCCAGAATTATAAAAAGGCAAATATAAAAAAAAAATGGCTTAATGACATTTGGAAAAGAAAATAGATTGAAAGAATAGGATAAAATAGCAGATAGTAATTAGAAGTAGGTACCACATATAAGGGTAAATTGGAAGGGTAGTATATATGTAGGTAATATTATGTGTATATATATATATATATATATATATATATATATATATATATATATAGTACACAGCTTATTTCTCGCATGAACATATCATTTTAAGACGATCTCGTCATCCACGTGTCACTCGCTGTTATTATCCGGCCATATCTCGAATACATGCTTCTCTGTGCACACAATTCCTTTTCCGGCCACGTGTTGACCATGTGCTTCTCTAAACACTTTTGAACACCTCCCTTTCTTTGGCCATGTGTGTTCTTTTGTCTCTGTTGTAACGTCACTTTGCACAGCCGGCTTGGTCATTTGCATATGTATTATGCGGTTGCTGTGGTTACCAGCGTCAGCTATCCTGTTGCACCTGTTTTGGTATTTCAAAACTCTCGCTCAGGATTCCATCCTTAACAGCACCGCCAACCAGTGTTGGCTATTTTGCAGGTAACCTAGTGAAGAGAGGCATTCATTCCATGTGCTGAAATGCATAATTTGACAAAAAAATATGTAAGACAAATATCGGCCAAAGAAGTAGAACAATAAACAATGGAAAGTATTAAACATCCAGAATGAAAGAATATTTATATAAATCGACAGAAAGCGAACAGACACAGAAAGTTGGTCACAGAACGAGAACAAGCTTCCAAAAACGTCCGCACCACACCCCCGCTACGTGCCTTCACTGATGTCACATCGGTCATTCTAAAATTAAAAATGCTTGTCATTGGGAATAAACACAATATTTTTATGACCCACCTGGTAGTGTTTCATGTGTTCATGTGCTGCCAGGTGTATATATCGTTGACAGTGACAAAAGTCGATTTAGAAATCATATAGACTGAAAGCACATTGAACGACTGGCCGCAGCGAATATATAACACACTAGCAGTTTCCAACAAACCCGGTTCTTTTCTATATGATGATGGATGATATATGAGGAATATGTAATGTTTTTATTTCTATTAAAAAAAAAATTATTTGAAATAAATAGCTTCCAAAGTTTTAGATAGTTTAATATATGAGATTATTTTTAACGCTTCCAAGGGAAACTTTTCGGAAACAGATCTTTGTTAGCTCCTTTTCATTATAATGAAAGGAGGGAAAGCATATCCATTCTAAATGTTTTCCTAGTCGGAATAAAAGTTTTCAAAAAAGTAAGTAATGTGAATCAAGATATATTTCTACTTATAATATAGCCAAAGAGACAAGCTTATAAAAATGTCATGCTTTCAATATTATATCGATGTGTCAAAGAAATTGCTATTTAGGCCTGATTTTGAAAACAATTAATCAATGTTTTGTAATATTATTCCTTATACTCATATTCCCTAGAATATTTTACATCATAATCAATATCTTATATATCTGACTGTCTCCCTACACTCAGATTTCATGGTTTATTTATATATCATACATAATTAACGTTTTATATGATTATTATCTAGCATTGTTGTCTTATGGTTTATTTACATGTCATAATTAATTATTTCTCCAACACGCATATTACATAATGTATTCTAATATTATAATTAATGCCGTGTATAATTATTTTCATACGCTCATATTTCATAGTATATGCTTATATTATAATTAATGTTTCATATTAGTATTTACCTGCACTCCTATTTCGTGGAATATTTTTATATTGTAATTTATGTAATATAAGTAGTTTAAATCCATAGGATATTTCCTATTGTATTTGACACTTTTCTTTGTTTTTAACACATATTATTTTTGTGTAGGCGGCAGGTCAAACAGTGGATTATGACATCAAGGCCAACTCTGCAGTTTTTGAAATTAACCAGAATAATTACATTGAATTGAAAGATGCTGTATTGGATTACGAAAAAACCAAAAGTTACCAACTGCCAGTAAGCATTTATCTATTAATATTTTCTGTCAATATCTACGTACTAATTGTGCTGTAGATGGGGACTACGAAGCACACACTGTGTTTAACTTTCTCGAAAGTCTAATCTTCTAGAAATTAAAGTTAATCAAATGCAAATGTATCTCAACCGGATTTTTAAAATTAGTTTCTTTTTATACTATCTCTCCATTTTATGAACTTCGATTTAAATCTCATAATGTTTTTCGTAAATTTTAAAATTTATCCTTGCTCAAATTTTATAATCTTTTTTTTATTAAAACTTTATAATCTATTTTTATCAATTTTTATTATCTATTTTGGTTAATTTTACTATGATCTAGTATGTACTATGGTCTAATTCACGTTAAAATTTACCTCAAATTTTATAATCTTTGCTCAAATTTTATAATACATTTTGGCTACCTTAACTATAAAATAATTAAAATTAATCTCAAATTATATAATATCTTTTGTCTACCTTGACTATGATCTAAATCATAAAAAAATTTATTAATTTTTTTTTTTCATTTATTTTTTGCTTAAATTTGATAATCTATTTTTACTCAAATTTTATAATCTATTTTTGAGTAAATTAGCTAAATCATTAAAAATTATCCCAAATTGTATAATCTATTTTTTTATTAAGATTGTCTATTTTTACTCAAATTTTATAATCTATTTTGGTTAACTTAACTATAATCTAAATCATTAAAAATTATCGAAAATTTTATAATCTATTTTTATTAAAACTTTATAATCTATTTTTATTCAAATTTTGTAATTTATTTTTATATCAATTTTATAATCTATTTTAGTTAACTTAACTATGATTTAAACCATAAAAATTTATTCCAAATTCTATCATCTAAATTTTACTCAAATTTTATAATCTATTTTGAATTAAAAATTATCTAAAATTTGATAATCTATTTTTTGCTCAAATTTTATAACTTATTTTCTGCTCAAATTTTATAATCGATTTTTTGCTCAAATTTTATCGATTTTTGCTCAAATTTTATAATCAATTTTGACTAACTTAACTATGATCTAAATTATATTAAAATTGATCTCATGTGCATGAACGCACGTAAATACACTCGTTATATATAAATCCGATAATATCTTGATGAAGTACAAAATCGTCTTCACAATCTAGTGGGAGATGATTTATTATCTTCTCTTCACTCCCTTTCACACAGAAGAGTCATTGTTCGTCTTTTTTTACTCCATCGCTATTTTCATGGTAAGTTCTCTGATCATCAAGCTGTGCCCTCTGTAAAAGCTCATCAAAAATCCTTTTGCTATCAATACTGCAAAGAACATCCCTTTCTTCCTCTGTGTGTAATCAAAATCATTGCATGAACAAGGTTTCTTTCCCAGAACTTCCCACCGCTCGAAGCCGTTTTACTGGAATATTTCTTTACAGACTTCTACATGATATATTTTCTAGATCAAGGTCAACAAATAACTATCGAATCGTCTCGTGACGTAATCTATACTGTTCTTTCATCTATCTGCAAACATCACTGATTTTTATCCTCGAGTGGTGCCTGGCCTTGGTGAGTGTGGTTAACCATAAATATAAAATGATGATCAATGTAACTGAGTGTTAAATTTTTCTTTTCTTTTTACTTTTCAGGTCACAGTTACTGAAAAGAATGTTCCGAACCCCCAGACGATCACCGGTACGATCACCGTGCAGGTTCTCGATAAAAATGACAATACGCCAGCATTTACAACGTGTCCCCCAAGCGTCAATATACAAGAGGGAGACTACAGTACAGAAACATTTCTTACTTCTGTAAGAATCATTTTAGTCTATCTTATTTGTATACATATTTTATATATTCCTTAAGTATTACGATTGTTAGTTTAATGGAAAATCAGAACATTTTTAATTGAATAATATAACGTTTATGATGGGAAAAAATACATTGAATTACGAATATTTTACATTGACTAACCTAACAATAACCGCGACTTATTTTTAAAGCTACATTTTTATTTTATAGGTTTCTGCAACAGATTCAGATTCTGGTTTGAATGGACAAATTAGCTATTCGATTGTTAACGACCAAACCGGAAAATTTGTTATAAGAAACACAAATCAAGTTTATTACAAAGGCGTAATTACCAAATCTGACGCGGTGACTCTTGTTATTAAAGCAGAAGATAACACAAACCCTGCAACTTTAAGGTAAGTCAAATAGTTACATTGATATTTAAATAAATATATGTTACACAACAAAAGTGGTTGTTAAAATGAAAAGGATGAGTGACACCTTAATGGTCAAAGGTGACACCAGAAAAGAATATACTGAAATCACATAATTTTTTAACTGATTATTCTTAATTCTATCAGGCTTTTCGTTCTCAATATGGTTTCAAATTTTTTTCTATTTAGCATCAATCTTCTGAAATTTCGGGGACAGAAGGAAGATAATTCCCTGCCAATCGTTATTAGAGTTGTCTCTCCTTTGTCAACAAATTTTTAATAAATACGAAACAATAACCATAAAATATAGACTAACTCAAAGAATACGAAAATATCTACGGTAACGTTTCTTGTTTCTTTTCCAAACAATAACTAAAATGTCTGAGGACGGTCGAAGGCTAATCTGACCGAAACGTTGCAGAAATAACACTCAAAATGAGAACAATAGTCCGATCAATACAGATAATAACAACAGAAGACTAACACTTATTCATATAAATATATAAACATAAACATGTTGGTAAGTAAGGGCGTAATATTTTTAAGTAATAAATTTGTCTGAGTGATCGTGTTGATTAGAGTCTTATTCTTAAACTTTCAATTTCGAAGTAAATGAACTACCTCTGTCCCATCGCCGAAATGTGGCATTCTTTCGCCTGTTTTACAAGTATTTCAATGGCAAATGCTTTGACGAACTTCCAGCATTAGTACCCCATCGACGACAACATCCTCGATAAACCTGATAAGCAGCAAAATCTCACCCCTACAAAGTAGAGATCCTTAAATGTCGTAAAGCCTTCTACTCCAGCCAGTCCCCGTCTTCTCCCCCGCCTTGTCTCTTTTCATTAGCAAGCGATATTAGTTTTAGATAAGAACATTTTTTTAATAATCTATCTGCTTTTTATTAAATTACTTTAATTAATTAGTGCTAATGCCGAATAAATTATTGCACATAAATAGCAAGACATTAGGTAATAAAATTTCAAAGTAATAACACCAAACATTAATTTATTATGAACTATTAAAAGGATTCTTATGTAAATTAGTGGTTCAAAGGACTGTCTTTGGATCGTTTTTCGGTATTATACTGAAAATATTTCCACATATCATATTATGAATGTAAATCACATTAACCTATCCAATCTTGATAGAGTTCAAAGCTGGCATCCCTAACCTAATAGTTGATGTCCTTTTTCTCTTCCCTGCAACCTTTTTCCAACAGAAGAGACGTCTGTCTCTGTTCTATCGTTATTATCATGGCAAATGCTCGACTGAACCCCAATCTATCATTTCCTCTTGCCAAACTCTCATAAAACATACCGACAAGCTACACCCACTATATACGATTTCCCTACTTTCTATAAGTTTTTCACATATCTGAATACCCTATATACCAAATTTCAAGTATGTGGAACAAAAATTCGTTTATTATATGGGTTGAGAATTGTCCTCACATACACATACAAATTCTCACTTTTATAGATATACAGGGTGTCCACAAATTCTGGCTACATTATGTAGCCAGACTTTGTGGAAGCATCCTCTAGATTATGTAGCCAGACTTTGTGAGCACCCTATATATATATATATATATATATATATATATATATATATATATATATATATATATATATACACACGCACGTGTGTGTGTGTGTGTGTGTGTGTGTGTGTGTGTATACAGGGTGCCCACAAAGTCTGGCTACATAATATACAGGATGCTTCCACAAAGTCTGGCTACGTTATGTAGCCAGACTTTGTGGACACCCTGCATAGATATATATTTATATATTTTCACTGCCAATATTATGCCATCTAAAAACAGAAAAAAACTAAAATTTCATAAATATTTATTAATATCTCAGAAGTATTTTTTAATAAAAAAAATTGAATTATCTGAATTTTCATGGAGAGTTTTCATCTCCGTTGTAATCTTTTTAATGAAATAAATTAAACTAAATATGACCAACGTTTGGATCTCTTACGCCTATCAGCTATGTTCCAAAATTTATAATGATCGGTTTATTAGTTTATGAGTTAATCATGTACATTCACATCTATAAATATACTAGACTAACCGTGGCCCGTTGGGTCAGTATATGTTATAGTTAGCTATGAAATAGTGAGTATATCAATTATGCCAAAAATATGCGCGCTTTCCGTACAACAATGGCCACCACTTTTAACATAATTACTTACATTTCTTAATATCCGAAAAATACTTATTTGCGGAAAATTTAAATGCGGTATTCGTTTTCAGCATACCCGAAAACCTATAAAGGTCGTCATTTTAAAGGGAAATGTTAAGGTGGAAACCAAGTAAAAAATTACCAAAACTTCTATTTTTATATTTGCTTTCATGGTTTTGTTTTTATTTACTTACGTACGCGCAAAATTTTTTTAACCGGAAGCTGTAAACCGGATGGACGGTTTCAACGCATAAGCAAGACGATTTGAGTTTTATAATATAATAGATAGACATCACTATCTTTATATAGATAGAGGTGTTCTGTCTGAGCAGTCGAATCTAGAAAGTTCTTTATTTAACTGCTCATATATTTCCCTTTTGACCTCTGACCTCAGTGACAGCAATTCCTGATGATCATCATCGTCTAGTTACTAATGATCTAGCTGCAATCTGTACATATTATAAAAGTATGCTTGTCTGTCTGTATGCCTGAGGAACGGTCTCCACCAAACTACTCTATAATTTTTTTTTTTATCTACATACTTGAAACTTGACATATGGGGTATTTGGACTTGTAGCACAAATTAAATTTGGTTTTTAGTCGAAAGAAAACTGATAAGGGGTAAAAATGTTAAAATGGGAATATGGTGAGCGAAGTCGATTACACGTGCTTAGATATACATTTATAAATTGAACAGTGTTAATTTGTAAAGTTTTGATATTCATGTGTGCTTAGCTTATATGGTAGCGAATACTGCTGGAGAGTCAAATGTTTTTGTTTCAATTCAACCTGATGGCATCATATTAAAAAAACCTTTGTAATCACTATTATATATTAACCACAATATGATAATTAAAAGAGCATTGGTTCTATAATAATAAAAACGAAATCTGCATTTTCTCACCGAGCAACGCCGAACGGCCTGCTAGTGGTATATATATTTAACTCTTCCCTATCTTTTACAGGCGCAGTAACTATTGTAGTATCCAGCTTAAAATACAGGATGGTTCAAAGATCCAGTTTATTCAACCTGCGTACCAGGTAGACGTCCAGGAAAACCAACCAATTCCAACTCCGGTTTTTGACGCCTCAAATGTAAAAATGTTTTCTATTAATCAACCCCTATATATTTTCTGTGTACATTTATGTTAGTGTCTATCTATATATCATTGTACATGTATGATCTGCGCGTGTATACATATATACACTTGTGAGCAAAAATAAAAATGGGCAAAACAAATTTTATACATTTTATTGCACTAAAATCTATATTGAACAAGGAACAATTGAACAAGGAAGCTTAAACGAGGCTAATAACACATAACAAGACATTAACTTTAATAAATGCTTAGGATGGAATCGCATTCTCTTTTAAAAGATCAATCCTTTAAGATATGCTCTCAACCAAAGTGGAACACTGTGAAGAGGAGATGCTATTCCATTCGCTTTGCACAGCTTCCCAAAGTTTGCCATTGTTCGAAAAGGTTCTTCCATCTAATGCACGAGATATTATGGACCAAATATTCTCGATTGGGTTTAAATCGAGTCTTTGACTTGGCCAAAATATCACATAATTGAATTATCAGAAAAACATTTTTGTGACTTTAGCAGTGTGTACAGAGGCGTTATCATGTTGAAAAATAATGTTCTGAGATATTCCCAGCTTCTGAATACTGGTAACAGTCCTGTTTCTAATATTCGAATGTATTCCTTTGCATTGATTGACTTCTCACATCTAATAAGTTCCCCAACTCCTGCTGCAGTAAAAGTTCCCCATATCATTATCCCTCCATTTCCATGTTTAACTGTCGTTTTTATGCAACTTGGTGAAAATCTTTCTCAAGTTCTTCGATTGCACCATTTGGGAGACTCGGGAGCATCAATAACAAGACAAAATCTTGATTCATCTGACCAGAAAACATTTCTTAACCAGTCTGTATCTTTCTTGCCATAATACGAGAAAAATTTCTATCATTAATGTTCTTCTAAGATAAAAAAAATGGCTTCTTTGCACACCTTTTAGAAGAAAATCCCATTTCTTTCATTCATCTAGATATTGTATATCTATAAAGAGAATTTCCAGCCCTTGTTTTGAATTCTTTGCTATGATCAACATAAGTTTTCTTTCAATCTTTCAAAACAGTTAATTTAAGCCTGTGGTTATCCTTCAAATTGATCCAGATCCAGATTTCCCTTTACCAAGCATTCGACTTCGAACCTTTGACCAATTCGCTTCACTACAGAAAAAGATGTTTTCATTTTTGTTTTCTTAAAATATCAAAAATTTGCTTGTAAGCCTTAATCCTGCGATTCGGTATTTTATATCCTCTCCAAGATGCGGTCCTACCATTTTTAGGATTAATTTTTCCACTTATTATTATATGCTATAATAATAATAATGATCTGCAAAATAGAAATTTTCAGTTAAAATGAACAAAAATTCATGGAAAAATATTGAAAAATTGATTTCTTCCTTCTTTCACTCCACCATCTGCAGGACCTCTTTTTTAAAAAAAAATCTCAATCCTTAAGTTCACAGTAAAGTTAAAAAAAATAAAAAAAAAAATTAAAAAAATAAAAAAATAAAATAAAATAAATAAATCAATAAATAAATAAATAAATAAATAAATAAATAATAATAATAATAATAATAATAATAATAATAATAATAATAATAATAATAATAATAATACTGCAATTTCATTTCTTGGCGTCCTTATTGATACGTCAACACCTCTGTTTATAAAAAACCAACAAGCATGAATCCAAGCTTCCTTAACTTTAAGAGTGAGTACCCACAAAGATACAAAATAGCCCTAATTAAAAGTGTATTAAATCACGCTAAAATTATATCAACCACAAAAAAGGCATAACTCACTGAAATAAAACACATTAAAAAAGTACCAATTAACACTTATCCGAATTACATTACTGATGAATAAATAAAACGAATGCTACAATCCCTTGAAAACCCTAATGATAATATTAGTCAGCACCTTAATGCAAACTCCATTAATATATTTTACCAGAATCAAATTACACCTAACTTCAGAATCGAAGAAAATGCAATTAAAAATATCGTTTGTAGACATTTGATGCCTATTGATAGCAACTCTAAAATTAAATTTATTATTTACTACAAGAAGTTTAGAACGCAAAACCTCGTGGTTAGAAACAACTCATCACCGGCTATAAAAACGTTGGAACAAACCAATGTAGTGTATAAATTTAAATGCTTTCTAGGAGAATGTAACTCCGAAAATAAATATAAGAATAATACATACATTGGGCATCATCATCATCATCATCGGCGGTCACTCGTGTCCGAGTAAGACTGTCCTCCGTTGTGGCTTCTGTGGGTTCTCAGGTGAGCATAGAGCCCAATCTTAGACCCAATTTGTCTTGTGCAACTTGGGCAGATAAAGGTAGTGGGGTTGGGTGTGTCTGGTTGATAATCTGTCCTTTCTGTGCTTGCGTTTATCCTCAGCAGCTTGATTTAGGTAACTACTATAAAGCGCAGCACCTTCGTGGACAGCGCTCCTCCATGCCAACCTGCTCCCAGCCACGTCCTCCCATGTCTCAAGGTCTATGTGAAACCGCTTTAGATTTGCTTTGATGTTGTCCTTATACCTCATCTTTTGGCCACCCTGGGCACGCTTTCCCTCAACAAGCTGAGAGTAGAAAATCTGTTTTGGGAGGCGGAGATCCGGCATTCGGACAACATGACCAGTCCATCTGAGCTGGCGTTGAGCAACAGTAGCGGTGATAGTGGGAATGTAAGCCTCACTCAGGACGCTAGTGTTGGTGCGTCGGTCCTTCCAACTAATTCTGAGGATTTTTCGGAGGCATCTTTGGTGGTACGTCTCCAGGGTTTTTACGTGCCTCCTGTATGTGGTCCAGGTCTCCGATCCATAGAGAAGAGTGGGCAGCAAGACAGCTTTATATACCATGATTTTGGTCTTTGTCAGAAGGTCACGGTTCTCAACTACTCTCTTCCTTAGCCTTGAGAAAGCCCCACTGGCACAGCAACGTTGTCCCGGTAAATCATCATACATCTAAACAATACTAGCGTTATATATAAACATTTAATAAAAGAACACAACTATCCCCTCTCAAATCTTAGAAAAATCCTCGTCGACAACACAAAAATATAACAACGATAAAATAATCTTAAAAAATTAATAATTCTTAAAACGTCATACATTAGAACTCATAACCCTACTATAAGAGAAAAGCAGCAACATGTTAAAATGTCTTGTGTAGCGCATAATGAATGGACTTTCCCAATAGTGCCCACGAACTTGTTGATTTTAATTCTCTAATTTTTAATCGACCTATATTTTAATCGACTTCTTGTCGACTTTATATATTTTAACTTACCATCACCTAACGCGGTTTAATGTATATTTTACTTTTCACTTTTGGCCCTGTCGGTGGGGCATTAGAGTACGCCGACTGCCCCCCTGCAGAGGGTAAAAGTCCCTCAATGGGTGTCCTGGATATGACCTTAAACTATGTCCAGTGGTGAGGCCCCAGCTTGTGGGCTTTGGGGAGTGTGGAGCCACCCTTTAATTACCATTGCTCCCAGGTCCACTCTGACCCGGAGTGGTAGTACCTGTTAGGGTCCCAACTATGGAATAATAGAAACCGACGTGAAAACAACAAATATATTCTATTAAAAAATGTTTTTCTTCAAAATCTTTGGATTCGGCATTAAATAACCCGAAAAGGGTTGATATGCCGTAAAACAAAAACAACCAGCCAACCAACTTTTCACTTTTAAATTTCTATTTTCGCTCCTTCTTACTTTTACTTCCTCGACACCTGAAGATGATTCATGGACAAACTGAGAGCGCTCGCGACAGTAATAACTATGGAACCTTCATTAATATTTTCGATTTTGATATAAAAAAGATTATATGGAAAATCAAAAAAATATAAAAAGAATCATAAATCAAAGTATCTCCGTTGCATTTAATAATGTTTGCTTGATTATATATATATATATATATATATATATATATATATATATATATATATATATATATAAAAGAAATTTAAAAGAATGATTAAAATTCAACAGCATTCAACAAGCTTCTGGGTTTGACCTTTACTCCTGATCTGAAATGGAACACGTACATCAAGTCTGTTGCCAAGGTCGCTGGAAAGATGGTGGGATCCTTCTACCGCTCCAGAAGATATCTCACTACGGATGCAATTCTCTATCTATATAAAAGCCAAGTACGTCCAAGGATGGAATACTGTTGCCATATCTGGGCAGGAGCTGCTAAAAACAGCCTATCCTGCCTTGACAGAGTACAAAATAGACTTCGTGGCTTAGTGGGGGATGCCCTTTTCTCTACCCTGCAACCTCTCTCCCACAGAAGAGACGTTGCGAGCCTGTCCTTGTTTTATCGTTATTTCCATGGCAGGTGCTCGTCTGAACTCCAATCTCTGGTCCCCCCTCGCCAATCTTTCACGAAAAACACCCGTCTAGCTGAATCCACTGTGAAAAATTTCCCCCACTCTATATCTGTGCCTAAATCAAAACGCAGATTCCATGAACAAAGCTTCTTTCTTAGAACTGCACGCCTGTGGAACTCTGTTCCGTCTGCCTGCTTCCCTCCGGACTACAACTTGGTTGTCTTCAAGTCCAATGTTAACAAATTCCTAATGAACCGCCCCCTTAAGTAAACATATCAGCAAATCTCCTCACTAACGTAATGTACTTGCAATAACCCTTATCCCTGAGTGGCTTCCGGGCCTTGATAAGTGGTGATCAATGTGTAAAAAAAAAAAAAAAAAAAAAAAAACAGCATTTCTCGCGGTTAACGGTAGCCGAGTGAATTAGATCCCTCTAATTAAGCCAGGGATCGCGTCTATCGCCGGGTTCGAATCTATCAACTGGTGTTAATTGTGACACCCTGCAGTGATAATTCCTGAAATAAATTTAACTGAGGCAAGAGATTAAAAGAATAAAAAGCGTGTACTTAAATAAAGAAGAGCATTCACTCACCTGAGCAAGAATTTGGACAATTTTTTAATGAAACTATAACACTGCCTTATGTTATTACGGTGTTTGTAGGTTCTAATACATTTTGAAAATTGAATTAATTTTAAGAGACCCCTGATTTACAATTCCGAATGTGTGTATGTCTTTATAGTCTTAAATCAATTATTCATTAATTCATCAATTTTTATATTATTTTGCAAATTATGATGATCAGTATTTACCTGCCTGCGAATAACTTTGTAAAGATAATTGTTTTCATTTTCTTTTTTTACAGAAATTAACGAATGTAGCAAATACTCAAGTTGGTTATCGCTTTGCGGGATCTGTTACTGATTTCAATATAAATGATAAGTAAGTTGCGTATTCTTTAATTTTAAATCCCCTTTAGCTTCAAACGTCCAAACCTCATTAGCCTGACACTGTTAGACAACATGAATTGGAATAAGTGCATAAGTATATAAGTACATACGACAAAACGTCTAAGTCTGCTACAAAGGAGATAAACTTATTCTACCAGCATGAACATGCATTGCGATGCAGCGTATGTTCAGCAATGATGCAAATCAAGTGCGTCACCATCGACTGATAGATGATAGCAAACATCGAGATTGGTGTTTGGCGACTCAGAATTTTTTCTAAAAGTATTTGTTTCTTAAAAACAAAGGCACATGCTGAGAAAATAAACCACTTGAGATTCTACAGAAATTATGACCACTTACAGACTCCCTATTTATTTTAATTCTTATGTTCAGTAATTATACAGCCGATTGTTCTCAAATAGTCTTCGTATGATCCAAACATAACTGTCATTTGATGTAAATATATACATATATATATACTTATTTAGAGTTTATATATATATATATATATATATATATATATATATATATATATATACCGTTAGCTATTATTCCAAACTAGAATATGTATTTCAAACTCATGTTCATTGAACACTCAACGTACAGACAAATGTTACTTTATAACTGAATTTATCAAGTATTTTATCCATAACGCCAAAATTCTTGCAGATTCTAGAGTATAATAGAAAGATTGTTCTGTTTGACGGATAAACCTAAAAAAGATTGAAGGTTACATTGACCGAAATGTTGTGAAAATAATAATCAAGATGACAATAGTAGTCCGAAATATCCCCTCAAAATATTTTTTAATGTATTTATAAATATGTTTTTACAACTTCATCGACAATTCAGAGGAGTGGGCCAACAACAGCAGCAAAAAAAAAGAACAGAAGACAGATTGGTAAAACCCTGCCACCCTTATCCAAATAATAGATCGCACCAACAGTTTAAGCTTGAATAATAAAAAGTGTAATTTAATTCGAGCTTCATTTTCCACACAACAGCAACTTCAGATGAAAATTAATCTTCAGCGATCGAGCAACCCTTTTAAAATAATTGAAGGGTGATAACGTGCGTACAATCATGAAATTAACTAGTACAACTAGTATAACGTGCGTACAATCATGAAATTAACTTAGTATTATGCACAGCTTTCTGGTATGTTTTATGAAATTTCATATTAACAACTCGTTCTGTTTTGTATTATTTAATTGGAATTCATTATTGAGATGAGTATTATTTATAAATTTTGAAGACCAGGGGAATAGTTGGACAAAACGTCGTGAAACAACTGAAAAGATTAAGATAATAGTGCACAATAAATAAAATTAATAAATCGTTCTGTTTTGTTTTATTTTTGTTTCTTTTAGTGGACAAATCACAACAGCAAAAACGTTGGATAGAGAAACTCAAGCTCAGTACAAACTTACGATTGTGGCATTTAACAAAGTTATTACAACACAGGTAAGTTATCGTTTCAAATTATTGTAGTCCTATTAATATTCAGATACTAATTGAAACTATTCATTTTAAAATGGCTTGAGTCGGAATTGTTTGCTTTATCGACATCAAATTAATCACCACTCACGGCGGGCGGGCAAGCTCATGTATTCGGTTTCATTCGATCTTATACTGAGATAAACTTTTCATAAATGACTTCTAACTTCTGAATTATTGTATTAATATTTAGATAATATCTGATGCAATTTATTTGGAAATAGATAAGTAAGAAAATTTTACCTTAGCGACATCAGATTAATCACCGTTATTTATAATTTTTGCATCTCATGCTGAAATTAGACGTTCCGTGAATTACTTCCAACTACTACGAGCATGAAATGCCTTATGGTAGTATTTTATATAAAAAGGGAACAATCTCTATATCTATAAAAGTGAACGTGTCTGTCTGTCTGTGTGCGTGTCTGTGTACATTTCCCTACGCAATAATTCTGTCAATTTTAAGTCTACAGACTCGAAATTTGATATACAGGGTACTGAGATTTGAGAAAATCTTTTTAATCCGTTTTCGGCCAGAAATTTGGCTGTTAAAGGCTCAAAGTTCAAAGATTTTTGAGAACTCTACCAAACTCCTCCGACAATTTTGGGTCTAAACACTTGCAATTTTAGATATATGTTCCTTAGACATGGATCTAACTTAATAACTTGATTTGAGCTCAAAACAATAAATGTTAAAGGGGCATAATAGGGGTCAAAGTTTTAAAAATTGACCGCTTTTTTTTTCTTTTTTTTTTTTGCTCAACATACACCTCCAGACACTCGGGCAATGCTGGGCTGAAATGCTCATGATAATAATAATAATAACAGCAAAGATAAGCAAAGATAATCTTATGTTATTTTAAATGTTGGTAATAAGTGATAATGCACGTAAGATCATGAAATAAGCGTATTATTATCCATAGAGAAATGGAACAATAATATAAGGCGACAGCAAGGATAATGGTGTGTTATTTTTACATGTGTGTGAAAGGTGATAACGTACACATGAGCCTAAAATGCCGTAGTGTATTGTTATGTAGATGTAGCTGCGTAAAAATAAAGTTAGAAGCAGAGATCCTTATGTAAGTTAAGAATTAAGTAAAATGGAATTTTCAATTAGAAGTCGTCTGAGAGGTATGTATCCCGGCAGTTACGTCAGCGACAGGCAGTTATTAATCTGACGTGATTCCCTTGATTTTAATTGAATTCAAATTTTTATTTGTTTTCAGACTACTACGACTCTTCTCACAGTCAATGTTATCGATGTAAATGATAACAAACCAAAATTTTCTCAGGCTGCTTTTGTCTTCCGAGTTCGTGAGGGAACCAACACTGTGTCCATCGGATCTGTAACGGTAATGCACTTTTAGCTGATTTATTTTTTTTTATTTTGTTGGCCAATGACGAAGTAAAAGAATTGAGATGCCTCATCCGAAACTACTGCGTCATGAAGACTCAATTCATCAATTCGTAATAGAGATATATTTGTGAAAGAAAAATAAAGATAATTTTTACTCGGATAATTAATAAAAAAGAAAAAACTATGAAAAAATAATAAAAATAATAATAAATTGATAAATAGTATATCTTGAACTACACGAACAATTAAAATCACAAGTCTATTCTTATGTTTACGAAAATATATGTACATATTACATCTGTTTTTTAGTAATACGAAAATAAACACATATATATACATAACAACATATATATAGATAACTGTATATATTACAATATATGTGTTTGTGTGTGTGTGTGTGTGCGCGCGAGCGCGTGTGTGTGTATAAATTGTAAGATTTATAGTTAAATACTGAAAAGTAAAAAATATGCAATTTTTAGACACAAAAACTTCGACTGTAGCCAAGGATTTTGACACTTTTTCCGTAAGTTGGATTTTACAATTTTGGACAATATCTTCGATATTGGAATTATTAACCAGTATGGATTATATAAATCTAATCTTAATCACTATTCCCGGGACACTATTGGAATCGTGGATTTCAGAATGCATATCCTTTTCTTGAATAATCCAATTCTCACGTTGTATTATCTTAAATTGATATCCATATTTATGTTCTTTTAAACAATATTTTTTACTCTAATTTTCTATATATGTGCTAAATAGCAAGATTTATGGTTATTCATAATGATTATTCTATTAAATATATTTCCTCTGAAGATATGAGCCATGCATTGAAAATCCATGAATTAGGGAACGAACTCAAATTTTATTGTATTCTTTGTTTCAAACAACGATTTTTGTCTAAATATGCTATACTTTTACTTTACAGAATTTAACTATGAATACTACAATTTTTAATTAGATTTATCTTGTTTACTGAGCTATTTTATTCGTCTGGAATTGTCTTAGATAAAAAATATTTTCTCTCAACAATATCTTATAAGACTGTAAACCACAAGATTAATTAATCTGTGACTTAACTCATTTTTCGGGTATATATATATATATATATATATATATATATATATATATATATATATATATATATATATATATATATATATAATGGCTGGTTCAATACAGTGAAACCACTTGTTCGCCTTTGGATTATGTATATACAGTTTTTTTTAATAAATATTTGTATTTTCGGCTCTCACATTCGCAATGGGCACTTTATTTGATTTCTTTTCATCGCTTCCTGACACGCTATATATATATGTGTGTGTGTGTGTGTGTGTGTGTGTGTGTGTGTGTGTGTGTGTGTGTGTGTGTAACAACTCAATAGCTAAATATTTATAGATTTTAAAAGAATCGGAATCCGAATCGGTAACTGTTTCAGAATCGGGAATTAAGAACAGAATCAGGAATTGTACTTTAATCGAGAAAAGTAGTTTAATCGTCTCATCATTAACATATATATATATATGTATGTGTGTGTGTGTGTGTGTCTGTGTCTGTGTGATGTGTTTATGAATGTGTGTGTACATATGTGTGTCTTTGGACGGCTGCTTTTCTTATTCATCTTGTATTCGTTGATATTTCCCTACAGGCAACTGACGCTGATTTGAACGACCAGATTACATATTCGTTATCAACTGCACAGTAAGTGATTGACTTTTTCTATCTGTTTATTTATAAATTACTAGAAGAGTACACGTTCCAGGAAAGATAAAAACAATATGCATAGCGTTTCAGAATTTTGGAGATGAGGATTGGCTATTCATATTATTTGGATTCATCGGAATACTGTCCTTATCTTGGTTGTGATTTTCACATTTTTTCACAAGGACCCGTGGCGCAGTGGTTAGAGTTCTTGGAAAATCAATTGCAAAAAGTGAAAGTTCAATCCTCAGTGTGGGTAGCCTGAAAATATAATTGCGAATAATTAGGACCTCTATCAAGTCATGGCTGACGGAACAAGAGCATGCTACCCTCGTTAAGTAAATAAAGGATTCCGCTCAATATTCTGTCCATATTACCGAGTTCGATAAGATACACATGAAAAAGGTCGGAGATTACATCGACCGAAGCGTTGTGAAAATCACACAAGATGAGAGCAGTAGTCCGATAAATCCCAATAATATGAATATTTATTTATTAAGCGTTTTCTTTCGTTTAGCCGTAAGGGACGGATTCAGGGGTACATTCCTTAAATGATAAACTCCACAAGCTGTGCCTACATTACACATAATGCAGCCTAGATTAGGGTCCCATAAATGATAATGATGTTTTTTTTCTGTTAACCTCTCAATGTTAATACATATTAAAACGTAAACAAACATCGAATATAAACTGCTAAATTAAATCATATCTTGCGTTTCTCCTGTAACTTAGACAAATGTCTAAGTTACAGGAGAAACGCGAGACACGAAGTACAGGAGAAACGCGAGAAACGAGGTATGATTTAATTTAGCAGTTTATATTCGATGTTTGTGTACAATCGTTTCCATGCGGGGTGCATTCGTGCTTTGAATGATAACTAAAAAATCAAGGCCAGCGGCATTTTTTCTAGGCAGG
Organism: Euprymna scolopes; assembly: GCF_053919585.1. NCBI lineage: Eukaryota > Metazoa > Mollusca > Cephalopoda > Sepiida > Sepiolidae > Euprymna > Euprymna scolopes. Next base: position 75,637,065 of record NC_136522.1, read on the forward strand.
TTTCATCGACTTCCCCCGCAGGGGGAAGTTTCATGGGAATATAAAGCTTACAAGCGGTTCTTATGTTATATTTCGCTGCTGGCCGATCGTAAAATGTGTTTTAAGTCTATTTAATTCCTAAAAAAATCAATCTTTGTCATTACTCGATTTAGACATTCGTTGACTATAATAAAAACACACACAGTTCGTTTTAAAAATATGTCGTTTATTTGTAAATATAACCTTTCTGTTTACGAATAACAGTTTTGTAAGTTTAATGGCTTGTGTGACGGGGTCGATGGTATGCAGAGGAAAATGTTTTGCTTAGCACGCGTATCGTGTCTCGCGACTTCCCTCTCTATCCCTCGGCATCGCATTGTATTTGGCCCAGATGACGTTAACATTCTAACATGTATTATTTCAAAAACTGTGGTCAAACTCGCTGACAAGGGATTTTAAGTCCTAGAATGTGACCACTCTTTGACGTCATTTCCTGGGCCTTGCATCCAGACTTGTGCCCGACTTTTGTTTTACGTCACTCCCCGGTAATCTGGATTATCCAACACTCAGTCGCATGTATATCCTGATCAGAGGGGATGACAACGTTAAGTTTTTGTAGTTCTTGCAGGGACGTTTCGACATCCTCCTACATACGGCACCTGGTATTATCAAATAGTCACCTATCTAATAATGATCAAGCTCAAGTTTGCTTACCTTCGATGATCTAACGAGAACGCATGTCAACATGATTATGCTGTATATATTTGAATTATAGTCTCACAAATGAAAAGATAATATTTTGAATTTGGAGAAGGATCATTTATTATACTGTTGGCATCGCTTTCTTTTCTGCTAGCGGCGAAAGAGGGACATTCGCGTCTAATACATTTGAGGCCATAACGCCTTAACATATAGCCGATCCTTAAGTCATTTATTTACACGTGCTGTCCGCTCAAAGCTTCTGAATGAATAATTTCTCTCGCTCACTCTCTCCTCGATCATATGACGTTACGTCCGTTTCTACCAAAAGTAGATAGTGAACATACGCGGACCTCTCTCATGGCCTCGATTTCCTATACACGCGTAAACGTTGCCTTGCAAACACAAACTACCAGATACGTACTAGCGGCTGTACCATTTACTATTTAACAAAATGCTGTTTCATGATTAGTCTTCATTTATTGCAGATTTTCGATCAACGACAGGAGCGGTGTCATCCAAAACAGGATCCCTCTGAATTATGAAGCGCAAAAGGAGTACCAGTTTACAGTGACTGCCACAGATAACGCCAGAAATACCGCAACAGCCGGCGTGACGGTTATTGTTGAAGATGTAGCCGATGAAGTCCCCACCTTTTTGGAAGGCCGTTATGAAGCATCTATTTTGGAAAATCAATCCGGATCAAGGGATGTTCTAACAGTGAAGGTCAGTTCTTGCTAAATCTCGACTTTGCAAATTGTCCGCGATTTCTTTGTCGGCTTATTGTAAATAATTTTTATCTTACGGTGCTTCTTCTATATACAATCTACTCGTTAACTATTCCAAACAGTGACTAAGAAGTTGAATCCGTACAATATTTTGAAATAAATATTGTAAATATATATGTATTTTTATACTACACTTTGAATTGTTTATTTTCTATAATATTATATATATATATATGGAGAGAGGGAAAGAGAGAGTAATAGTCCAAGTCTAAAAGAGCAAAGCCTCAGTTAAATGTGTTACTATTTTAAAGGTGCTGTGCTCGGAGTATTGCAGATATATGATTAGCTCCATAGGTGTAGTTATAGAGCTATATTAATAGAGATGGTGAAAGATTAAAAATTGTGAAATTATTAATACGCTTTATAAGGAGAAACATAACAAAATCAAATTATGTGTACGATCGTTTCGGAAACGATATCCGTTTATTCACTTAATATTTACAAATAAAATATTGAGAAAAAAATATTTTTAGATATCGTCTCCTAGTCAGCACAAATAGTTAAGATTGAAAAGACACCAGCGTTTTTGAAGAGATTATAGCTCGTGAATCTAGAAATTAATTAGAAAAAGAAAAATAATAATAAAAAGAAAAAAATTAAAGTGGAGTTAAATTCTGTTTTTGTGTATATGATTAATATTTTCAATAGGTATAATATAATGATATAATGTTTAGGTGATACAATTAAACTATTGTATAATAATGTTTAATTTTGTCGAATGGTGAAAGGAGGAAAAATAACAATTACATTTTTGATTTTAGGCTTGGGTAGAATTTTTATAAGGGAAAAATTATCTATAAGTGAGGTTTAAAAGAGTATGAAACATTGATTATTACATAAATTTTCGATAAGATATAATAAGATATAAACAAAAGTAAGGAATAATATTCACAAAAACGTTAATAAAATAAGCCCCTTTGTATAGGAGTGATTCCATATTGTTCTTTTTTTAAATAGTAAGGAGGTTTTCGATGTGTAATGTTTTATTTTTGTCTTTTCGCGGGGCATAAATTTTAGTAAGTTATCGTTTATGATGAATATTTCTTAATGGTAATGTTATTTTTTATGAACTAAGATGCTGGATGGATCAGGATATGTATTCTAAATCTAAAATAACGGAAATTTAACTCTTATCGAAAAATTCTTTTCTTCCACTTAGTGCATTTATACCTACCCTTCTATATCTTTATATTACCCCTCCCTTCTTATCACTGTCTCTAACTTTTCCCTAAGACTATCCTTTAACCTCCCCTTCTTTAATGGAAATTCTATTTTTGTAATTAATTTAAACTCACAAGTACTTTAACTTTGCTTGACGCCAATCAGGGCATATTTTCTCTCCTCAAATTTTGAAAATGGTCTTAAACATTTTTAATTTTTGTATTTTAATTTTTCGTGCCTGGTGAAATCAATTCCCACATTTTTTTTTCCGCATTTCTTCACACGTTTCTTAACGGACATGAATATTTTGCAATTTATGACTTCCATAAATTGTAGTTTCATCTAATGCCTCAACCAACAAATTCTAGCTCTGCTACAAATATAATTTGCTGATTTCTTTCTGTCCTCTGATGAGAAGAATAGCAAGAACAGCATTATTTGAAACTCCACAGAATAGGGACTCGGAACATTGTTTGCAGGAGTATTCTGTCGAATAATAAATTTAATTGTAAATTTTAATTTATAGTTTTCTTTTCTTTTCTCTCTCTTATATACATTATAATATAACAAATAAGGCACAAGGCTATTAAAAAGGATCGTTGTCTATCCTTTATATTATCTATTTGACTAAGAATAATTGCCCTCACCTCAACATCGCAGTCACTCTGTATTCCATGTGATGCTAGATGAAATTCAAGAAAATACTTTTTTGCATTGCATCTTCGCCGATTACATTTTTTAGCAACGGATAGATAGCGGTAACGCAGTACGAACATAAAATTGTCTTAACGTATTAACCTTATAAAGAGAACAACAGCAAATAGTATACATGTGTACGTAAAATAAATTAAAAGTAATAAATGTTTAAATTTCAGCGATATTTCTCAAAAATCAAGAGCAGCCTTCTTGGAGCTAACGTTTGATCTCTGTGTGAAATGCATAGATATTCGAATACGCCATTACAGTTCTCTTTTATCTTTCAAACGTTGAGTTAATAAAAAAATTAGGAATATTTATTTTTCTCTCATTTTTGGACGTGTTAACTACGTCATAGTATATCTTTCTTTTGGTCTCTTGTTCTCACTGGATTTCAGCACAAGAATTCATATAATTTGGTAGAGTATTTAGTTTAGTGTTGTTACGATAGGGAATATCATTTGGGGAAGGTGCACCAGTCCTCATATAAAGAAGCGTGTGGTAGCTATACCGAAGGAGTTTATTCTGGCTTCGAATACTATGTTATTTTGAGTATTTAGTCAACGCTTTCTTGTTAGGGGAAGTATCCTTATGCCATTTTGTCCTGACAAATACCTGCACGAAGAGGAAAATGTGTGGTAGGCATTCAATTTCTCTTTTTCTCTCACTCATCTATCTATCTATATATATATATATATATATATATATATATATATATATATATATATATATATAGGTGTGTGTGTGTGTGTGTAAATATTTCCCTCCATTTCTGTTTTATATTTCCAGTTATTTGCAGTGATTCCACAGATAATTTTTATTTTTCCATTACTGTCAACTGCTTTGTAAGGAAATTGGGTCGCAGCTTTCTGCTACTTTCACACCCCTCCTCCCCTAATTTAATCGATAAAATAGAATATTCCGTTAGATTTGGCGGCCATTAATGTAATCTGCACTTGCAGAGATTTCAGGATCATCAGACACGCAAAATTACCACATCATCTGCCTGCAGTTTTTTTTTTATTGTTTTTTTTTCAATTTGTTTCCTGATATATAACGAAAGATTGCAGAAATGGGAAAAAAAGTCATTTCTTGCATAGATAATCTTTTTGCAATGTCTACTTAAATTACGAAGAGAAATCTATGACATTAAGTTTTTAACGTGTATAAAGTCGAACACATTTTTGTATGAATGCATTTATTACTTTTATGCACTATTTTCTTTTTTGTAGGCCGTAGATCTGGATTCAAATCCTTCAGTCCAGTACATTTTAACCGGAGATAGTTCCCCTTTCGTCATCAATGAAAATACAGGTGTTATCTCTGTAAGCACGCCACTTGATTATGAGACCAAGAAGCTTTATAGTTTCACTGTTACAACTAAGGATGGACAAACTTCAAATGTGCCCAAATCGTCAGCGCAAGTGATCATAAACGTTTTGGTAAGGAACTAATTTTGTTGATTTTGAAAAACAGAAATTGAGTTGATAATCATTGTATATTCTTTAACTAAATATATAGTTTCAAGTCCGTGTATATTTTTTTATAGAAAACGATCCAAACATGGCATAAAGCCACCTTATGCAAGGAGATAGAAATACTACTTCTTCCAGGTATAAATTAACCAATGATATGTGTTATATGGAGAGATTATAAACCAATAAAAACAGCAATTTTCCTCCTTTACCAATAAATTATACTAAAAGATTATCTATTGTTCTCTTTATACAGGATGCCAACGATCAGGCACCGCAGCTGTCGGCAACATCGCGATTTCTGACTGTTATGGAGAATACACCCCCAGGAACGGTATTGATCACGATTACGGCCACGGACGCGGATCGGCCGGTGAGTCTTATTTAAAATCTTCCCTTATTAAATCAAAACAAAATCCGCAGGGACCCGTTGTGTAGTCGATGGTAAACGTTGCGAAATAACGACCAATCGTTACAAGAAAGTCTTAGTGGTTATAGTACGCCTTTGGCTGTACAATTACGCACACAATAGATCAGTTCCTTGATCGGACTCCACGTCATTTGGTTAAGAAAAATAGAAGGCGCTGTACGTATCGGCAACTCCGAATGGATCATCTTGTGCCGGACAACGTCGTCGTCATTGGAAAGAAAATTCGCTCAACGGGTTGATCTGTCGTCACTCTCTGAAAGAGGGAGAAAACAAGCAAACAGAAGCCTCTCTCATTATTATAGCGATGAAGGCAAAATAATGGCACACATCGTCGTGTTGATAGTTCAATCGATATATTTCAAAACAATTTCAGTTAAGAATTCAGATCAGAGTATAATTCAAAGAATAAAGGAAAAGTGGGGGCAAAAAATAGTCCACAAAAACAAACAAAATGTGTGTACCAACGTTATCATCAACAAACTTTAATGATGAGCACTATTTTTTTTCTGTTATTCCTTTGATCTCTAACTTAATTTCCCTTTCATTGTTTTCCAATGTTGGGGGTGAGGGTCTTACCGTTTCGATCTCGACACTCCGATCCTTCGTCCGGTTTTTCTTTTTTTTTTTTAAAGACATTTTATAGATCAATTCTGACGGAAACTGCTGACGGGGACTGATCAACTAACTCTCTCTCTCTCTCTCTCTCTCTCTCTCTCTCTCTCTCTCTCTCTCTCTCTCTGATAGATTGACTGACTGCTGACCGACTGACTAAAAACAGTTTTGTGCTGCTATTTATCCTGAAAATGTGGTCGGGAAAAGGCGCGATGCTCCCCCTAGATCGACCAATCAACGCGTTCCGTATCGATTGATGCAGAAATGGAGTGGTCAGTTTTTTAGCTTGCCAGTCGCTTTAGTAATAAAATAAAAGTGTAACTACTTCTAGTATATGTGTGTTCCTCATTTCCACGTGACTTATACGTTCTTTTTCTTATCTTTTTACTGTCAATCGATTAATCATTGGAATCAAAAAATAAAGTAGCATAAAGTATTTAAACAAACTGTTAAACATCCAGTTAACTTGCTCTATGGTTTACCACGGAAAAATCGAAACACATACACGAACTAAATTTTATTGAACATTAAAATTATTTACTGACCCATATTGATGATGATGATGATGATGTTGGTCAATCGCTTGCGAAGATGACTATGATCGTGCAATTGTTCTGTGGTTTCGAAAATGACTTGTTAGACCGATTCGAACTCGCATGTTTGGATACCAGTGGAATTATTCTCTATGAGATGTTGACTACTCTGTCTTTTCTAATGTCGCGTTTTCTCTACCGTTCTTCACTGCGTGTGGATTTATCAATTGTAGCCCCTTTGTGAGTGGCGGCACGCCAGGAACATCTGTCTTGAGTTAGTTTTATCATGAGTAAGAAAACAAACCAAACTGTTTGAGGGAGACCTTCAGATTGTCCTTGAATCGTTTCCGTTGTCCTTATGCCCGTCTTATATTAACGTGCACTATAATTGTTTTATAATGATGTAGAAAGACACATATTTGAAACTTTGTTTTTTTTATGTTTTCAGGGCACGCAGAACAGTGATGTCACGCTAAGTATCGCTTCCGTCACTCCTAATACTGGAAACGATTTGTTCTATTTAAATTCAGCCACGGGAGCTCTTGCTATTAGCAAATTGCTGGCGAATAGGAGCCCAACCACATACACCGTAAGACATTCTTATTTATGTTTTTCTTGTTGTTGTTTTTGCCTAGAGAGCGGTGGAGTAATTGTATAGTTTGTTTTTGTTTTTTACTGTTCATTGTTTTCCCATTTTAAAAAAAAATATATATATATATATATATATATATATACAGAAAAACAGGGTGCTTGTTTACATAGGTGATCTTTTAAACCAACGCATTTCAGGTGAAATCATTGTAAATACTTACGTACCTTGCGAAATTAGTAAAATTACAAAAAATACGAAAAATAACGCATATAATAAAAAATAATTATAAGTAAAGCTAGAATTTCCACAATTATCGAGTTTTTCGTATGTTGTAATGTGGAAAAGTTTTTTGTAAACTAAATGGTCTTAAAACGAATAAAACTTGTCGCTTAATGAAAATGATACTTAAGCGTTTATATACGTGATACTTTCGGAATCGTCCAGGCGGCTTACGGAAAACTCCGAAAGGTGCTGAAGGAAAGTTTCGTGATTTTTTTTATTTATTTTTATTTTTATTTTTATTTTTTTGCGTAAACGCTGCCCAATTTTTTTTTTCCAATAAAAAAATGTATTTTTGTCAATACAAAGTTAATTAAGTGAAACAAAATTCAAAAGATGAAAATAATAATTTTTTTTATAATTATTGGACAGTTTTACGAAACTAAGAAAATTGATTGTGAGGTGGGTTCCATTAATAAACATGTATATTTTGTAATAACAACAAAACTTATAGAAAACAATGTTTTTTCTCATTTTTATATGACCTTTTTCTTCTTTTTAAGCTTTGCGTGGTGTTTTTGTTCAAATTAAAATGGATATTTAGATTTTCATAATAAACCAACCATAGCAAACAAATATTTTTGTTATGATTGTTTGTGTCAGGGTTAAGACAACTAGCATTTTCACACCTTCCGACGTTTTCTGTAAACTGTCCAAACAATTCCAACGATAGCACAGTCCTTATATTGTATAAGTACCTTGAAATGTATAGATTTAAAATAGTACATGTTTAGTCGACGAGACGATATAATTTTATTTTGAAACAATCTATTTTAAAATTGATAAAGTCGAAATTATTTACTTTAGCGAACTTAGATTAATCGCCAAAAACTAGATGATCTTATATTTTTCCAAATGTGTGTGGAAGGTGTCTATTTAATCGATTCTCTTCAACCTTGTGATATAGACAGTATACCGTCTAGTGGTTAATATGTTCTATTGTTTTATGTAGGTGTGAGTGTTCACATATAATAAAACAGTCCATTAACATTCCGTCTGTGATGCGCACAGGCAAATAACATACCTCTCTCTCTTTCGTGTCTTAGTATCTTCTCATTATTCAAGTTTATCTCCCTGCGAAAGAAAACCAAAGAACAATAGATTATATATTTGAAATGATTTTATACTTTACTTCCTACCAGAGCTGCAGGACGATGTAATTTTTTTACATTATTCTAAAGTCGTGTTTATATATATATATATGTGTGTGTGTGTGTGTGTGTGTGCATGTATGATTATTATTATTATTCAGATAATAATTAATAAAAGGAATTTCATGAGGAAGGCTCAGTGTGCATAAAATACAGGGCTATGTTCATGGCTACACCATAACAAACTGAATATGCGCCAGAAAATAAATTTATATTGGCCTTCTCGAATCTCATAAAAATAATTACCCGTGCTTGATTTGAGTGCGTAAACTGTTGCAAGAAGTGGTTTTACTTAATTGTTTTCTTCGTTTACAGGTTGTAGTTAAAGGTGAGGATCGAGGACAAATTCCCCTGTCTAGTACCATACAAATCACTGTCAATGTGGTTCGTAATGCGGCTGCGCCAACATGTCCGGCAGTTGTTACGAGATCGATCCGAGAAGACACAACTGGGTTCACATACCAAATAACTGCAACCGACAACGATCCTCAAGTGAGTTGACTACATTGAATTATTTTCTTCTTCTTTTACTCCTTATTCACCCCTCCCCCAAAAGTTACGTATGTTGTCCCTTGATCATAAAAAAGCTACTAGTTGAGCGGCGAAATGTCTGTTCCTATTCCTTTTAAACGTATACATGCTAGTACCGTTATGAAAGCAGGAAACAGGAAAGAATTGCAAAGTTTGCAGTGTGAGGGAAGAAGCGGCAATTCTGCATTGCACGGATGGCGCCAATTTTTGTGGTATGTTTCACTAAATTATCGCCAGATGACGCTTTTCGGTCAAATAACTATAATATACAATATATATAAATTTGTTTCCCATTCAACAGGTGCCACAAAAAATAAAATCATATTTTGCTATATTGACAATTTTAGTTTCATTCAAAAACTCTTTCGGAAAAAAAAATCCTATGTTGCTTTAATTTTAAAAAGTGCTTTATTAAAATTATACGTTCTTACGCAGACTTTTCAATAAATGTTTGTACAATTATATAATGAAAAATTTCATACAATAAATGTTTTGGTTTTAAAATATTTTTGTGCTCGAAAAAAATCTTGTTTGTTATATATTTGTCGTGCTGCTTGAGAAAGAAGAAATTAGAGTTATCGCCCTCTTACAATGGCCCTGTTCGTCTACTGCAAAAGTGCTGAAGAAGCGATAAGAGTATAAATCTTTTCAACAACTTCGCTGCTTAAGTAAGTTAGTCGGGGTATGTACGTCGATGAGGCACAAGTGTTACGAGTTCATCAGAGCACATTCCATTAAATTACTTGTAAAACAGTCCCAAAGATGTAGCATTACGGCGGGGTGTAACAGTTAGAGGTTGGTTGATGGTGCATGATCTATTAGATGTGAAACTGTTTTTGAACCCTAATAGAGAGAGACTTGCTGATGTGGCAACAATACTCCACGCATGCGCAGATGGTTGCTTTGCACTTACAAAATGCATTTTTTTCATGTACAATTCTGAAATACTGTTTTTTGGATCTGTTTGCTTATTTATTATTATATATTACAACGAAGTAAACATTTATCAACAGTATTCATATAAAGGGAATATTCCGGTTGCCTCCGACTGCGATTGTTCATTTATTTATTGGTCCTCCGACAAAGAAGGGATTATTTTTAGTAATTCTTTCCCGCATGTCCGTTCTTCGCACCTTTTTTAATAATCATGACTTAGATTTTTTTTTTTTTAATTTGCACCAACTTAGTGATAGTGAAAGTAAATTTTTGCCATTATTCCGGGACACATTTGGTTGCCACTCTAGCGGCCATTATAGGGGCAAAATTAAAATTGCTCCAAAATCGTTCGTCCGTTCGTTTATTCACACTTTCTCAATAAACACTGTGAATTTTTTGGAAATTTGGAACAAAAAGTAGTCATGCTAGAAGTAAATTTTTGCCAGAACGGATTTTCCAGAATAAATCAGCTTGTTACCCGGGGGGGTGGGTATTATATGAAGTAAATTTTTGCCAGAACGGATTTTCCAGAATAAATCAGCTTGTTACCCGGGGGGGGGTATTATATGAAGTAAATTTTTGCCAGAACGGATTTTCCAGAATAAATCTGCTTGTTACCCGGGGGGGGGGTATTATATGAAGTAAATTTTTGCCAGAACGGATTTTCTAGAATAAATCTGCTTGTTACCCGGGGGGGGGGGTATTATATGAATAAAATTGGCCCCAAATCCTTCATCCATTTATTTGTTCGCATTTTTCTCCATAATCATGCCTTTTTTTTTTTTTAATTTTGCACAAATATTAGTCATCGTGAAAGTAAATGTTTCATTCCAGGAGGGACTGACATGCTCGGCTTGTTTATTATTCATTTAATTCTCTTGTTTTCTTTCAGGAATTTGGTACCGTTTCTTATAGCCTCGTCGGAGAACCGAACGCGCAAAAATATTTCCAAATCACAACCTCTGGGGTTATTACTACGAAAGCTGATTTAAGCACCGATTCCTCTTTATCATACAAGGTATTTTTTTTTTTTTGTATTTAGTATAATTGTTAGGGTGTTTACTAATGAGCCGGAAGTCCGGAGTTCAATCCTCGTACCAAAGATTGCAAAAAACAATAGTACATTTATTTTTACTCTTGTTCACCCTAAACAAAGCATTTAGACTTAAGGAGCAACTATTTGGGACCATGTCACAAGTAACTATGTTAGGGGGTAAGCGAGATGTCTGTTCACATTATATTTAAATTTCTGCATCTAAGTACACTAATTGAAGCAGGAACCCGTGAGAGAATTCTAAAGTTTAGCAGTCTGATAGAAGACACTATTAGAGCATAAGACTTCACAACGGCAAGAAACATCTACAATGAGGGGTGGGATTTAACAGCAAGACTGGTTTGTCGGGGTACAAGTAAAATGAGTTCGTCGAAACATTGTATTAAAGTACCTCCAAAAGAGACATAGGGATGCAATATTTCGGCGATGGGAGCTTGGTTGGTAGTGCGGGACGTATCAAATTTGAGACTGTTCTAGAGGCTCTGTCTTAGAGTGAGAGACTAGTGATAGATACACCAGTCCAGCTGTGGCAACAATACCCTAAGCGTGGTAGAATTGTAGTTTTTATTTCCCCCAAGGTAAAGTATCATATAAGGAGCAGAAGTAAGTGGAGAAATCTTGGGTGCGGATTGCCACCATCTTTTACACCTGATGTAGTAGCTTCTGGAAAGGGGCTCTTCGCAACGCTCTCGACTACTTTATTCTTCTTTTATAAGAATACGCTTCAAGTATTCCTGTTTACGTGAGTCGTCGTCAAAAATTGCAAGCATCTAACAATCAGATACAAAAAGTACAGCATGTCCCGATAATGATAACTTTGCAAAGCTGAAGATCACGGTTAATAGCATTGACTACGTGAAGCAGAGATTTATTTTTAACTGTATAGACCAAAAGGTATATAAAATTTTCTATGAACCTGTGTATTTAAGCAGCAAACAATTACTTTTATTTATAAACTAGATGAATGCCCAGCGCTGCCTGATCATACAATATGCTTAAACATTATATTTATGCAGATTGCATATGTATCATTATAGAATCACTCCTCCATTGATTATTATATATTACTAGGGATAATTTTCCCGGTGAACTAATTCGCAAAAAAAAAAAAAAAAAATTAACAAAAAATAATAATGATAATGTTGTTCATCAAATTCCGTCTGGGTTTGTTTACAATATGACGTCAGCTGATATTTGGGCTTGACAACGAATCCCCGGGAAATATCACTTCCAATTAATGTTTAGTTTTAAAATGGGCAAAGTAAGAAATGATTTGCGGCGATTTTAAATAGTGCCTCTTCTTTATTCGTAAAGCGAACTCATTAATAAAAAGATTAAAATAAAATGGAGGTACACCCAGGCTTGAACAGGGGATCATCGGACTGAATTCTCTACTACTCAACTGTATCTCCAGATGACAAGAAATCTTCTTTTTTTTTTTCAGAAGATTTATTATTTCCTTTGGTCGGTGTAACGTAAAATATCCCCTTGTAAAAATTCTTCTTTTTATCTAAAAGAGAGAAAGACTATTTTTTTTTTAAGATCGGATTTTTTCCGATTTTTGATACTGATCGGATGAATTCTTGTACAAAAGATATCTAAGAGCACTGCCAGAAATATGAATTATCTTGTGTGAAATTTATAAAAGATAGGCTTAGCCGTTTCGGAACCTAAGAGGGAGGAACTTGCACATGCACAAAAAAAGACTTTTATATGATGGAAAAACATTCAATTTAATTCAGTCTAATTCGATAAATTTAGAAGAAATGAAACATGTGTTAGCTATCATGTAGAGAAAACGTGGTAGAGATTTACACAGAAAAATGATACAGTAGCCCCGCATCTGTCCAAATTCGTCCTGAATTGCTACATCTTTGGCTCATTTACTACATCTCTTTGGAGTCCATTCCAAAGTCCATGGATCATGAATAAAAAAAGCAGTCTTCCTCCGGCTCAATCGAAATTGGCAACGAAACAGTTTCTGGAGATCCCGCGTTGATCTCTTTCTACTGCCGGGGTGAATAATAGACCATAAAAGAGATCCTAATGGATTTTGAGGAAATTGTAAAACAAAATAAGATCACCGTGTAATCGTTTGCGTTCAACGGAGAGATCGTTAAATTTAGTAGGTCGGCAATCGTAAGGTAGATACCATAGTCTCTGCACCATTCGAGTTGCTATCAGATAACTTAGCGTACATTTTTCTCTCATTTTTATGTATATACAGAGTGGGACAATAAAATTGTGGCCCATGAAAAGACGACATGATTTCGTCTTCGTTTGATGAATACCAGTTTTCTTTCATTTGTTTTTTTTTGTTTCGTTTTTTTTTTTTTTGTTTTTTTTTTAAGTTGGCCAGTGTAAAAATCCCAAGAGCGATATAAGCCTTTTATCATGTCTGAAAGTTACACAACGTTCAACGAGCGAGATCGGACATGTACCGCTGTACAACTCATGTGCTCTACCGATCCAAGTTATGACAACAAGACCATTGCCAACATCCTCAAAATGCATCGTTGGATTACCCCGAATAACAGAGACGTGGCCAGGGTGATGAAAACAACGTTTTCGGACGCGGTTTTGGTCTTTGGTGTGGTTTCAAGTGAGGGCCACATGATGCCACCTCACATCCTCGAAGTCGACTTGAAAGTCAATGTAAAAGTGTACCTGGATGTTCTGGTGATCCCCAGCTGCAATCAGGTGGCCGCTGGCAGACCCTGGGTGTGGCAGCAGGACTCGACGCCAGCCAACAAGTCTAAAGAGACCCAGGCTTTGCTTCAAAAGTACTACAGCGTTGTACACTTTCTCACTTACCCCCTTCTTCTCCGTCTTAACCCGCTTGACTACTTTGCTTGCTCATATGTCCAGAACATCACCAACATGACTTTCCACAACACTAAAGCCAGCCTGATCGCCGCCTTCCGCCGAGAACTCGCCGAGTTCCTGCTGACGCTTGTGGAAAAGACATGCTTCCAGTTCCGGACCCGTATCGAGGCGATTATTGAAGCTGAAGGGGGCTACGTTGTAATAGATTTCAACTCTACTACATAATAAAGTTACCTAAATTGATTTTTCAAGAAAAGTTTGTAAATAAAAATGTATTACTGTTTTCTTTAGGACGACACTTTTATCGTTCCACCCTGTAATTATTGTAAATGTTTTTATTGATGTTTATGGCTAACGAAACAAATATTTTGTGTTTTGTAGCTTCTAGTGGCGGCCAAAGATGGCGGTGATAAAGTATCGACTTGCACTGTTGAAGTTACTGTTGAACGGAATTTAAACACTCCATTCATAAACCCGACGACATACATCCGAACTGTTCCGCGCTCCTATACACTAAACACACCTTTATTTACAATTGGTGCTTTTGACGCGGATAAACAGGTGAGTTCATATTTTACTTATTCTCTATCTTTCTCTCCCTCCTTCCCTCCTTTTTAAACAATTCGTTTTAAAATACGACCTATCGGAATTTTTTACCTTAGCGACATCAGAGTAATCAGGAATGATAATGTACGCATGACCTTAAAATGCATGTGCCTATAAATGCAAGAACTAGGTGTACCCTTTATCTATTGTATATTGCTGTTGTATTTATAATATTTCCAACATAGATATCCGGCATAAAAACTGAAATATACTTGTCTAAATACTTGGGTTTATATAACTTTATAATATATCCTAGTCTGAGGTAGTCGTTATTCTTCTTCAACGGCGTCGTTACATTTAACACTTGATCCAACACTTTTTTTTCTTAATTTTGAACCCTTTGGGGGGGTCCTAATGACCAGGCCTTTTTACTAAAAAGGTCCGGTCATTACGGCGCTAAATCAATGAATGTATAACGTTGTCTTTATTTTTTCTTCAACGGTGTCGTTATATATTAACATTTGAACCCACATTTTTTTTTCTTCATTTTCAACCCTTTTTAGTAAAAAAAAAAAAAAGAGGCCTTGTCATTACGGCGCGAAATCAATATGTGTGTAACGTTGTTGTTATTCTTCTACATTTTAACACTCGGACCCATACGTTGTATCTGAGACAGTCGAAAAGGAGCACAACAAGAAACAAATTCAACTCAGTTTTTTTGGGTTTTTTTTCAGTTGAAATGAAATTTATTTATTCATGGATCTTCAAAAAAAAAAAACAAAAAAAAACGCAATGCTTCTCGTTTTAAAAGTCTCTAAAGTTATGTCATTTGCCATGCCTTTTAAAGACCCTCTCGTCACCCACGTTGTTCGCTCGTTGTCTTTTTCCGACCATGTTTCAAACATGTGCTTATAAGTCACTTCTCCGACCACGTGTGTCTTTTTACTACTTTTTCTTTCCCTTCTCTTCTTCTGCTGTGACGTCGCTTCGTGGAGCCGGTTTGGTCATTTGCACGTGTTAGCTGTCATACAGCTGCTGATAAAAGCGCGTCACTAGTTCTCTCCGAAAACCTTGTATATTTCAAGTCTATAGGTATAAGATATAAAAAGAAACCCCGCGATAGTACTGTTCCATATATTCTTGGTTATAAAAGTATTCTAGTTCGAGTTCTTTATTTCTTTATTTAATAACAATTTTTTTTAATAAAAAATAATTTAAATTAAATAAAGAAATTTAATTTAAGAAATTAGTGAATATTATTAGTAAAATATATTAAGTGAACATATGTAAATGGTGGTAACGTTGTATGATAATTTGATTGAATTTTTTTTTTTTTGTGTTTTTTAATAGAGATAACAAAATAGGTAAAATAAAAATATCTTTAAAAAACTTTGGAAGGATGAGATGTAGGTAAAATATTTTCTCATGTTTTTTTTCCTTATAAGGAAAATGGATTCCATATTGTTTATTGTTAATTTTTTTTTATTCAATACGTCTGATGCAAGTCTGTTCTTATGAAAATTTTCAAACAACATAAGGTTTGAATTTGTTTGAATAGTCCTGAAACAATTGTAACTAATGATGAAATACACTTTTTGTTGCTATCAATATATTCCTTGACGTCTTGATTTTGTTAATATATATATATGTGTGTGTGTGTGTGTTGTTTTGAAAAAAGAAAAACCGAATGAATTTATGAAATGGTCAAGGTTTCGTCCCTATTGCAGAGAACATCTTCAGGATATTAAAAGGAAAAATGCGAAAGAAGAACACGATCAAAGACCATACGAAAATGAAAAGGAAACAGTGTTAGAATCCTACCCATATCGGGAAGGAAACTATGTGTGTGTATGGGAAGGTTGGGTTGTTCAATGTCTATGTAGACACTTTTAAAAATACGTTAAATAAATATGTACACTTTTTTTCTCTCTAAACTTATTCATTTTGTTGAATTATTTAAGGATTAAGGAAAAACGGTTAACCAGGATCTGTTTTTATATTTTGTTCTTTGATTATTATTTTCCCTATACTAGGGACTAAATGGCAGAAGCCCTTTTCTTTGCGTAATAGTATTAGTGTTTAATATTAGTGCTACTCTAAAAGTCTTCTTTTAACACTATCGTATTTTATAATTTTTGCATGATCTTATTTTATAATTTTCGCATGATCTAAATTAAATTAATGATCGTGTTCTGCACAATGGCAAAAAGTGCATTTAGGGCGTTACCATTCCTTATATCTCTTCTGTGTTCGTAAAGTCTTAGTTTCAATTTACGCTGTGTCTCACCTATGTATGCTTGTTGACAATTGTTACATGGGATGGCATATATACCGGCATCGGATGTGAGGGTTTTGGGAGAGTGCTTGGTAGTTTTAATGTCTGTTTTATTGTTGTAGAAGTTGTTTGTATCAAGTGAATATATATGAATGATATAAACTTATTCATTTAACGACATAGTATTCACAAACAATTGTTTCTGCCCATTTTGTAAGTATATACATTTATGGTATATTGAATTTTATCAAACTTTCACAGCATGGCTTCATCAACGCATAGAAAACCACAGTTTGAAACTGAAAGATTCGTCTAAAGTTCATTTTATTAAACAAAATATGTATTCAATTTTATAATCATTTTTCATGTTGTTATATACGTTCAAGGGAAAACGTTGCTTAAACGTACACACGTCGATTAAAATGCATGCAAAACGCGTGTTCTACTTGCATCATATTTTTTTATATTTTACAAACAAAAAAATGTAGCAATATTCGTAATAAAAGAAATACATCAACCGTTATTGTCCTTATTCTATTTATTTTCAATTTCCTTCTTTTTCTTCATTTGCTCTTCATATTTTTATTTTTATTTTACTCATTACGAGTATTATTCTAATAGTTACCCAGTCATTATTTTATATGTACGAATTTCCATCTTTTTATCACATTTCAGCCTCCGCATAATACGCTCGTCTATAGCATCGACGGTTCTTCTCCGTACCTACGAGTGAACGAAAATGGGCAATTGTCGCTAATCAGTTTTCCAGCCGACGTGAATGTGAAAACAATCAACGTAAGTCTATTTGATAGTAGTGTTGCATATCACATCTACTACTGCTACTATTGTGGTAATACTCTCCCCTCCACCCTTTTCTCTTATTTATCTTTCTATCTTTCCTTTTTCTCTGGATTTCATCAGCCATTCGAGGATTGGCCAGCGCAAAGTTCAAAAAGAGTAACTGAAGATTTTGAAATGCACTTCCTTTCTGGCATGTCCAAGCAGAAGCCATCTCTCAGTCACGTGACCAAGTATAAAACGTTCAACTGGCAACACTCTCTCTTTTTCTCTTTCCAAACCAGCCTTAAAAATATCAGGAAATAGTAATTAATTGATTAAGTAATATTAACCGAGAAACCTTTTCAAAGCAAATTTTTAAAAAAATGAAAAATCCCATTCACGTTTTGAAGTGTTTTTAAAATATTTAGGAATTATGACCCTAATGCCCTTTCCCCTCTGCTGCCACCAAACTTTAAAAAGTACAAATCATGTGGGTTTATTTTAATCGTGACTAAATCGAGTATATTTACATTTCAGGCAACTATAACAGTGAGAGACAAAGGACTTCCGGTTCCACGCACAGCTAACGGAAAAGCCTTTGTATATCTGACCTTAGAACGAAACACTAACGCACCAGTGTTTTACTTGTCATCATTTGAAACCAGCATCCCTGAAAACACTCAACTTGATTCAAGGGTTTTTACGGTCTTTGCAAACGATTCTGATTCACAGGTGAAAAATTCGGATTTTTTCCTCCCCAATTTAATTTTTTTATCTTTCAAACTTTTTCCCCTTGTAACTTGTAACCTTTCCTCTTTTAACTGGTTCATATATATATATATATATATATATATATATATATATATATATATAATTTGAGGTTGCGTTTTTTCAAAGGTAAGGTAGCCAGTGAAATATAACTAGGTTGATACAAGAGTGCTCAATACTAAAGTAGAGAAAGTTACACTTTCAATTTGTCTTTACATAAGCAGTAAATTGTTGCTACACAGTCATGAGCATGTTTCGGTTTTCTAGTATTTAGTAACTAGAGACCTCTTCAGGCAACAACGCCTATATTCATCCAAAAGCGGAATTCTTAATGAAAAACGAAAATCAACTTTCAGTAAAAGAAGGTTTTTGGTAAAAAAAGGTCAGGGGGTGAAGTTCAGCTGTGCGGAGAACAAGTATGATTGGGTACGAATTTGTTTATTTATTTATTTATTTCTATTTGTTTATTTACTTATTTGTCCATTTATTCATTTTATGTTGGTGTTAGGGAATGGAGTAGATAGGATGAGGGGTTGAGGAGTTAGGTTTTGAGGCCAAAGCGTACATAGATGTTATCTTCAACAAGTGTTTGATTCGTCTGTTTACTGCCCGCTGCCAGTTTAAGATTTATATGAGCACGTGTATTTTTAATTCTTTTTATTATCTGTTTTATCATAGTATTCTTATTTCTTTCCCCGAAAAGGTTAAGATTTACCTGGATCTGCTAACCATTTCTTGCACTCCTAGGAAGGGTGAAGGAAAGGGAAAGAGGAGTAAGAGGCGTAAGAAAAAGGAAAAGAGGGAACAGGAATGAGAGCGAGATGGGGAAGAAGGGTAGGGGAAGAAGGTGGAAGAGAGAACAATGAGATAAGGAGGAGAGACAGGTCCATAATTTGTTTAATAGTGGTAGTTTGTTTTCTCTTACTTTATCAAAACCTGTTTTTCTAGACAACCCCTAATATTTATTACCATTTCATTTGTTCGTTTAATGTTTGTTTATTAATTAGTATATTTGTAGATTTGTTATTAAAACGTTTCATAAGGATAACAATTGCAAACTCAGAATATATATCATTACTAAATTTATGATTATCAAATGCAGTGATTTGTTATGACAAGTATAATAATTATTTAAAAAATGGAGGGTGATTGAGAATTATTCCGAGGTATTTTCTACTAACTAGCAATGATATAACTTCACTGAAGGTTATATTAAATATTTGTAAATGGTAATATCCACGGATCTTGTGCACGTAAAAGACTATTCATCCACACGTACCTCCCTGGAGTAGATGCACACAGGTATTATTTGGCGTTAGTTTTAACATTTATATCATATAGTATCGTGTATCATTTATCGTTTAGTGATTGTGGTACTTAGTGATTGTGGTATATAAAAGATATATCAAGATTGAGGTTAGCGATTTTAAAGATTTTTGTTAGAGCATTTTACTAAAATGGAAATATAACCATTGGTTTCAGGGAGAACAAAGAGTTAATGTTTGTAGTGTGTGATTTCAGTTACTAGATAATTGCGGTTTTCATTTTTTTTAGGTTAAGGCTGTATCAGATGCAATCCCATTTTATCAAAGTTAACGGGCAGGCAGCGAGCAGCATGTACACAACCAAGCTGAATTTCAGTTAGATATTTATGTTACGGGTGTATATGTTTCACGAAGTTGGGAGGGGGGGGCTATCAAAGATGTGACATTCATGCATATGCTAAATATTAATTCTGTAGGGGATGGATTGAGGGAGAATATTGAGTATTTAAACTTTGTAGAAAATTGTTTGTAAGTGTTGGGTGTGGTTAAAAGGAATTTTTTCACGTGCCTGATTTTACCAGGAAGGGTGTGGTTTTGGATTTAGTGAATGATGAACTTGAGGAGATTTAGGTGTGTAGGTGTTTATCTGTTGGATATTACATGTGGGTCGTGTTGGAGTCGAATTTAATTGTGATTATGAGGGAGTAATTAGCAAGTGAGAAAGCAATTTATTGAGATTTCCTGTTTTTTATTTGAAAGTTTATCCCTATCTTTAAATTTTGTGATAAAGAATTTTTCATTTAAGCAAAGAAGCCAAGCTGAATTCAGAATTCAATATATATATATATATATATATATATATATATAATCTCACTTAAGTTAACTCTTAAATTAGTACCATTTAGCTCTAAACTTAAGTTTTACTCTATAATTACTTTCTTTTAATGATATTTTTCTTCTTTTTGATATTTTTACTTCTCTTTTGCAAACGTCTTTGATGTTATAAAAATCTAATATCATTTCTAGTACGTATAAATTATTATAATGTTCACACTGGCGAAGCATTATATATTTTCGTTATTGTTTTATATAATTTTTGGATTCCTAATTCCTAATTGTTGATTTTAAAACGGCGTTTTGGAAGCCACTGTTTAATTTTACAAATATATTAATTTACGAAATTGTTTCTTTTTTTTAATCTGTAGACCATCACTTATTCCATCACCGGAGAAGGAGATGCACCGAAATATTTCAAGATCAATTCAGCAACTGGCATAATTACCACGAAAGCGGACCTTAGCAATACACCACAAACTCCATTTAACGTGAGTAAATTCGTAGACATTTCATAAAATTACGGGCAGATATAGCCCTACAATCCAGTTGAGGTTGACTACATAGCCAAAGTGTACGCCGCTGGAACCCCGAATGGCTGGACTTGATATCGACGGCAACTTCAAACCGACGTGCCAGGGAGGCGTCTATACAAGATGCAGAGATTCAGTTGGAGAAGCCGGCTCAACCGACCCACAGTGAACGCTGACACAACAACAACAAACAATTATCTATATATCTATAAAAGTGAAAGTGTCTGTCTGTATGTGTATCTGTGTATCTGTGTGTGTACATTTCCCTACACAATAACCCTGTCAATTTTAAGTCTACAGACTCGAAATTTGATATACAGGGTACTGAGATTTGGGAAAATCGATGTGATCTTCGGCAGAAATTTGGTGATTAAGGGGTCAAAGTTCAACGATTTAACCTTTGAGAACTCTACCAAACTCCTCCGACAATTTTCGGTTTAAACACTTGAAATTCTAGATATAGGTTCATTGGCCATGGATCTAACTTAATAACTTGATTTGAGCAAAAAACAAAAAGGGGTCATAATAGGTGTCAAAGTTAAAAAAATTGACCACTTTTCTTTTTTTTTTTTTGCTCAACATACATTTCCAAATACCCGGGCAAGGCCGGGCAAGGCCGGGCACCCATGCTAGTAGTTAATAAAATTATATCACTAGTTAGCGTATATTTAAAGTATATAAAAAAACTTCATAAAGATATTTATCCTATATATATATATATATATATATATATATATATTCATCAGTCTAATCTAAGGAGAGTATTTCTTTTGAATAAAATTCTCCATTCTAAAGATTAATATAAAAATTGGTCGCTTGTTCAAAATTTCAAATAAAAGCAATGCTATCTACTTAATGCCATGTCAAAATTAGTAACATACCATAAATTTACGAAAAATAATATAGTAAAAAAAATTACTTATTTATTAATGAAAATAGTTTTCGTAGTAAATTGCAAGTTTTACATAAATAATAAACCGTGGAAGTTATTGAATTCTATCTTATGGCAATAGCTGACTTGAGAGTACCTTCAATTTAATTAAGTAGCTATCGTTTACTTCCCTTATTTAAATTACATTTCAAAAATAATAATGACAGATCAATGTATCGTGAAAGAATGTTTTATGTAATAATGTAGCAATGTGTTACTTATTGCGACATGATAATTAACTAGATGCCATTATTGCTTTTAGTTGGAATTGACATAAACTTAAATAGAGAACATTGGTTTTTAGTTGAAATTCAATTTTTTTAGTTTCGATTTTTGCTATTTTTCTGAACAAGCACCCAAAATTATATAAGTGTATACAAACTTTTAAGTTGAATAAAGATTCACGTTACGAGGTGCCTTCTATAAGTTTCCAGACATTTTCGTATCGGCACTTTTATTAATAGTAAACACACGAAACTCTAGTTCACTTCGAAGTAATCTCCTCCGGCTGCAATTCATTTGCTGTACCGTTCTAACAACATCTGGAAAGTCCCATAGAAGTACTCTTGTGTGAGCGTGTCAAAAACCCTTGTCACAGACGCTTTCATCTCCTCAATTGGCTCATAACGGCAGCCTCTAAGGCTTTTCATAACATGATAGAATAACCAAAAGTCGCAGGGGCAAGATCTGGACTATAGGGAAAGTGAGGAACTGATACTCATCTTGGTCAAATAGCCTGTGACATGGATGGAGTTGTGGAATGGTGCACTCGCGCAAATCTTCCGTATGTTCAGTTCCTCGCGAATAAGTTTGTGTACAGTCCCCACACTGACATCAAACTGTGCACTTATTGTCTCTATAGACACACGATGGTCTTTATCCATTAAATTCTTTATTCATCCAATCAACTCTCGTGTCCTGACAGCCTTTACTCCTCCCACGCCTATCATCATTCCTCACAGACTCCACGCCTTCCTGGCATCTCTTATGCCACTCAAAAACTGATGCTCGATTCATTCACGATTGTGCAAAAACAGTCTAAAGTATTCCATAAGTTTCTGTGGCATTTTAACCAAGTTTAAAACAGAATTTTATTGTATATCGTTCTCCTAAAGTGTCCTAATATCCAAATTGCATTTTTTAAAATTCATCAGCTGTGAGAAGCAGGCTTTAGTATGGTGTATTCCAATTTCTGTTGTAGCTCCTCCCACTTTTCGCCAAAATATTTGAGACCATAATTAATCATGCCCTAGTCCGGCACCTTAGAGATGCTAAACTTCTGACTGACAAACAATATGGATTTAGACAAGCCCATTCCACAGCTGACATCCTCACTGTAATCTCTGAACGTATATACCATTCACTGGACAAAGCGGAGGAGGGCAGAGCGGTAGCTCTAGATATATCTAAGGCTTTTGACAGGGTATGGCACAAAGGTCTCCTCAGGAAAATTAAACCATATGGTATCACTGGTAGAATACTTAACATAATTAAATCCTTCTTAGATAAGAGAAAAATCCAGGTTGTCCTCGACGGTCGAACATCTAAACAGTGTGATATAAATGCGGGAGTGCCTCAGGGGTCTATTCTTGGACCTCTATTGTTCCTGATATTTATTAATGACCTCCCCGACAAAACTGCCTCTGAGATGGGTATATATGCTGATGACACTACACTCTATAACAGGCATGACAGGAAAACAAATGAACACATATCTAAAGAAATGGCAAAAACACTAGAGGATGACCTCCAATCTGTAGTGGAATGGGGACATAAATGGATAGTTACATTCAATGCTGCCAAGACTAAACTGGTTTCCTTCAATAATTACAAGAAACCTTCTCTGCCACCAATAGCAATGGCCAGTGACTCCATGTCTGAGAGTACATCTTTCAAGCTGCTTGGACTAACGCTCATAGGAAACATGAGCTGGAACAATTATATTGAAAACATTGCCAGAGCCGCTGTGAAAAAGGTAGGCTCTCTCTACCGTGCTAGAAAACTACTGACACCTGAAAGTATCCTGTATCTCTATAAGGCCACCATTCGCCCATGTATGGAGTATTGTTGTCACATTTGGGCTGGTGCATCTGCTACTAGTCTCTCGCTCCTAGACAAGGTTCAAAAGAGAGTCGCAAATCTGATAGGCCCTGATCTGGCATCTAAGCTTCAGCCTCTGTCCCATCGACGAAACGTTGCATCCCTCTGCTTGGTCTACAAGTATTTTAATGGTGAATGCCCTGACGAACTGCAGACACTTGTGCCCCCACGACGTAGACACCCTCTACAAACCCGACAGACAGCTAAATCCCGCCCCCACACTGTAGAGCTGAAAAAGATCTTTCTACTCCAGTAGTTTCTTCCCCAGAACCGCTAGACTCTGGAATTCTATTCCAGGTCCCTGCTTCCCTAACTGTACTGACATGCAGAAGTTCAAGTGCAACGTGAACCGACATCTTGCTGCCCAAATCCCTACATAGTGCCCAAGTAGTTGCTGCCCCTGATAGTAGCACTCTACACCAAAGTGGCAATGTGCCTTGTTTGGGGTGAAAATGTAATAAAAAAAAAATTTTAAGCTGTTCATTTGAACCTGAAATCATAAAAATAGGTTAGTCATCTCAAGATGTATAGCAATAACATATTGAATGTTCAACTGTCCACGACAAAATTTAAATGTCTGTAATAAAAAGTCTGGAAACTTCATTAAAGCACCTCGTACGATTTTAATTCCCTTAAAAATATTTTTTCTCATTTAAAACTTCTGTGTATTAAATCACATGCTTTTAAATCGTCTTTTGTATTATTTTAAAACTTTATATAATAAAGTGAAGTTATTTGAACTTGATTAAAAAAAAGAGTTAATTGCCTGTTCCCGCCAATAAATCTGTTATTCATTTTTCAATCGCATTAGGTGCGCGTCGTCGCCCAAGATGGTGGTAATCCTCCTCAGGCAGCAACGGCTGTTATAAAAGTGAATGTTCTGCGTAACCTGAATGGCCCTGTATGGAGAATAAACAGTTATCCTCAACAAGTCATTGGAGAGACTGATAAGCTTGGTGTAACGCTTCTCACTGTGACAGCAACAGACGCCGACAAATTTGTAAGTATATCTCCCGACTTTGTCAGATATTTAGTGCCAAAATACTATTCCTTGGATTTCTATATTAATAGAAAAGGAGTTTGCAGGTATAAAGAAGTAACTGGCCGCACGGCGTTGCCCGATCTTACGATACGCGTAAACATGATATTTTAAGTTACGCAGATGCATTATTATAAAATATATAATCTATTGATTACTTTGAATTACGAGGAATAATTTGCTCGATGGACTACTTCGCAAAATCACGTCAGCTGACATTTGGGCTTAACGATCTTAGAAATAGTCTTTCTTCTCTTATAGATTAAAAAGAAGAATTTTTTACAGGGGAATATTTTACGTTACACCGGCACTATTATTAGGATCGGATTTTTTTTCTATTTTCGATACTTATTATGAATTCCTGTACAAAACATATCTTAGAAAACTGCCAGACATATAAATTACCTTTGTGTTAAATTTGCAAAAGATAGGCTCAGCCCTCTTAGAACCTATGAGAAAGAACCTCCCACACACAAAGTGACTTTTATATAATAGTAGAGATAGAGATACCTATTATTAAATCAGTTTACCAATTAGCAAAACAGTCATACATACATAATTTTATATATAGATTTAAATTTAGGATAATTGGACATTAACTAAATAAAAATATATTTTAAAATGAAGAAATTAAAAACTTAAAAAAAAAACAATATTACTTGTTTGCTTGCAGTTAGAATATTAATAATTTTGAAGTTATATATATTTGTCTGAAAATTCTATACTTTTTGTCTAAAAATTGTATATTTTTTACTTCGAAGAATTTAATTAAAGATCCTACAATTTTTATTTGGCTCTAGCTTTTATATTGAGCTATTTATTTGACTGGGATTGTTTTATAAAACTATTTCCTCTCAACAATATGTTTAAGATTGTATAGCACAAATTATTTACTCTGTGATTTAGCTTATCTCATTGTGCGTATATATATATATATATATATATATATATATATAATACGCATCAAGTCCGCTTGAAAGCCAAATACAACGTAATATAAGGAAATATTTTACTCGTTTGAAAATTATCACAAAACTATTTCAGAGGTATACCCCATCTTCAGTGTGTTGTTTTGTTTCTTTTTTTCCTTTTCTTCTTCCTTGCCATGTTGTAAATTTGGAGAAAGAAGTCTGTTTCTAAAGAGCCGCGTGTTGTTTCTAGTGGCTGTATTTTGAAATGTTTGAACTGTGCGTAGGCAACGCGAGAATAACGTCAAGAATGAGAGTTCATATAGAAACTTTGTTTTAATTTGAATAAAATAAAATACGCATCAAGTGCGCTTGAAAAACAAATACAGAGTTGATTGCTAAGTGACCGTTGTATTGAAACGTCGACAAAGATGAAAGACCGGATTGCCCGTGAAAGGTCATAAACAAAAGGGGAAATATTCCGTTTGCGACTGAACAACGCTTGAAAACCACTGAATGTTTGGCAAATTTCGTCTGGACGGTGCTGTCTTACCCATTGGGTAATCATGACCTTGCACCCTCAGAATTCAGCTTGTTCAAAGCTTGGAAAGACGCATTACGTGATCGACATTTTTCTTATATTAAGGTCGAAATCGCGTGCGTGAACACATAAATCGCTTCGTCAGAAGTTGATTTTTACGACCGAGGCATCAAGGCTCTCGTTTATTGCTAGCAAATGTACATTGACGATGGTGGTAACTATGTAATAAAATAAATTCTGGAGCACAAACTGTCACGTGTTTTAATGGCACAATTCTTGTATTCGTAACTCTTCAACTTTTTTAGTTAAAAACATGTAGACATTTCTTTTGAAACGATCGTAGTATATTAATGCCAATGTTGTTCATATAAAATAATGTTATTTATTTATATAATGTTATTTATTTATATAATATATGTAATTATTAATTATATATTAATGTTACAGTTATTTATATAAAATAATGTTATTTATATAAAATAATGTTATTTATTTATATAATATATGTAATTATTAATTATATATTAATGTTACAGTTATTTATATAAAATAATTTTACCTACTTATAGAATATATGTAATTAACAATTTTATATTGAAATTACAGGCACCAAACAACGAAATCTACTACGAAATCGTGGGTGATAATACGGCCAAGAAATTCTTCACCGTCTCTAATACTGGAGAAATTTCTTTGAAAGCGTCTGTGCAACAAGATCCTAACAACAACTACAGGGCAAGTATTTACTCCGTTTTTTTATGAATTATTATTGTTATTGTTATTTTGTATAGAATTTTATTTTATTGATTATAAGAATATGGTTCATTTTGTTCATTTTGTCTTGCGTGAGTTGAATTAGCATTCTAGTTGTAAAATGGTGAATTCGCAATGACTGCACACAATGGTGAGCAAAATTATTTCAAAAAGCTATTCTGAATCCTTGTCAAATGCGACATCTCAGGTTCACCATCTAGGGGGGGTTAATGTACGGTGAATGTGAAGCCTAATCAAGATCAAACCTCTTGTTTTATTATCGTTAAAAATATATGCGCACATAATTGAACACCGATTAAACAAAAGCTGTTAGGCATTCGTACATTTAAATTGGTGGATAACTCGCATATTTAAAAAATTACTCCACACTTTTGGTGTGATCCATTAGACGTGACACACTACGTCCGCCATTTTGAGGTTAGTTTGTAGTGAATGTGAGGACTATTCAAGATCATGTTTTCTACTGAAAACGCAGAAAAACTTCCTTTGACATTTTAGATATCTGCGCTAGCCCGTCCCGTGCCTCTACCCACAAGTGCGTGATAGATCTCCAAAAACCACATGTGTATATATGTGTATGTGCGTGCCGGCGGACGTCTGTTTAGTTTAATGTATTTGTTTTGGTTGCGCATGTGTGTAAGAATGTATATCTTTGTCTACACAACCATACTAATATTCATTTTGTATATATATATATATATATATATATATATATATATATATATATATATATATATAGTAAGCTACTTAAGATTTATACATACATACAAATTTGTGGTCGTAGATTGATTACTATTTTAATTACAAAATTATAGCAACAAGGGAATACTGTTTGTCTATTAAAAGCTAAACAAATTCTCCCTTTATTTTTAGCATCAGTTATCAAAATAAAGCCTCCTTTCTTTGCTCATAAAATTTAGATTTTAAAACGTTATTATTCTTTTCTTTATTATCATTAATTATTATTAAAATAAAGTTTATAGCCCTCTTACTGTGTTTGTAAAAATACATTTGTATACGTGATTGTTGAAACGAGCCGGACACACGTCTGTTCATTTTTCTTATATAGATTTTACTAATGTTTTCTTTTCTTTTTTTTTCACCTTTATTCGCCAGGTTATTGTACGAGCCTATGATAAAGGTATACCTCAGAGATCGTCGCAAAACCTTGATCTTGACTTTTTCGTCTTACGAAATGTTAACGCCCCCAAATTTGATCAAAATCGATACGAAAAGACAATTGATGACACCATACCATCCGGATCGTCTATTATTACTGTAAAAGCAACTGATCAAGTAAGAATTTTTTGGATGATCTATTTTTGCGGAATCTTGATGGGTTTTTTTTTTGGGGGGGGAGGGTATTATAAAATTTAGTCATTTTGATAAAAGCCTTCCATTTACTCTTGTTCATCATCATATTATATAAATCCGAATATTCTATTGTTGGCAAGTGATTTTTTGTGGAACAAACTGGATTCGAACTTGGGACACCCAGATTGTCCGTTAGTGTTGTTAACCACTGGCCAACCAGCATCTTCCCTTTACTCCTATTCACCGAAAACAAGGCATATCGTCACCGACTGATACATAAAGGACTACTGTGATAGAATCCAGATTTCTAGAGGACATTCAAAGAGAGAAATTATGTAGCAAGATGTTCGCCCACCTTATATTTAAATTTCTGAATGTTGATACGGTGGAATAAACAGGGAGCAAGGAGCAAATCCCAAAGTAGTCCGTGGAAAGAAGCTATTAGATTAAAACGTTTTCCAACATTTGTGGAGCTGTACAGTACCTATTTACTATGCCTCCCCACGGGACATAGTTAAACACCAGGGTCGTTTTTTAACGTGGAGAAAAGGTACAAAAATAAAAAATTTTCTCAGTCGTGAAGGATTTCTCCTCCACCGAAAGAGAACAAGAAATAGAAGTGCAGCATCTGAAGAACAGATGGTATTTATTTGCTCCCCCACTGAGCAAATTAGGCACAAGGCCGTTTTTAATGTGAGGTAAAAACCAGCTCCCCTAAAAGTAGGCAAAAAGGGGGCACTCTGGTTACCAAAAATAATAATTGTCCCAGTATAGAGGGTTTCCCCTCCATTGACTGGTACAAATTATCTTAAGTGCAGTATCTGCCGGAACAGATGGTATTTATTTGCTCCCCCACCGAGCAAATTAGGCACAAGGCCAATTTTTAATGTGAGGAGTGAAGGGAGGGGGAAGGGAAAAAGGGGACCAGCTCCCGAGAGGTGGGAAATGGGAGCTGGTTAAAGGTCAGGCATGTGGGGTTGCCCCCACATCTGGTCTTTGCTAGTCATAGCTAGTCATAGCTTGCAGTATCTGCCGGAACAGATACTACACTTTGATCCCGGCCCGAAGGCCAAGGTAGCAACAGTAAACAATGGGAGTTTGCTGTTGGTCGAGCTGCTCGTAGATATGTTCATTTAGGAGGTAAAGAGTGCACTAACTTCATCAGAACAAGTTAAAGAACTTGTAAAACAAGCACAGGGATATAACTGTTGCGATGCGACAGGGGCTGGAGGTTTGTGGGATCAATTATGTTAGATTTAGTTTTTTGCAGTATGTTTAACCCTTTATGGCCTGAATTATGATGTAGATGATTAAAAATATTTATTGTTAATTTTAGTTTAAAGAGTAACGATATTACGATTTTAAGAATTTTCTACTATAACGAGCTTTCATTATGAAGTTCAATAGTTAAACTACCGCTGAGAATTTTTGCATTTCATAAACTTACCTTGATTATTATCTATAGTGCTTGAAAAAATTGTGTTTACGACAACAAACAAAATCCTCCATCCTCTGAGACAAATGGCAGCATACTGAATATAAGCAATGAATAGTTGCAATCTGGAGGTATCTGGTATCTACCCGGATACTGAACTAATATGTATAAGGCGTGTTTAAATCAATTCACACTTTATTTATGCCGTTATATTCATTTATTTACAACTGAATGAATTAGTTCAACCAGGTCATAAAGGGTTAAATGGAAGAATTTAGTGGATTGGGCAAAAGCCCAGGTGTTAGTACAATACTCAATGCACGGACGAATGGTAATCCTGTAGACGTAGAGTATACTGGCTGGTGTGAGTAGTTTTCTGGCCTAGTAGAGGGACCATACCTTCTTTGCACAAACCTGGTAGAATTTTCGATGAAGTCTTATTTAATTTGCAATTGTATTCTTAGTATAGCATTCACTGATGATTGATCCTTCAGTGTTCAGAATGTAACAGAGTGCGTGCGGGCGCGTGGGAAAATATCAGCAGCAGCTATAAGATAGCTGGCTTTCGAGGATATTAACAGCAGTAACTGACAAAATGCACGTGATGGAGAGAAGAAAAAAGTCGACGCCGAAGGAGATGGACGTTTAAAGTGAAGGCCAGCATGCGGTTGGAAGAAGGAGAAACGCGTTTCTGGTGAGATGGACATGTGACAACGAGAAACTTTTAAGCTGCCGTCGAGATGGGGAGAAAGAAAAACGATAATAAATGACTTATGTTAAGAAAGAAAGAAAAATTTAGCTCGATGTATTTTTTTTTCCTTTCTGACGGTACCGGATGGCATGGGGGGCCCGAGAGAAGTTTGAACTGTAACGAATACGGTTTGAGTGTAACGGCTACGTTACAATATAAGTATCACTTAAAACGGAATACTATCTAATACTGATTGCGGATGTTACTAAGAATACAGTTGCGAATTATTCAGATTTTGACCCGGTTAAGCTGACGAAATGAGAGCATGTTACTGCTGTAGATTAAATAAAGTGTTCCGTTCGAAATTTGAACCGAATTTTCAATTTCACCTGAAAGGTTTTCAAGTTTGATATGATACACATAAAGAAGATGTAAGGCTACGTCGACCTAATGGTTCTGAGAAGTCACCTGTGCGTCATGAGTAAGTTGCTGTGATCTGTGTTAAATACAGAAGTAATCAACCATCTCAACAAAAATAACCTTCTTAGTGGCACTCAATATGGTTTCCGTTCTGCTAGATCTACAGCAGATGTGCTTACAGTTATATCTCAATAGGATTAGCAAATCTCTCGACGGAGGCAACCTTTCTAGGGCAATTGCTCTTAACATATCAAAGGCCTTTGATAGAGTATGGCATAAATGTTTGCTTCACAAGATCTCTAGCTATGGTATAGCTGGAAATGGCTTCTCAATTATTAAATCATTTCTTTCTGACAGGTTCATTAGAGTAGTAGTTGAGGGGCAAAAATCAGAAACTCACAGTATTAATGCTGGAGTCCCTCAGGGATCCATCCTGGGCCCAACACTTTTCCTGATCTACATTAATGATCTTCCAAATCACATCCTTACATCATTTGTAGACATTTATGCTGATGACACTACCATTTATGGTAGCACATCTAAGACAGTAAACGACCAAGTTCTCTCCGATTATCTCTCATCTGATCTTGAGCACGTAGTACAATGGGGAAAGGAGTGGTTGGATATGCATCTAAAACCAAGCTTCTCTCTTTACATCATCAACACTCTGATCCACATCTGGCATCAATTGAAATGAATGGCTCTCGTCTTGGAGAGGCCTCAAGTTTTGACAAGCTTCTGGGCTTGACCGTTACTCTTGATCTTAAATGGAACACGTACATCAAATTTGTTGCCAAGGCCGCTGGAAAAATGGCGGGATCTTTCTATCGATCCAGTAGATATCACATATAAGAGCCAGGTACGTCCAAGGATGGAATACTGTTACCACAGCTGGGCAGGAGCTGCTAGAAAGGACTTTCCTGCCTTGATAGAGTTCAAAATAGACATCGTAGCCTCGTAGGAAATGTCCTTTTCTCTTCCCTGCAACCTCTATCTCACAGAAGAGATGTTGCGAGTTTGTCTCTGATATATCGTTATTTTCATGGAAAGTATTTGACTGAGCTTCAGTCTATGGTCCCCCCTCTCCAAACTTTCACAAGAAACACTCGTTTAGCTGAAAATATTATCAATAATTTCCCCCCACTCTTTATCTGTGCTTAAAACTAAACGTAGATTCCATAAACAAAGCTTCTTTCTTAGAACTGCACGTCTGTGGAATTATCTTCCGTTTTCCTGCTTTCCGGCTGACTGCAATATGGTTGTCTTCAAGTCTAACGTAAACAAGTTCTTGATAAGACGTTCCATATAAGTTAACAAATTTACCGTATTGATTACTATATTGTCCAATTTCTACTGTACACTCTTTAACCCTTATCCTCGAGTGGACTCTTGGCCTTGATAATGTGGTGATGCCTCTGTAAAAAAAAGTCCAGAAATCAGCAACGGTTCGAAAAATACAAATAATCAAAATTATCAATCTCCAATAAAATCAATCGATATACTGTTGCACAGATATATAAAGAACCTGCCACTATTCTGCAGACATACACAAAGAATATGTCACAAATACTCCCAGCTGAATATGATCACTACACTACTGCACGCCTATACAAGGAAAATGTCACAAATAATCCGACATTGATATAATCGCTACACTACATAATACATTTACAAAGAAAACGTCGCAATAAACTGACCTTGCGTTTAACTCTGCCCTCGTGGGGAGGCAAGTAAATTAAAACACATATACAATTATAACGTCACAAATGACTACACTATGAAAGAACTACACTTATTATCGACGCCATTGCCCCAAATAATTATGACCTTAATTGAGCTGAACGGGAAAATATAGCAAAATATGAGGACGTAAGGAATGATTTGAAAACTACATGGTCCCTTAAAGAAATCAATATTATACTAGTCGTGATTGAAGCAACTTGCCCAACGAAAAAATCTTAAGAAATACTTGGAAACCCAAGCTGGTACGAAATACAGATAGCAGCCATAAAGGGGACAACGTCTATTCTTAAAAGAGACCTACGATATAAATTAAAATCGTAATGAAATGAAGTGTTAGCGTTAAAACGGAATCCCTTGGTCTTTTAAAACTAACCAAACTAAAATAATAAAAAGGGTATAATCGCTAAACTATGTAAATATATACAACAAAAGTTACAAAAACTCCCATCATCATACAATCGCAAACTAATGCACCTCTATGCAAAGAAAACGTCGTAAGTGTTCTCACCATGATATATCGCTGATGCACACATATACACAGAAAACGTCAAACGTACGCCAACTCATAAACAATCTCTTTACTGCACATATATAAAGAAAAGATCACAAATAATTCCACCTTAGAATGACTCTAATTCCACTGTAGATATATACAAAGAAAACGTCAAAAATACTTCCACCCTGATATTATCTCTTACTCTACTGTACATAGATATAAAGAAAACGCCATTAATATTTCCACTCATAAATGATGGTTTACTAAACTCTATACATACACAGAAAATGTTACAAATACTGTCATCTTTACATGATCCCATACTCTTCGCACACATACACAGTTGTTGGGTGATCCAGATTCCCAGGAATGATGTTAAAAGGAAAGTCAGTCAGAAGCCTAGATGCAGATGCACCCGGGAATGACGTCAAAGAAGTCAAAATGTGCGATGTAGAATCCTCGGAGATTGGGGAAGTGAGATTGACCGACTTTTCAGGACAATGTATGATGGAATGTTGACATTATCTGCCCCAATAAAATAGATGTGCAGACAATGGGGTAGAGCGAGAGAGAGATAGAGAGAGAGATAGAGAGAGTAAGATAGAGAGAGAGATAGAGAGAGATATATATAGAGAGAGCGAGAGAGATAGAGATAAAGAGAAAGACCACGACGAGCAAACTAAGCGACATGCTTTTTCTCCACTATACGATCAACCCAATCCCACCCCACACGCCGTCACTAATGCCAAAACTGTCATTCATCGAAATCGAAAAGGTTATTTTGAATAAACAAAATATTTTTATAACCAGCTGTGTGTATTTTAATTACACCGCCGATTGTATATATCCAGACAATGAAAAGGTTGATTTTTTAGAAATTATATAGGCTGAAAACGCTATTTGACGATCGGCTGCAGCGAATATATAATACAGTGAAAACGTCACAAATGATTTCACGATGATATAATCGCCACACTAATGCACAAATATAAAAGAAAACATCACAAAC
Source organism: Euprymna scolopes (assembly GCF_053919585.1). Classification (NCBI taxonomy): domain Eukaryota; kingdom Metazoa; phylum Mollusca; class Cephalopoda; order Sepiida; family Sepiolidae; genus Euprymna; species Euprymna scolopes. The sequence goes on from NC_136522.1 coordinate 75,671,209, forward strand.
ACACCCACCTTGATACAATCGCTATACTAATGCACACATATACAAAGAAAACAACTAAAATGCTCCTACCCTGATATAATCACTACACTACTGCAGACATATACAAAGAAAACGTTACAAATACTCCCGCTCTGATATAATCGCTTCCTTAATGTACAAATATACAAAGAAAACATCATAAATACTCCAATCCTTATATAATCGCTTCACTACTCCATGCATATAAATAGCAAACGTCACAAATACTTCCACCTGAAATGATCTCTAGTTCTACTGCACACATATACAAAGAAATCGTCACAAATGCTCCGACCTTGAAATGGTCTTTTACTTTAATGCATATACATACGTTTCCAAATATTCCCGCCCGTAAATGAACACGTATACGAAGAAAATGTCACAAATACTCCCGCTCTGAAATAATAACTATTCTATTGAATTGCAGGATCCGAGATACAACCAAATCACTTATACATTGAAAGGAATCGGCTCAAGTCAGTTAGTTTTTGACGTCGATCGGCAAACGGGAGTGGTATCATTAAAGCCAAATGTCAATTTGAAACAACGGACTGAAAACCAATACACCGTAAGTAACCTTTATTTCATTCATACATAAGCACACCTAGAAGCATTCATGTTTCATTGTTATACTTTATGTAACAAGAAAATATACGTTCTTAAATTTGTGTTCGTTAAATCTATTTATTTCCTTTTTTTAATTAATTAGAGTTTTGTTTTAGCTGAGAATGAAGATACAAGATATTCCTCCGCTATCCTGTACATTTCAGTCGAGGTATATTTTAAGATTCTAATCGTCCCTTTTAGTGCAATTGTTTGTATCTCTCTCGCACTTGGTTCACTGGGTATATTCGCCATATAGTTTTTGAAATTAGTTATCATGGGTCTGGTTGCTGCTATGATTACCGGAATTATGGAGATCTTCCTAAGATTCCAGTTTCTTTTCATGCCGTACATAAAACCTTGGAATTCCTCTTTTTCTTCTCCGCTCTGATTAACCCAGCATCATTAGGGGCACTAACTTACACGACGTCTGCATGTTTAGCCGTAAAAAGTATGTTGCAAACTTGTATAGCATGACACACCGATTGATCACGAATCTAAAAGTAAAATAAATCAATACTAGTTTCATTCGGTCACAATTTTATTTCATTTGTAATTTCCATTTCCACAAAACTGCGACTTATTTTCTTTGGAAGTTGAATTCTCTTCCTGGCCCCTACCCAGCGTGGTGCTTTTATCGAGACCATCTTTAGTTGATTCCTACAAAGACAATAGAGCCCTTCACACACAATTTCGGGTTTAAAAAATATATATATATATATATATATATATATATATATATATATGCAGGGTGACCAAAGGAATCGGGTCCCAACTCTAATTAGGCCCCGTTTCTTAGTGTTTTATCCGAATGAAATGAAAGTTTGGTCATAACTAGTTTATTATATTGAAAACATCACATCCAAACACTAGGGTCTTTGGCCTTTTTTTCTTCCGTTCTACAGCATATGTTCTAGATATACTTTCTATGTTTCTTGCTTTTTGGGGGTCACCCTGTATATATCTATAATATAAAGCTGTGTGTGTGTGTGTGTGTGTGTGTGTGTGTGTGTGTGTGTGTGTGTGGTCACGAATAGGCTCCTATATGGTTGACCATTTAAAAAAAACTGATTACATATAAAGATAGAAGATGTATCGAGACACAGGAATGGGTATGTTTGATCTGGCAGAATGGTGATTCATTAAAATTGTGGGGTCTGCGTTCGCGCCTTGTTCACGAAGTATGGAAAGAAAAAAAAAGAAAAATTAAAAAAAAACGTTTACAGGTGTTTTTTATATAGATGTACATAAGAATACTTTGATAAATATGTTTTAACTTAAATAGGGATGGTATAATAAAATTGTGGGGTCTGCGTTCGCGCCTGGCCTCCATAGAATGGAAATGGGCGCAAACTTTAATAAAGACTTTTCATATCTATCTGCGTGAGTATACTTTGATAATTATGTTTCAGTTTGAAGAAATATTGTATAATAAAATTATGGGGTGTTCGTTCACGCCTGACCTCCATAGAATGGAAATATGTAACAAAGTTTAACAAGGTTTTTTGATATAGATCCACAAAATATTGTGATAAGTGTTTCAGTGTGAACAGGTATGGTATAATAAATTATGAGGTTTATTTTATTTTTACTTTCATCATATTTTGCTTTCGTTTTGATACCCCCAAATTCGAAGCTATCTCTTTACAACCCTTCCTTTTTATAACCTATCATACTTTCATAAATCAGAGTCCATTTTCTGTAGGTTGTTTTTGAACCCAGTCAACGACGGGTACTTGTGCTAGTATATATATATATTAGTTAATGTGTATGTATTTATATATATATATGTATTTATATATAAATATATAATATATGTATTTATATATGTATATAATATGTATTTATTTATATATATATATAATATATATATATATTTATACATAATATATATTTATTTATATATATGTATTTATATATGTATTTATATATATATGTACTTATATATATAATATGTATATATATGTATTTATATATAAATATATAATATATAAATATGTATTTATATATAATATATGTAGTTATATATATAAATATATGTATTTATATATGTAATAAATATATATTTATTTGTATTTATATATATAATATGTATGCATTTATATATATATATATAATATATATGCATTTGTTTGTCTATATATTTATAATATGTATTCATTTATATATATATATTTAATTATTATAGTAAAAAAAATAATATATATATATATATATATATATATATATATATATATATATATATTAGGAGATTGCGTTTAATCAACACTACTTGAGGGCCATGATTTAATATACGGTTTTGTTTTAAATCGCCGAAACATTGTTTCACGATAGACAACTGATGATCTCTTAGATAACATTAGAACTATTGTGAATTCGAGAAAGCAAGTTGATACAGCGATTGCAGCTGATTAAATGACGTTCCGATTAAATAGTTTTTCAACAAATAATAAAAAAAATATATAAAAATTAAATAATAAATTGTTATATAGTTTTAATGGTTAAAAATCTTCCAATATATATATATGAATAAATATATGGATACCTATTATAAAAATAGGAGGAGTATATTAAATTTAACACCAATTTTCTTTGAAAGCTATTTCCTTATCCAAGATAAATTTTTTACTGTCGTGATTCCCTTTCTGGTGCCTATATAGTTTCATTAAGTCACTATTTTTGCCAAAAAATTTTAATTTTAAATTTGTTTTAACTTTGAAGGACCCATAATATTAATAAAGACAAAACGTTTGTATATTTAGAAAACTGCATTTACAAAAATACAGTATAATATATTACAGAAAGTCTGCGTCAGATACTGTGGCCGTGAGTGCTACCAATAACGGCATTTAATTCTTTCGTACCGCACGAATCTGTAGCACAAGGACGGAAGGTTGAGAAAATCAAGCCAGCCCTCCTTACGAAGGGGAACACCAATCTTCCAAAAATTGCTTGAGCAGTTTCGTCAGAATTCCCCGATCTGGGCGATTAAGAATAAACTAACTCCTCCCCAAAGAGGAAAGGCAAACCTACGGACGGTTGATCACTTAGGACTACCGAAGACTATTACCTCAGCACGACAGATAAAAGATCGCCGTAATGGCGCAGTTTCTATCGGACCGATTGTCGAACTCGAGTTCTGATATATATATATATATATATATATATATATATATATATATATATATATATACACTAATTAATGGAAAATGACGCTATTCACTTCCTTTCCACCACAGGAAGTTCTGAAGCAAATCATCATCCCCAAAGGAGGAGCACCTTGCCCATTAAAACTTATATGAGCAGTTAGTCAGTATTCCCCGGTCGAGGCGTTTCAGGGAGTAAGCAATAAACTTACTCCACCCTAAAGATGGGAATCAAATCTTGAGAGGGTGGACATGTCGGACTGATAATCCAACCCTAGATGTACACCGATTCAGAATCGGAAATCACTGGCATGACATTTCATCGGGTAGAACGATAAAATTGTCGCATTTAAAAAAAAGACATGATTCCATTTCCGTTTAATGAAGACCAGCTTGCTGTTTTGCTGCTGCAGACTATCTACTAGTTACCCAGTTGTGTAGAAATCCCAAGAGAAATAGGAGCGTTCTATCATATCTGAAAGTGACATAACGTTCAACGAGCGACATCGGAGCTGCGCCGCTGTACAACCCATGCTCTCTACCGATTCAAGTTATGACAACGCCAACACCCTCTAAATTCATCGTTGGATTGCCACGAATAACAGGGACGTGCCCAGGGCGATAAAAATGTTTCTGGCCGCGGTTATGGTCTTTGATGTGGTTTCAAGTGAGGGTCACATCATGCGACCCTACATCTTCGAAGTCGGCTTGAAAAGTCAACACCAATAGATATCAGTTCTACTACATAATTAAGTTACCTGAATTGATTTTTTTCAATAAAAGTTTTAAAATAAAGCTGTAGTGTTGTTTTCCTTGGGGCGACACTTTTATCGTTCCGTACTTTATAGTGTCTGGAAGAGTATTTATTTCCTATACAGGGTAGAAAAACACAACATAAAAAATAAATTTTAAATTTAAATGATGGTCTCTCTGGAAAACAGCCGTCCGACACATCTTTAAAATATAAAGTAAATGTTTATGTTTTTTATATATTGTAGCTTTTGATCGAAGGTTCGGACAATGGAGTACCAGCTAAATGGTCGACGACTCAAGTAATCATAACAGTGAATAAAAATATGAACGCCCCCGTATTTAATCCGACTAGTTACAGGGTAACCGTCCTGGAAAATGAAGCACTCGGAAAACCTTTCACTAAAGTGACTGCCACTGATGCAGACAGTCAGGTAAGTAAAAACGTATACCATTATGTTGTCCAGAACGTTCGTGCTAAATTTTAATCTTATATTTTAACCAGTAACTGTATCTACTTTGTACTAACCATTGAAGAATAAAGGAGTGTTTTTATGTCCAATGGATGTTTATTTCTTGTTTGTGACTACTTTACATCTTCGTTGACACATAGATCATAAGTAGGGCTATGACAACAGAATATTCTTATGATTGTTTTAACTCTCAACTATACATCCGACACCGTTGAACACAGCTAATCAATCGAGAACCACATCACTCTATATAAAAGCATAGAAGATATCAACGGATACACAATCGAGAGTCAAAACAATGTAAAGAATATGCTGTTGTACTATCCCTAATCATAGGTCATCATAAACCAGAATAAATATAATAAAGACGACACGACAAATTGAAATTAAATGCATAAAAAAATATATATAAAACAATAGGAAATACACGGAGACGCACGATTAATATATACCCAACTTTTCTTCTTTTTCTGTTGGTAAGTTATTTCCAAGTGTTCAACCTTTGCTACAAAAACATGGTGCGAGCGAAGCATGTAACTTTTATGATACTAGACACTTATACAAGGGAGATAACTACTTGGACTGTTACACACCTGGTTAGGTATATTAAAATATAGTTTAATCATATAGAAATAAGATTAATGTCTAAAATTTAAACAAACTCTAACATAACCTCTTCAAAAACAATTGCCGCGAGAATGAAAAGAATAAATAACTAATAAAGGCTAAATTCGGGCGCGGATATTAGACAATTCAGAGTGTTTGTCGTTGACGTTGTGAACGTTGTATAAACGCTACTTGACTGCCTCTTAGTTTATACTTGCCAGACAGTACCTATCCATAAGTATTCTTAAAGGGGTTTGATACTTTTAATTAAAGTTTTACCAGAAAAAATAATGAAAAAAAAAAAAACTTCACGGTTATATTATAAAATGAAATTTATTTTATTTTATGCTGTTGGGCTTTTGTCCTACTTTTTAAGAAATTATATGATGGAATTTTTTCCGCTTTACTTTTGACCACCCACCCTTCAATATTGATAACCCTTAAATAACGTACGAAAAAGACGCGGAGAACACTTTAAACACTTTGAAATAATCTGTTTTGAACTAATGTCAAATATCCTTTTGTCTATTTCTTATGGATTATTTGAAAGAATGTTAGCAAAGTTTATATATATATATATATATATATATATATATATATATATATATATATATATAATTAATTAATAAATATATAATTAATTAATATATATATATATAATTAATTAATAAATATATAATTAATTAATATATATATATATAATTAATTAATAAATATATAATTAATTAATATATATATATATAATTAATTAATAAATATATAATTAATTAATAAATATATAATTAATTAATATATATATATATAATTAATTAATAAATATATAATTAATTAATATATATATATATAATTAATTAATAAATATATAATTAATTAATATATATATATATAATTAATTAATAAATATATAATTAATTAATATATATATATAATTAATTAATAAATATATAATTAATTAATATATATATATATAATTAATTAATAAATATATAATTAATTAATATATATATATATAATTAATTAATAAATATATAATTAATTAATATATATATATAATTAATTAATATACATATAATTAATTAATATACATATAATTAATTAATATACATATAATTAATTAATATATATATAATTAATATATATATAATTAATTAATATATATATATAATTAATTAATAAATATATAATTAATTAATATATATATATAATTAATTAATATATATACAATTAATTAATATATATATATATATATGATTAATTAGTTAATAGATATTAATTAGTGCATATATATAATATTAATTAGTATATATATATATATATATATATATATATTTAAATATGTATGAATAAAAATCAATACGGAAAATATATGAATGTTTATATCTTTTCTGTATTTATTCCCTGTGTTTTGACGTGCAGGAATACAAAAAGTCTTTAAAAAAAAACAAGAATGTTTCCTTCAAAAGCACATAATTTCGACCGATCCTTCGATCTTCCTCAGTGTGAATGCAAATTATATATATATATATAATCTACTTTTGAAGCTTATTATGTTATGTTAAATCTTGAAATCTATAAAATACTAGCAGGCCACCGAGCGTTGCTCGGTCGTAAAATTCGTATAATAGTATATTTTTATTAATGCAGACACTTCAGGCATATTCCTGCGAGTATTATATTTTTTTGTGTTTTTGTTGGGGTTTTTTCTAAACCAGCATTTCTTGTAATTAAAAAATAAAAAAAATACTCCTGCTGAGATCGAAACCACAACCTAAAAAAGAGTCAAGTACGATAACCAGTAGACCAGCGTGACACATTTAAAACGGCGTTTTCAAACTATTTATTCTTAACATAAATAATCTGTTATGTGAACTATTCACGTATGTGCATTCGTGAAACAGTTAGCAAACAGATAAGAATTCAGCGACTCCAATGTACCATTTTTTAAATGTTGACCACTTTGCAGTCGTTTTTACCGGATGAATACAGATTAAAATGTTTTCTACATAATTGAATATCCTATATACTAAATTTCAAGTCTATAGATAAAAAATTGTTGAATAATATAGGTTGAGAAGTGTCATCACACACACATTCTCATTTTCATATATATATATATATATATATATATATATATATATAAAATATCCAGTAAAAAACAGCCTTAAGATTCGAACGAGTGGTGACATCGTAAAAACTACTACCTTAGTAATGTATATTCCGCCTATTTCTTTTTTTATTTTGGATTTTATTTCCGTTTCTTTTTTGTTTTATTTCAGGCACCAAATAATGTCATTGTGTACTCGATGAAACCTACTTACAAGTCCACTAACTTCATGGTGAATTCCAATACAGGTGATATTTCAGCTATCAGTAGTTTAGCCAATGACCCAACTCCAGAATACACCGTAAGTAACCCACATGCAAGGAAAACTATTGACTAATATAAACTATCCGTTTTCTTTATAACACTAACTTGCAGGAAGGACTGTGTATTGCCCATTCGGGGAACCCAGGTGGACTACAGTTTTTGAGAATCTAAAACACATGGACTAAGAATAAGAATAATAGGCAACCGTTGCTCGAAACGTGATGTAACATCCATCGCCCACTCGAGTTAGTGGAGCCATGCTCAGCACGATCTAAGAGGTCCTGCACTATCGGCCAAGTTCCAACCTCTGTCCCATCACCGCAATATTGCATTCTATGTATCTATTTTACAAGTAATTTAACGGAATATTCTTTGATAAACTCATGACACCTATGCCCCTTTGATATATATACTACCGATTAACGCGAAAAGCAGCAAAATCCTACCCCTTTGTTGTTGAGGTCCTTAAATGTCAGAAAGTTTTTTTCCTCGACCTGCTAGACTTTGGAATTTTTCCCTGTGTCTTGCTTGTTTCACTCGACTGACATGCAGAAATTTAAATATAATGTGAACAAGCATTTTTCTGCGCAGCTCCTAACGGTCCCCTGTTAGACATGATCCGCCATTTTACGTTCCAAGTGGCAATATGTTTTGTTTGGTCTGAAAAAGAGTAAAATAAATTAATCTCCAGGACACCCTCACGCCACAAACATAAAAAGATACACTCCACGAATCACAATGGTTCTATATCTGGTGATATCTTGGGAAGTTTTCTGAATTAGTGTCATATATATATATATATATATATATATATATATATATATATATATATATATATTGCTTCAATTTGATTTAAACGAGATATGCGTATTTAAAGTTTGGAGAAGCTTCTAACCTCATGGTTTACTTAAAGGTGGGAGCAGATGAATTTTTCTCATATTTGAAGTTTAAATAAGGGATGGCAACCATATCCCTTTATTAGCAGGACACTTTTAGTTGAAACTACTTCCATTGCGTTGTAAATTTTATAAGACAAAACAGAATCTATCCCGACAAATAAGGGCGTGCGCATATTCTTTACTTTTTCATCTTTATTTTTTATGGGAAAAATTTATCATTTCGGGAGTGCGATGGAAATCTTCCAAAGTTGTCAAGCCTGGAGTAAACTCAGATTAAAACATTGTGTTATTTTTTTTTTTTTTAATATTTTCTACATACAACGTGCGAATGCACCTGCTTTATATTGTCCTCATCAGATAACAACCACGGGTTACAACAGAGTTTCAGTGGCTAAGACGGTACTTCGACCCTTAGCGCCATCAAGCATTCGCCACTGGACAGAGTAATGGGGAAAATGATATATTTACAAGAAGAGTCAGTTCATAGATGTCACTACAGAGAATTGAGTAGTCAATGGATTTCCTTGATAAAAAGCGTTTGTTGTTTGACAACCAGAAAACGTTCTACTTTTGATGTTCAACTGATTTCGTGACTTTAACTAAATTTAAGTTTACGCTTGTTTGGCTGTTATCTGTAGACGCTGTAAAGCACGTCTCAACGCACGTCTCAAAGCTTGGCCATGTATGCCAATCTTAGTAAAGAAAGAACCCGAGGAGCCCCCCACAAAACCACATCCACTTTCAATAGGCAGCACGTGACAACACCAGTCCTTCTCCACACAGTCAGACTGAAGGGATTTGTAATGCTCGTTCTTGCGCTCATGTGCAGCCTTTATACTTTCTAGTTCTAGTTTTATAGTTATAAACACATCGCTATTCGATAATCTTCAGCCATATTTATCGTAGAGTACGTTGTAGGTCTTGGTAGAAGTTCGTTGTTTGTTTATATTTATTTTGTCTTTTGATATATAATTAGTGCAAATTTTCCTACAGAAAACTTTTAAAAGAAGGCGTTGGTAAAGATTACAAATAAGGAAATGAAGGTAAGTTTGGCTGGAAACAAAAAAAAACGAAAGAAAAACACAAAGAAAATATAATGTTCCGTCCTTTAATATATATTTTTAATTTATTCTGGGGGATTATCTTGAATGCAGATTTTTTCCGCCTATTTTCAACCGTGGCTAATACTCATTTTTCATATTATTCTACAAAAAGCACTAGTATATAAGAAAAATTTCTCTATCATCTTCAAAAACGAACAGAGATGAGGGTAAATTATGTGTCAAGTGAACCTTTGACTGATACATGCAGCGCTGTTGGGTGAGATAAATGGGTGTACGAATAACAAAGAATCTGATTAGCTAACTAGCAAACTAAGCGTCACATGAATATAAAAAATATCACGCTAGCATCAATTCAATACAATAGCTCGACAAACTTCACGAGGATGAAACGCGGAAAAATTTGTGTAGTTACATTTCAATATATATTTTAAAAACTTATATATATATATATATGTATATATATATATATATGTGTGTGTGTATATATATATATTCCATTTAAATGTGATACTTACTTTCTTTTTAACAGTTGCAAATTGCTGCTGTTGATATGGGTAATCCATCAAGGACCGCCACCACAGATGCACAAGTGAAAATCACTGTTATAAAGAATAACTTCGCACCAGTTTTCACGAATCTACCCAAAACAGAGACTCTAACTTCAACTGCGGTTATTGGCGCCACAGTTTATGTCGTCACCGCAAGAGATGATGATTCTACGGTAAGTACTTGGTAGGAGCATTTGTTGTGACTGTAGAAGCCAATTCTTTCTCGGGAAAACAATGGACTTTTGCGCCTCGGAAAAGTTAAGTGCCGACTTGCAGCATCTGTTATGATTGTGCAGGCCTAACCTGTACCAGTAAACAGCTGTAAGATGCCAAATATCAACGACTTGGCATCAACATAAAACAAGGCAATGACAGCAAACAGAAAACAATAAATAAATAAAAAACATTTAAAGCAAGATGACGAATAAAATACAATGAAAAACAATTATTTTTATGAGAAATGTAAGGTGTGTTTTATTATTTTTTTTAGTTGATCCCCTATTTTGTCAAATTCTACCACCTTTTTGTACATGACAATAGAAGCGTGCTTTAATTTTAATTTTTCAATTGATTTGAATGAAATTGAACTGAATGTTTTCGTTCTTAATATGACTATTTAAAACATCTATTTCCAGAGTCCGTTTAATCAAATTACGTACAGCATCGAAGGAGATCCATCTCTGAAAGACATTTTTAACATTGACCCAACATCAGGTCGAATAACATTAAAGAAAAGTGTTTCATCTTTCTCGACCAGTAGTTTTCAGGTAAGTTCTTTCGCATTACCGTTTATTTAGAAGTCCAGAGTGCCAGTTTGATGGTATTACATTTTTTTCCGCATTCAAAATCAACCTTATATCTAAATCTGCCATCGTGAAGATGCAAGTAAATATCTAGAAGTATAAATTAAATGTAGCTTGGTTTTCTCCCTGAGCAAAGTGCCATCGATGCTATTTTCATCCATAGAAAAATTCAAGAGAAGTACCTTATTACGAAAAGCCTGTATTTTGTTTTTATAGATCTGGAAAATGCATTTGATAGAGTACTAAGATATGTTGCTTAATGGGCTTTGCATAAATTAGGAAAAAACATTGTTTCATAAAGGTTGTTCAAGCAATGTAGAGAAATGTTCGAAATCGTGTTAGAATTAACAGAACATTTAGTGGCAAACAAATAAAATCACAGATCATTTAGTGGTGAATAATTAAATGTACACATTACTTATCTTAAAAGATTCCAATAAATAAGTTTTGAAATAATATATAATATCATTCAGTACGGATCCGATAATGAAAGACTAGATAAAATCGAAAACGTGGATTTATACGACCAAAAATCCAATTTTGATGGCCCTTTGGGGCCCGTGACGCAGTTGGTAGAGGCGATGAATCTCTACGGTAC